>NC_072834.1:14145000-14482500 GCF_027744805.1 Dunckerocampus dactyliophorus
TTGTTTTAAAATTAATTATAGTTTCATTTTATAATTTACTAATTAATTAAAAAATGTCTTATGTATGAATGTTATATGTGTATATTATACTGTATGTCCAGACTTTGGGGACACCCTGTACAAGAGTCTGTTTACGCGTTTAAACCTTTAAAACACTTTTCGAAAATGTTCCTGTGTGAAAACTACTGTGACATTGTCTTTTCTCCTTCTCTGACAACTATAAAAAAAAAACATTCCATGCTCTCAGTCAGCATGTATTACTTCTCTGGCTAAAACTTGGCTTTTTGTCTTAAGTCCTGCCTTCCTGCTTTTCATTGACCAATGACAAATCCTTGTATAATATATTCTAGTGTTCCCTCTACCATTATATTAGGGGGTGCCCTGTTCCGTACCGCCCCAAGAAGGTCAATGTTAATTCTATTGACTTTATTGCGCCAGATTACATCAGAATAGTTTAAGGATTCCTTTCATATAGAAAGGTCTATACATACATTAGTCAAACTATATAGCCATATGTTATTTGCATGTAAGGCTAGGGTTGGGAAAACATAAACATTTTGTCCAAAAACAAGGCTTTTTCTTTTTACGTAATTTTGTGACATGGAAGTTGAACAGAATAGTCATTGAAATACTTCAGTAATATACATCAGTAATAAATTCACCAATATGAGCTAAAATTCACAACAGATGATAAGGCTGAATCCCAATTCTATCGCTTAGCCTTTCACTTTCATCTAACCCCTTTAAAAGCCAGGGCCAAGTGGAAGAAGCCACTCAGACATGGCTTGCTGGCTGTGACAGATGAGATAATTCAATTGTTCATGATAAATGTTTCCTACCATAAAGTAAGGTGCATACATTTCTACATGATGATCTACATATATACATTAGCCTACCTCAGAAAACTTCTTTTTATAAAGGGCACACATTTTTACAAACTGTGACATTTATTGCCAGACAACTCTAATAAATAACAGATTACAACCCGTACTGTGACAACATGTATAAAAATAGAAAATGTATCAAAAATACATATGAAATAGAATGTATGAGCATCAACCAATGTATAAACCTTATCAAGCATTATTTCAGGGTTTTTAAAAACCTCCCAATTTTCGCCTCGCTCTCCCCCTGTCGTTGATGTTCTCTCAGATTCTTTTGTAAGAAAGTCCAGAATGGCATTTTGTTGCATTTGACTTTTCCATAGTGGGACTGCAGCTTTTGAATGGTCCTGTAGTGCTGTGTGGTGTAGCAGAGGGCTGACTTGTTGGCTCAGCATCTCCTGCAGGAATGACACGATTGCATGCATGATTGATGGGCTACAACTATGAACTCATTGTAAATACAATAATAATCATAATAGTAGTATACTAATAGTGTGCTGAAAACAAATGTAGAGTAATGGTTAAAAAAATAGATGGGACAACGTTAGATTCCAAAAATTGAATAAAGTTTGATAATGTGGTGTGCTCTCCACATACGGCCATCTTGTTTACATCTTTTATTTAGCTCACTTCCTGACCAACGATACTGTATAAGCTGAATACAATAAACATATCTCACTATGAGAATTGTCGGTGGACTAGGGAGGCTGTAATTCACAGCAAACAAGACTTCACTACAATGTGCTGTGTTTCATATTTGATTAGGTAGCTAATATAAAACGCAAACATCACAGTACACCTAAATAATGTGGACTCCCGTCGCTAGCGAGCAATTTTAAAATACAACTAACAACAAACAGGCCATTGTGGTCGCTGTCAAATCATTTATGAAATGCAGTAGATTGCAGTGAAGTTAGATATCGGTGTTAGTTCTAACTAGTGACAACCAACAATTCAAAACATGGCAAATATTTACGTGGAGCAGCAAATGATTAAATATCTAATATAACATGTGACGTTACTGTGAAAATCAATAATTATGCTTAATTACTTACATTTCTATGCTTCTTTCGGTCTCTGCTCCATGTTGTATCCGAGCGGACTCTGCCTACTCTTTCATTTCAAGTCTGGTCCCCGACCACACTTGGTTTCTAGGGATGTACAGCCCTTAGCACTTACCTCTTATCACTGGGACACCAATTGATTCTCATGAACGCACAAAACCTACACACACACACACACAACCCTACACACAAGTGCTGCACACATGCACATGTGCACCCTAACTTTAACTGTAGAGGAGCAATTGCATTCAGTGTGAGAGCAGCAGCAGCATTGAAGCACGCTTGTGGCAGCTAATTACAGACATAATGAGACCTTTTCATTGGCTGTTTGTTGACATCCAATGATATGGTGATGACTGCTGTGTCTCCTGTGTGTCTGCATGAAGGTTGTACAAGCTGCACGACAAGAAGTGTGAGCCCATCACCATGACCGTGCCCAGAAAAGTAAGTTCCACCCTGACCTTTGTCGTCTTAAGAAGTCCCCTTAAAACATAGCTCTCCATTAATCATCCTCGCTCTCGCAGTCGGATCTTTTCCAGGACGACCTGTACCCGGACACGGCTGGGCCTGAGCCCGCCATGGAGCCCGAAGAGTGGCTGGAGGGCCGCGATGAAGACCCCATTCTGATGTCCATGAAGGAGGGCTATGTGCCACCAAAGAGCCGAGAGCTCAAAGTGGCCAGGAAGAACGTGCTAGATTCCAGACCCGCCCCCCGACGCAGCATGTCCACGTGTGACGCCGCCAGCCTGCCGGTCAGTCAGTCCTCTGTCTCATACAATGACAATTGGTGCTGGGGCCTCACAGTTGCCATATCAACACATGATGTCACAGTAGAAGCTGTTTTCCTCCACAATGTCGCCTTGATTCTGCATTTCACACATTCTCTTTCTGCTCTGTCAGCACCTTGA
The DNA here is from genome assembly GCF_027744805.1 of Dunckerocampus dactyliophorus. Taxonomy (NCBI): domain Eukaryota; kingdom Metazoa; phylum Chordata; class Actinopteri; order Syngnathiformes; family Syngnathidae; genus Dunckerocampus; species Dunckerocampus dactyliophorus. The sequence goes on from NC_072834.1 coordinate 14,147,857, forward strand.
CTTCTTCTCTTACGATCCTTCTGTCTCTGTCCTGTCTCCTTGGTCTCCTTGTGTCCTCTTTGCTGTGCAGCCTCAGCTCCTTGAGAGACTGGTGGAGGAGATCCACAACCTGAAGGCCACAGTTTTGTCTCAGGAGAAGAGAATCTGTGACTTGGAGGACAAACTTTCACAGTACACTAACGGCACAGCCTGAGCGCCCCCTCCCCTCCAGAACCGCTCCTTGAGGACTGTTCTGAAGTGCTAAGCAAAGCTGCAGTGGCGCCGCGGTCCAGTGCTGCAACATCCCTGTGCTGGAACATAATCGACATTGCAGTGTGAACATAACGGACCTGAAACTCTTTTTGGTGTTTTTATTTGAAGGAGTGACAAGGGCTGAAGGTTTGAGGGACGCACTGAGCCGACTAAGTCAACAAAAAGGACCTCCTGCCTGGAATGTCAAACGAGTCGTTAAAGTAAGTAAGAAGCCTTTTGTTTTTGCTGCGTCGGCTCGTCTCACAACATGACGACAAGGTGTAAATAGACACAAGTACAAAGAAGAGAAACCGTGTTCAACTTGTAGCAAAATGGGACAAATGTTGTAAAGGATTAGACACATGATGACTAAAATAAAAGTGTTTTTTTTATTAAATCTTTCATTCATGGAGAACATTTCTGTCAGCGTGTTCTTTAGAGAGTTTGGTTTCAGCGATCAGCAGCTGCGATTAAAAGAAAAATCTAAATCAAACACTGTGGAAGGTCTGTTAGCGTCATTAATCATTCCAGAAGGTCTAACATACTCTAGAAAAATCCATTTTTCACATTAAAAAATTGATGTAAATCCAATTTGCACCCAAAAATGTGAACACAAAAGGCTTTTGTAGTTTTACAATGATGGTTTTACATGTAGAAAACAATACAAAATGCATATAAATGAGGAATGAAAGGGATAAATGAACATTTAACATCACTTCTACCTTGACTGAAGACAGCCATGACGAGCAGCGAGCGACCACCTTTGCGTTTTGCTATGATTTGACTTGTTGAACGTGTTTCTCACGTTGCTGGCACTTACAACTTTCTTTGGCTCCATTTTGGGTTATTTTGCAGCCGTGATTAATAAGTAAAGCAGAGACTTGGTGGTGTACCTGTGATAGTTAGCAGAAAGCTACAGTCAGCTGCTGATGACATCAGAGACGGGCGACAGACACGGTGGACAATATGACTTTCAGTTCAGTTTCCATGCTAACAGGCTGCTAACATAAAAATACGTGACGAGAACAGTCGGGCTCTGGCAGTGTGTTAATATCACAAGAAAACGCATGCAGAAATTCTTTACATGTACAGAAAAATATGCTAACCAGGGCGTACACTAACAGAGGTCCACTGTACTTAAACACGCTGCAAATGATGGGGCAGTTTTGTCATGGAATTTTCAAGATGATTTCAAGCTGCAGCACCGTTGTTGGCCTCTAGGGGCACCGTTGTTGGTCTCTAGGGGCACATGAACCCCAGAGATGCGTTGCCATAGCGACGGTTCCTTGAGCTCACTATAGGCTCTGTAGGAGGCCGAGCGCCAGGTTGAGCAAACACATGAGGTGCACCTTATTGAACAAAGAGGCCACACCCGCCGTGGTCTGGAAGGCATTGACGGTGCACGTGTCCGTGTTGCCCACGCGGTCCACCACCAGCAGCGCCAAGTCGGGCGCATTGCAGGTTGCGTTGTAGGTCACCAGCATGATGTTCTCATTGCTGTCCGACGGGCCTACTTCCAGTGTTCCGTTGCCTTGTGTGAGCGTGACCCGATCCACCCCCGTCCCGTCCGCGCCGTCGCTCACCCGCAGCGACACCTCCCATGTGATTTTGCTGCAGTTGTGAATGCAATTGACGATGGAGAGGACTTGACACACGGGAGGCCTAAAGTCCATCACCTGCAAGGAGACGGGAAGTGGTGAGAGGACATTTGCGATGAATGAAATACTGCGACACCTACTGTGTTGAAGACGGTGATCCGCAGGACAATGTAGTTGGTGTCCTGACCTCCGGGACCCTCTAGCTCAATGGTGAGGGTGATGGTGGTACCCGATGGCGTGTTGAGCGGGGCAGAGACTATGACGGTGCCATTGGTAATTTCTCCTTGTTGCAGCAGTATACTGCTGGGAGCGCTGGCAGTAAAGCGCTGGTCGTTGGTGGTGAGCCTGATGGAGAAATTACCTCCGGTTCCCTCGGTGGTGGCGAAAAAAGGCACGGAGAGGTCGGTCCCCGGCACCAGGTTTCTCTCTACCGTGGCCTAAACACACATCAGCCATGGCGCTCAGTAACCTCATGTCATGGCATGTAAGACAGCGACATTGGACTCTCACGTTGATGGTCACATTGGACGCTCGAAAGTTGGTTGGCGACTGCCTTTGGAAAACGAATGGTCTCTCTGGCAGAGTGTTGACATCGCTTCCATCCACACGCACAACAAATGGCACGGATGGAAACTCGTTGACATGAACGAGGAACTGGCCGCTCCCCTGTGGCACCACAGTGCCTTCAACCTCTCCCGTACCCACCGCCTCCACAAGCGTGACCCTAGTGACGGTGGCGGTTTCGCTACCTGTTAGCGTCACCAGCAGGCTACCATTGGTACCTTCAAACAAAGGAACCGTTTACTTGGTACTGTACGTTGGACTTAAAGATAGAGATTTATATCCGAGAGAAATTCACAAAGGGATCATTTGGATTTTTTCACATGAAGTTGTATGACATCCCCATCAGCAGTGTAGTGCACCAACAGTGACCTTCTCCCCACTTCGTCTCATGACCCGAGTTCTGGTCGGTTTTAGGTGTGCGCCTGCATGTGTTTCACATGCACGGATGACGACTGCTGCGGCGCGAGAGAGTTGAAGTGAGAGCTAGAGTGGTATTGTCACAAAAGAAAACATCTAAAAACTGGTGCAGACTTGTAATTATCTGGGCTGCAACAACAAAATGTGTTTGCATCGCCCCATAACATGGGGAGGAAACCTATGGCGAGGCACACGTGGCTCTTTTGATGACGGCATCTGGCTCTCAGACATTTCTTAACACGATAAAATGTATTTCATTTTTGTTTTTTGCGGACATTTTAAAGTAAAACATGACAGAAATCAAGGCCGCACGGTGGTCTAGCGGTTAGCATGTTGGCCACACAGTCACAGTCTGGAGATCGGGAAGACCTGGGTTCCAATCTCCCTTGGGCATCTCTGTGTGGAGTTTGCATGTTCTCCCCGTGCGTGCGTGGGTTTTCTCCGGGTACTCCGGCTTCCTCCCACATTCCAAAAACATGCATGTTAGGTTAATTGGAGACTCTAAATTGCCCATAGGTATGAATGTGAGTGTGAATGGTTGTTTGTCTATATGTGTCCTTTGATTGGCTGGCGACCAGTCCAGGGTGTGCCCCGCCTGTCGCCCGAAGCCAGCTGGGATAATGTAGATAATGGAGAAGCGGCGTAGAAAATGGATGGATGGGATGACAGAAATCAGTGTTAAAAAATAACCTTCACAGTATAAAACTTAAAACAGATTTTAATCCATCCATTTTCTGCCAATGCCAGCTGTCCTTCCGATATTTTCCAGGTTAGACACCAAAACTTAATTACCAGATAATGCAGTAGCCTACCTGGGTCATTGAGATGTCAATAAGTAAACTTCCCTCCTTTAATGAAATAGTTAATTCTGCAGAGCTAACCTTTTTGATAAAGATGGCTAAAAGAAATAAAGCAAATAATATGTTTTTGGAATGTGGGAGAAAGTCGAGCGCAGTGATATGAGAGGAGAGAAAATAATGCAGAGTGACTGTGAGGTCTGACCTTTTAGTGGACGACAGTTTTGTGATGCAAATGTACTACTCTTGTGAAGGCATATTGTTTTGAGAAGCAAAACGCTTTACTAAAATGACCCCACCAACTAGCTGGAACTACTTTTTTCAACACCAAAAACCGACCAGGACTCAGCTCATGAGACGAAGTGGGGGAGGAAAGTCACAGTTGATGCACTACACAGCTGATGGGGAGGTCATACAAGTTCATGTCAAAAAATCTGAACTGCCCCTTTAATGACATCGGCAAGAAGAGAAAGTTTTCCTACCGATTGTGGGACGGGTGTCAAGAACATCAGACGCATTCATTAGGGGCAAAAACTCCACAAAGTCAACCAGGAAGTCAATGGGACTCTGACCTTCAAAATATAATCATTGTAAGTACAATAAAGTTACAGTTACTCTTTTAAAATTTTGATTGTTTTCACTGAGGTCTCACCTGTCACCCTCAGCGATTCCAGATTTCCTGATGCTTCCACTGTCCATGTTCCCACTTGATCCTCCAGCTGAAAAATCTGCAAGTTTCCCACCGATGTGAATGTGAAAATCTGGTTCATGTCGTTGTGTAACATGCCTGTGACCAAAAAATTGGAACTTCATCACACGTCACCTTTCACCAACAAGTGGTCTTAGAAATACTCTAAGAAACTGAATTTGGTCCAGTCCAGCAAGCAAGCGGACTCGTGCTCACTAGTAGATAACGGTAGCGTGTTAAAGGTACTGTGTTTCACCTTCAGGGCTTCTGATCGTGGTGCTAACACGATCTCCTGTGATGTAAAGTCTGATGTTCGTTGTGGTTTCGTCAGCCACAAACGTGAAACTGCGCGGCTGTCCTGCGCTCCTGGAAGCCTGCAGGAGCGTCACCTAAGAGAGCCAATTACACGCGTGTAATTAATAGCTTAGCAACAAGCTGTGAGTCGACAGTTCCAGTTGGCGTTACCACAGAGGAGTTGGCAATCTGCCTGATGATGTCGGTGGCGGCTAAGAGCTCGTCCCTCTCCACTTCCACAGCCACACCCCCCGCGGCCTGGGCCAGGTCTCGGTACACCTGAGCGTCCGACGCAGCGATCCTGTTGTGCAGCTGTCGGTTGATCCTGCCCTGCCTGTTCACCGTTGTGGTTCCTGTGATCAGGAAGTTGACCTGGAATGGACAAATGTCTCTTTTAGTCCTTTCTCAGAAGCTCCAAGCAGCACAAACATGCAACGCTCACCACACTTTGAGTGCGCTCGATGAGAGCGATGACTGTGTTCTTCAGCTCCACGTCTTTGGCCGGTGCATCCGTGAAGAGGAAGATGTCCGAGCTCTGAGGAGCACCCATCAATGCCAGCTTCACACGGAAAAACAAGAGGGTGATTAAGTTTGAAAAAAAGACTACAGGTCCTGGCAACCCTCTCTTATGAGACGACAATACTTCTACTACCCGAAGGCCAGAGAGACTCATCTCTGGTTCATCTCCTCCACCGCTGGCTGACAGATCATCAATGTAGCCCTCAAAGACTTGTGGGTCAGCTGTCTTCATCAGCGGCCCAAACTCTGAACAAAATATGGAAACTGTCAGAGTAAAGAAACAAGGATCTTCTCCCAATCCGAGCTCCTACCGGGATCGTTGAAGGGGACTAGAATGAAGGACAGAGGTTGATCGTCAGTTCCCGCCACAGAGTTGATGAGAGAAGAAGTGGCATTCTGCACGGCTGCAATGTCGTCACTCATACTCTGCGTGGTGTCGATCACCAAGCCCAGAGCTTTCCCGGATCCCCGGGAGATTCCCAACGTTCTGATTGATGAGAAAGATACGAAGATGAAAGATGTGGCTGAAAAGGTGACTGAATGGTTTTAGGGTCTCGTACTGGAGGAATGGTGTGTCTCCCACCGCCTGACGAATGTTCTCCAGGATCTCGCTGGTCGCCTTCGCTGCCAGATTTGCAGCGTTCAGGTGGAGAAACCCGTGTTCCGAGTCAAGCGTGTCTTTGTTGATCCCACCGGTGGGCTCAATCCTGCTGGTCACGTCCAAAACTCCGCCATGGCTGCACTTTCCTTTGGAAAAACAGCTTTGACTTGAGAAGAACCACAGTCAACTTCAGGCTATGGAAGTCAAACTTTGGAGTTTTCAGATCCCTTCAGACCAAAATAATCCAAATAACTGCAAGGCAGGGACGGCGATGGGCTGCGTTCTTACAGATGTTACCATCGTGGTGTCCTGTAGGTTTGATGTGGCTGAAGGTGTCACTTACCACTGGGCTTGGTTAACCCTGGAATGACTGCGAAGTATCCCGAAGTCAGTATATCGCCCTGCGTGATGTCGTCAAGGATGTTGTTTCTGCAGTCATCTCCATCACAACTGCGACAGGTGGCCTGGCTTTGACCTGCCCAAATGGGAATGTCAGAGCAGATTAAACAACATTTTATCGATGCTTTGAATTTTCAACTTCCTTGCCCGTGACATTCACTCAGCCTTCATATCTCCTCATCAAGCCTACCAGCTATGTTGCCGATGCTGGTGTCAGATCTGATCAGGTTGGAATTTGGAAATTCATGACCGTTCTCAGCCCAGTTGCTGTGGCTGTAGAAGTCCTTGTGTACAAAGAAGAAGAACATCTCATTTCTTGGAGGAATTCTTTCTTTCTTTCAGCAGTGCTGCTGGGAGAAGAACAAGAGGAGAACCTGTAAAGGATGAAGAATCGTGCCCAAGTTCTCCCTGGCCGCCTCAAAGTCCTCCTGCTGGATGTTGGCCTTCACTGTGGTTATGCCCGCCAGGATGATGTTCCGACCTCCGATGAACGACTCGTCATCAAAGTGGAAGCTGGCATTGAACGCTTGGCGGATGTCCACACGCACGTTGCGGAATATGATGGACGTGATAGACAGCTGGAAGGTCCTGATGGAGTTTTGAGCCCTGCAGGCCGTGGCCACACCCGTGACTGTGAATGGCTGGTTCTGTGGACACACACGCACACACATTAATGTCGTGTTCACCACGTTACGAGTAAAACTTCCCTGAGTGGGAACCTCACGGGGAATGCGAAGTCGTTGCCCTCGTTCTCGGCCAGAGCGCGGCACACCTGCACGGTGGCATTTAAAATGGCCGTCTCTGTGATATCCAGGTGATTCTGTGAGTCTCCTGGCAGAATTCCAAATCCCTGAGCTCCAGTTAGAATCAACAGGAACCCCAAAACATCCAAAGCGGGCGACATGTCTTCCTGACCTGTCCCATGGAAAGAAAAGACACAGTACTTAGCCTCGGTGCTCGGTCACCTGGAATCAGCTGATCCACTGTCACTTACCTTTCTCGTCCTCTTGCTGAGTCACTGCTGAGTCAGTGGGATTCTGGACAGATCTCTCATCAGGAGGGTGGAAGGCTGGAGCTTTTCTTGTCACAAAGTTGAGTACTTGACGACAAGCTAGTTACTTACTTGACAAGTTAGGGGCTGAGTGTAGCTGAAGTGCGGTGGCTTCTGAGTGCAGACAATTGCTATGGCAACATAGCCGGTGACACACGATGGCTGTGCAAAGGTGGGGCCTCGCAGAACCTGTTCAACCTGTTGCCTTTGCTGTGAGGATGACCTATGTAAATGGCCGCGAACAAACACTTGGCCAACGTGCACCAGCCCACATCCAGTTACCGGTAGTTGGAATGCTGAGCGTAAATGCCAGTATTTGGAGGCTCTGACACCTCCTCCGGTTTTGGCTTGTTGGACCAGTCACAGGTGTCATCTAGATGTCATCCACTGACATATGGGCACAGGAATGTTCTTTGGCCACAGGTTGATTAACAATGAGATATAAAATCATAATTGCACGAAAGAAGACGTTTAATCAGGGTTCAAAGGTTATGTCACAGTCATGTGTAAACATGCTCTGCCTGATGAGCGACGTCTCATGGCAATTATTTTATTAATAGTTTATTTTCCCTCTGGCATATATTTATTTTATATCTATTTATCTTAGATAAATAGATATCTAATATGAGCTACCATAAATGATGCTTGGTATTAATTCTATCTCTTGATGTTTATACAACTCGTACAGCCCACCCCACCTTGACGACCGCCTTCTCACGCAAATTTCGGATCAACATTGTCAAGAAAAGTGACTGTTGTGACACATCGGTCAGTTCCGGCACTAATAACACTTTCTGTTTCTCTTTCATTGCTGTTGTTCATACAGGAAGCGACCAAGCTAAATAGTCGATGTATGCCATTGTTTTTGGTAAAGGTGTACAAATGCATGGTTTTACATACACTGGCCACGGACATAAGTGGTGTACATACTGCAAATACACAAAACCACACCTTCAAAATTAAGACATTTCCGTGTTAATCCAGGCGTGTTAGTTGAATTTGCACCGTACTTGGCACAGTGCTGCTATGTTGTCAAAAATACAAGTTGTCTACTTGTCCACACAGTGTAGTTGATAGAGAAAATGTTGTAAAAAAAAACAACTACAAGTTAACAAGAACAGTTTGTACAGTATTTACTTATTATTCGTTCTGCTCAAAAAGTCAGTGTGACTGCTGAAGCGCTTTATTACGCCGTCTGCAGTTCAAGGCCACCGTAGTTTGTTCAAACTCGGCAAGGTCGAAGTTTACCGAAAACGTCCGAGTTGTCACGTGTGCAGGCTGGACTATATTGGCTAGTAGTGGAGCCCTGCGTTGATTCGACCACCTATCTCTTTTTGTTTTTGTTTTTTTGCACACGAACACGCTAATGCAAACCTTGTAAGGACAGCAACCGACATCCTAACGAGCTGCAGCTGAGTATCAAGCGTCCTTTTGATAGCGTGAGTCCGTTAAGTTTTCTCTTTGTAAACCGAGTTAGTCCCTGTTTGTAACTCAATAACTAGTAACACTGACTTACACTTACTTTTTCACTAACTAGTAACAATCAACAACTTTTAACTTTTACAACGAAGCACTTTGTACAATGCCGTTCACCCCTGAAGGCTCCGTGCTTAGGGGCTAAGAGGTTGTTTTTTTTTTAGCTTAGTTGGAAGTTTTTATTTAGACAGAAAACAAACACTGAAATACATACTGTAAAAATAAAATGGTATCAACTTCAAGTACATTTATAGAAAGGAATAGTGCCAGAACAGGCTGTTGGAGAAAACTGTAAAGGCAAATATATAAATTAAATATACATAATTAAATAAACGGTAAACAATAAAATTTATTTTATAGTTACAAAAACAAATGTTCTGTGAGATGCGGAAAGATAGCCACGGCCTGTTTTTTTGTTTATGACTTTAACAGAAGAGAAGCGACTTTGTGAAAGGTGAGGAAATACGGTGTTCAGAGAACATTTGTGAATGAAAAATTTACCCAAAAATAATCACAGGCACTTTCATTTTTTTTCTTTCCTTAAAAGTCCCAAAATAATTTCAGAGCACTCATTTCTACGGCCCATCGATAGTAAAACGACGCTTATAGGGCTCAGATAGTATGGCTCATTTCGTTGTTTTCCAACGTAAACAGGTAGCCGCCATATTGTTACTTGGCAAAACATGGCTGCTTCTTGCGGCGTTAACTTGCTAGTCATCCACGTCCTTAATCTTCCAAATTAGACGAGCAGTCAACACACATTAGTGGCCTTCATTTTTATCTTAATGATGGCTTGTTCACATAACTGGAAACGTACCACGTAATTAGTTACATTTACCTTTCATTTAAAAACAAATGCATCGCACGACTGGTCGTTAGAAAATAATACAGTATAAATGGCAGATTAATAGGAGTACCGGTAGATGCAAAGAAATGAAAGGGCCACCCTTCCTTTTTTTATGCCGCTTATCCTCACTCGGGTCGCAGGTATGCTGGAGCCTATCCCAGCTGACTCCGGGCGAAAGGCAGGATACACCCTGGACTGGTCGCCAGTCAATCGCAGGGCACATATAGACAAAAAAAACAATTCAGACTGACATTCATGCCTATGCACAATTTAGAGTCGCCAATTAACCTAACATGCATGTTTTTGGAATGTGGGAGGAAACCGGAGTACCAGGAGAACAGGAAAACTCTACAGACATGCCCAAGCGGAGATTTGAACCCATTGTATTAAAAAAGTTTTCCCATTGGTCACTAAAGTTCACTGCACTTCCAGAAAGAACAAAATGAAAATTGATTCAAATTTCCAATATGAAATGAGTGTGTTGAAACATTGATCACAAAGACCAAAAAATAATAAAATTACTTTATTACAGATGATTCTTAATCCAGTAGCCCTCTTCCAACAAAAAATAATTACAAACGAAATATTACATTTATGTCCCTAGACATTGTTTTTCTTATAAACATGTAGGTCATCGAGTCCTTTAGTGAGGAATAACTTCTCTCTTGGGCAACGTGACATTCAGCTTTTCAACCAGAAAAGTCAGACAGCAAAATCCACCAAGGACAGCAAAGAATACTGAAACTGTACATGCTTTACCCTGCCCCCGAGTGGGCGGGGCCACCATAGACTCCTGTTTCTGCTTTATCGTTGTGCAATCAGTGCAAACGATCTCGTGGGAACTTGCCTCAGGAAGCTAGCACGTCTCTTAAGGCGTCAGGGAATGAGCTTTATCTGGCTAAGCCCCCACTGCGCATTGACTGGAACGCTGCCGCTCTAAAAGCACATCTCTGTTCTTTGTTGTGTAAATTAAAAGATATTTTCTTTCTAATTCAATTTACAATATTAACACATTTACTGTACATTCCACCTGCGACTGTCAGATGCACCTCCTATTTAGAATCATACATACAGTATATTGACGTACATACGTACAGTATATACACTTCACCTGTTCACCTCGTTTCCTTCCGTCTTATCACAGTGGAAGTGGGCAGGGCGTAGACTCAGCGGGGCGGGGTCGTGAGGGTGAGACAGAGTGGGGTGTCACACTGGGGAAGGTTCGCAGGGGCACAGCAGTGAAGATCACAGCATCAACCCCCATCCCTCCATCACAACTTGATGTCACTTCCTGTCCAGCATGGACGTAGACGACGTAGCTTGGCACCGGCTCAACACCCACACTCTGGGCTAACTATCTTAGCTTAGTACACGGAGGTTTTTTTTTTTTTTTTCTTACACTTGACACGACACTCGCCTTCTTTGCTCGTTGCATCCAGTGTATGCATGTTGAGGCAGGCTGCGGCAAGATGCTAAATTGGCACTAGCATGCCGCTAACATGACACTAGCATAACAACTACGTGGCTAACATGGCAGACATGATACTAACATGACACTGGCGTGGCACTACAATGAGGCTATTTGACACTACTATGGCAGACATGACACTAGCCTGTTGCTAACTTTGACGCAGGTAAAAATGTAATGACTTTGGATTGTGTTCCAGCACTCCCTGACGTAAGGTGTGTGTGTGTGTGTGTGTGTGTGTGCACGCGTTCTAAGTGTAGGACAGGTGTGACGAGTTGGAGATCTGGGAGGTGATGCTGGCGCTCCTGCTCATGCCCTGTTCACTCCTCCCCCCCGCTGACGTCCTCCTCAAAGCCTGCGGGCTGTTTCTCACCCCTCCCGCACCTGCCCCGCTCCCCCTCTGACCTCCCGCTGCAGGGTGATGGAGGCTCCAAGGGGGTGGGCCACCGGCCATCATGGGTGGACCCCAAGGCTGCTGGGAGCTGGACCCCCCCTGCTGCTGGTGACTGTGGTGGCCTCCTCCTCCGGGCCAGTGTCCTCCTCCAGGAGCGCCGTGGCCTCCGCCGGTTCCTCCTCCCCAGCCTCCCTGTGAGTCGGGCCCCAGGTTGCTGAGGACCATGTTGCTGAAGCCCAGCCTCATGGACTCCGAGTCGAAGGCCTCGATCTCTCGAGCCTGACGCTCCAGCAGAGAGCGGATTCTCTCCAAACGCTCGTTCTGCAGAGCCAGCATCTCCTCCTCTATCTGTGAGGGTGGGGGGACATGTTGAGGGTGATGTTTTTGTTCTTCAAACATGCTGAGCGATTTTAGGGGCATCTTACTTTCTGCTCCAACAGCGCCCTCCGCAGGCTGACCCTCTGCTCCAAGTCTCGCCTCTCCTTGTCGTGCTGAGCATCCGTCTGCATCTTTATCTTGCTTTGGTAGGCGTTGAGGAGCTCCAACTCCTGCTGGAGCTGCATCCTCAGCACTTGACACTCGCCCTCCTGGGCCTCGTCCAGACGCAGCTGAGCACCAACACATACTTGGCATCGTTAGCATGCTTTGCAAACAGGAAGTGTGGCGTCTGTGTGTGTGGCGCACTCACGGCCTGCGTGGAGAGCATGTCGTTAATGGAGTGGTCGTACTGCTCGGCCAGGATGGCCAACTTCCTGGTCTGCTCCTCCTTCAGCCTCTTCAGCACCGCCTTGTGGTCACACTTGGGGGTGGTCTCCAGCAGGTGGTTGCGGAGGGCCTTGTATTGCCTCGTCTGTGTCTTACACGTTTCCTGGAACTGCTTCTTTATCTGAAGCTCCTTGGACTGACGGGACATGTGTTAGAGGACGATGCAAAGACTGTGTGTGTGTGTGTGTGTGGCCACCTTGAGGCTCTTAGGCTGCTGTCGGACCTCCATGAAGTGTTTGCGCCTGAGCTCACGCTCCCTCCTCTTGTTGTACTCCAGCTGGTTGGTGAGTTCTGTCTGGTGCTGGGTGCGGATCAGCTCGGCCCGGGCCTTCTGGATGGTGGCCAGGTGGCGGAACTCCAGCTCCTGCATCGACTCGTGATGCCTGAGGAGCATGGCGTGCTCCAGGTCCTTCTGCGTCTGACGCTTGTTCAGCTCCTGGAGAGCAACCATGCTGGCATCACACCTTAAAGGCCTGCATGCGTGTACTGTATGTATGCATGCATGTATGTACAGTATGTATGTATGTATGTATGTATGTACAGTATGTATGTATGCATGTATGTATGAATGTATGCATGCATGTATGTATGTATGCATGTACAGTATGTATAGTACAGTCTCGAGATCACTGTTGCCAACTTAGTGACATAGTCACAATAATTAGGGCGTGATCAGACCCCTCTAGATATTTTTTCCCCCCAAAAAGCAACTAGCAACAAATCTAGTGAATGAGAGTTTGGCAATTCTGACATGAAGCACGTATCACTCTTCTCAACGAGCACGGCTTTGGGCCCCTACCCCAGAAGCCCTCACATGCTGCTCAGTCTTGTTGATAACATTGAAAACGACAAAAGTAGCGACAGAGCAAAGTTCACTTGTGGTTGTAAACATATTTGTTTTGCGTTTCTTAAGTTTTCCTCACTTTTCGCAAATGCAGCATGGCCAATCATGCAAATTTGACGATTACGTCCCCACACGCAACCCACCACCGCCACCAATAGATCGCAGTCCTGTGGGAAGCACTGCAGTGTGTATGTGTATGTGCACCTCTCGGGCGAGGTCCTGCTCCACGTTGTGTCTGGCGATGAGGATCCTGCGCTTGAAGCGTCGACATTCCAGCTCCAGGTACTGTCTCTGTCTCCTCAGCAGGTTGGCCTCCTCCTCAGCCTGCAAGCACACACCTTTAGCATCAGCGGCTGACATCTTTAGCACCAGGAGCTAACATCTTTAACATCAGTCCTTGACAGCTTTTAGCACCAGAAGCTAACAGTGCGAGTGCACGTGACATCAGCACCATTGCGATGCGAGTGAGGTGCACGTGATGTTGAGCTTTAACCTGGAAGTGCTGGATGTTCTCCTTCTGCTTCGACAACCACTCCTGCTTCTCCTTCTTGGGAGTGGACTGGTTTTCACTCAGCTCCTGGCACAACACAAGATGATGACAATCATAAGCAGCAATCATATGTTGTTTGAGTCAAGCAGCGTTCAAGCAGCGTTCAAGGCTGACTGGAGTGCCCCCTGTTGCCTGAGTCATGTAACATCAGCTATGATAAATGTAGGTTAGACTGCCATCTGCTGCCTAGTGGATGAAATGACGCAGATTGCAACCGCATGCAGTAGATCCCAGCCTATTAGCAAATTTCTTTTGTCTGCTTTAAATTGAAAATCATTAGATTGTTAAAGAGTAAACCTCAATTTAAAATGTGTTTAATAACTGTGAGAGACATACAGTATTATAAGGTTTAGAGTAGGTGTGTCCTGATACTGATACCGAAATTGCAGACTTGAGAATCGGCCGATACCAAAATCAATCCCTGATGAGCATGACACACACATACTTTTATGACTTATTTTGTTGTGTGGAATGTTAGAAAAGGCTCGATCAAGTGATATAACTCAGACAACAATAGTCTACAACAGGTATGACAAAAACGGAACCTTCTTTATGCATGGGGGGGTATCGTTTTATCCACAATGTAGTGGCGGTAAGGGATAATGTAGAGAGGCTCGAGGTGCCAAATGAAGTGTTGAAACCCAACATGACTTACCAGAGGCTGACAGAGGCTGGCTCTTTTGTTATAGCTAATGACTTTTCGCCGTGCCGTGGGAGTTTCTCACGCTTTGCACATGTTTCTGAGAGCACTGAATGTTCATGGGAGCCAGGAGGTGTGTTTCTTCGCCGAGGTGGTTTTGTTAAAAAGCCTCATGCTGTTTTTTGTGATGCTGCTTCAAATGTGCGATGAGGTTTGTTGTGTTAAACCTCCCTGGTTCTTTGCCACCGCGGGGAAACTTGTGGATGACAAGTTTTGCACTCAGCTGCAACATCTTTTTCGGACTTAAATGAAAAATACTGCCACACGGCCAACATAACGCCTGCTACTTATGTATGGAATGCACTGCTTGTATCAGACTGGTAATATTGGAGATTATAAATGCAGGCCGATTCTCTTTTTTTTTTTTTGTTGCTACTACCGGGCCGATATCAAATATCGGATCAGGACACCCCTGGTTTACAGTATAAAAACTGTCATTTTTATTATTATTTTTTTTTTAATGGATGCTTCCATTCACAGTTTTTTGCCATTCACTGGGGGTCTTGGAACGTAACCCTCGCAAATAGGAGGGCTCTAATCCAAAATGTTGCAAGAGCTCAGAATAAATACATGCGAGGTTCATGCTGTCACATTGCCATGGTTACCTCTTTGAGCTGCTCCTTGCGTAGTTTGTACTCTCGTTTCTGAGACTCCAGGAAGCTGCTGAGCTCCTTCTTCTGCTGCACTTGAATGTGCTGCTGGAACTTCTTCTCATCGTTAGCAAACGTCTTCAGCTGATGATGAGACACACGCTTGTTAGCACTGGCATGCTCTCCATCAGAAGCATGTGTGTGTGTTTGAGAGAGAGAAAGAGAGCCTACATCCTTGTCCAGGGAGGCCTGGTGCTTCTTGAGCAATTTGTCCATTTCCTGAGTGAAGTTGTTCCTCTGGCTCTCCAGCTCCTTGTCCAGCCTCAGCCTGTGCTCGTCCATCTCGCCCTTCAGCTTGTTCTCCAGTGACATCAGGTGCTTCTGGTGCTGCCGCCGCATGCGCTTGTACCCAGACATCTGCTCCCGAAGCTCTGAGTCCTGCTCGTGCTCCTGCATCTCACGTGTCACCTGTGGAGAACACGCCAGCGTTTCATTGTGCGCTGTCCATGTAAACATTACATACAGTGCACCCACTTGCCAATATATTATCCATTCTGCTATTCTAATGTTTTAACTTTTCAGCATCAGTCAAATGTCTTTTGTTGTCACATTTAACATGAAGAAAAGAGTATTTGTGCACATCTTGATATAGGTGTTGATCTCCTTAAAGGTGCACCCTCCCTCATTACACAAATACATCAGCACATACAATGAACATTCTACTGTACTTTATACACCTTGGACTTGGCAAAATATCACTTATCTTTGATATATATATACACACACACTGTATATATTGCATGTACATGTATTCTCACCAGGGAAGCAGTGCGGATGGTAGCAAAGTGCTCTCTGTTTCGATGGTGCTTCCTGGGAGGCTGAGCGGATGTCGCCTGAGGCTCTGACGACCCTTCGCTGGCTGCTTGATCCACGGAGAAAGCCTCGTCTTCCTCCTGCGACATCAATGTTTTCTCATCCCAGCTGGACAAACCCATTTAAGCCATTTTCTGACAATCTAGCAAGCTCTTTTCAAGCTTCCTCAGCACCTTATTACTGTGCTTATGCAAATATACCTGTACACATATATAATACACACTACACTTTTTTAGTCAGTACATATTTATATAAGTACTGACTTAAGAAGTAATAGCTGTGTGTATGTGCCCACCGGTTTGAGATGTATGACAGAGCTGTTGGACATGACGGTGTGGTCTCCCTCCATCAGGTCCAGCTCGCTGCGGCTGTCCTGTGCAGCTTCATTGAGGCTGTTAACAGAGCTGCTTTGAGAGCTGGCGCTGATGGACATGCTGGGAATGGACTGGTTACTTCCCACGCTGTTCACTGTTCCCGTGCGCCCACCGCCCGGTTCCAGCTCCTTGAGGTGCACCCGGTAAAGACACAGAGAGAGGGCAGGAGGAGGCGGAGCCAGAGGGAGAGACAGGACAAAGATGGACATACATGCATGCAAAGTGATGCACGCCAGCTTATTAATAGACACCAAAATGTAACGAAATAGCATCGTCACTTTAGCTTCAACACACATACACAGTCACAGGGGCACACACCTCATCTGGATCGGGAGCTTCTGGTGCAGGTCCATTGTGGGCCTCCTGGAGGAGAATCTTCTTCATCTTGCGGTACTGCAGGTTGTCCAGCTCACGCACAGCATCCTTGGTTCTCTGAATGAGGTCCATCAGAACTGAATCTGGACGCTCCCTCTGTAGAAATGCATGCTGGGGGACGACACACAGGATGTGTTTCTCACTGTGGTCCAGAATGTACTAAAGTAAAAGTGTACTATGTGCACGTTTACTGTACTTAACGCAGAACAGTGTGTGCGCTTACACCCAGCATGTCATCAGAGTGCGGTCGGTCCTGTGGGATTTTCTGAAGGCAAGAATCAACAAAGTTCCGGAAATAATCGGTCCTGTGGAAGCATGACAGCAATTAAACACACACTAATTTAAAATAATCACTTTAACTTAAAAAGTGTTACTCATTAGAGACCTCCACCAAGGCCAAACAATGCTCAGTATGTGTTACACTCCAGTCCTGTAGGTGGTAGTGTGCAGCACAAAGTGCCACACGCTGCAAGTTTTTATGTAATGTTTGCATAATCCTTCTAACAAAAACAATCTCTGCTTGGCGGAGGTCAAAGGAGAGTGTGTGTGTGTGTGTGTGTGTGTGTGTTTACCATTCACTAGACTGCAATGTGGGGCTCTCATTCTGCGCTATGTGGTATAAGGCACTCATTGCGTTCATGTTAAACAAAGGAGGCTTCCTTTCGGCTGCAAAGACAGTGACAGTCAGTAAACATGTAATTAACAATGTGAATGTGTGTCTGAATAAAGACAGGTTACCGAGCTCTATACACGTGATGCCTAAAGACCAGACATCAACCTTTCCATCATACTGGCCCTCGTCCATGGCCAGGATCACCTCAGGCGCCATCCTAGCAAGCACACGCGTGTTACTTGAGCAAACTAACATACGACACATCAAACTTCAGGCCACTGACCAGTATGGCGTCCCCACAAAAGAGTTGGCAGGCGAGGCGATGGAGGCAGAGCCAAAGTCTGCCAGTTTGACCTGCCCGGGCTCCGTCAGCAAGATGTTTCCCGCCTTCACGTCCCTGTCAGACCGGCACATGAGCAACATGTCAAGTTCCTGTTAAGGTTTTCACAAGGTGATGTGCAACACGATGTAAGGGCACCTGTGGATCATGTTGTGTGAATGCAGGTAAGCCAGCCCCTGCAGTGCACCATGGGTAATGGCAGCAATCTCCACCTCCTGAAGAGGTTTCTTATGGACTGAAGGACACAAACGCACTTACAGACTTAGATGGCGACGCGACACACACACAATACTCATGGCATGTCACATGCTCACCTTCCAGGAGGTCGGAGGCCGAACCTAGGCAGTACTCCATAACGAGCTGACAAACAAACACACAAAGTCACAGAGGTAGCTGGTTAGCTTGTTTGCTTTATTTCCACTTTAAGCTGTTACAGACCACTTGCATTAGGATGAAGTGGGGCAGACGGAGGCACCATGGGGAGGAAAAAAGCTTACAGCTCGCATGTTCTTTGTGCTTGTAGCTAAAACGGTTTTACAGTTACAGTGGTACCTCAGTTAATGTTGGCCCTGGTTAGCGCATTTTTAAAAAAATAAAAACATTTTGTTAAAATTTTGCCTTGGCTTGCATTCACCCCTTTGTTTGGCATCCGAAACAGCATCCGATTTGTTTATAACACCGCATTGGCTCAAGCACCCAAGACGAAATCTTGGATTCTTGCACGTGATCACGCAATGCACTGTGGGTGCGGGTGCCATTTTAGGGCAAGAGCTTTTGTTTACGCCATACAGAGAAACATGACATAACAAAATGTACCATACCAAGACAAGGGTGCAAGACCTCCGAATTTTACAGCTTAAATAGAAGACCGTCGTCATCTCAGAGGTATGTAAATATGAATTGGCTGTGGCGTGCACACATACATGCATACACATCTACTCCAGTTCCCGCATAACAGTCTAACAACCCAGCGGCGCATCGAGGGTGACTATCAGTGTTTCTGCCGGTCTCATTTTACATCAATAACACTCATTTCTGGTTCCAACTACAAAACATAAGCATCCAAATTTACCATAGCAATCCGAGTCAAACAGAGCACACGTCACCAGACACCTTATAAGGCATCCTCGCCGGCACACTTCTGCGGTGTCACTGCCACCAGCGGTGGTTGTTGTTTTTTGTTTTTTTTTCATTTTCTATATTAAAAGAGCAAGGTACATGTTTATTGGTTGTAGAAGGTTTATATTTAGTTTGATATTTTGGTTTGTTTGTTTTTTTTTTTTACATTTTTGCAAATTGTGGTTATTGCAGAGTAATGTCTTAATTTTGTGTTACTTTTGTTAATTGATGGTTTTGTGTTTTTTTCCTCCCAACAAAATTAGTTAAAAGTGATGTTAAATGTCCAGTTGTCCATTCATTTGTCATTTGTAATTATTTTCTGCATGTACAACTGCAATTATTGGCTATAGAAAGTGTTTTGTGTTACCATTTTTGGATTTACATTATTTTCTATGGGGAAATTTGCTTTGGTTAGAGTCCATTTTGGTTTGAGTCAGATATTCTGGAACGGATTAATGACGTTAACCAAGGCATCGCTGCAGCTGCTATAGCAGGGGTTTGATACATTTTGTGCATTAAAGATGCGAAAACTAATCCACTGTAGCTCAAGATACAGTATGATCAGCAATCTGAACAATACATACACATCTTAACTTTGTGTTGTAGCTGACAAATCAAATTAGTGTACTATCTAATAATATATCTCATTTGTAATTATTTTTTGTTTCAGAATATGCAGAGGGCCATAAAAAAAGAAGCTCTGGGCCAAAAATGGCCCCCAGGCTGCTCTGTAGACACTGCTGAATTATGGTGCTACCTGCTCACAGCCTGTTAAAGTGGATTAAAAAAAAAAAATGTGTACAGTGATTTTTCTTTACGCACCCAAGCAGTGTGCTCGCGCAGGTAACATCCTTTATACTCAATGCTGTTGGGATGCCTGATCCTCTGGAGGAACTTGACCTCCTTGATGATGTCCTGCCATTTCTGGTGAGCACAAACACACACAACACACACACTTTTAGAACCAAGCAGGGTTCTCTGTTGCATGGACATGAGTTGTTCGCATTCTCAACAGACCTCGTTGGACTGCTTCCCGCTGTACGACATCTTCTTAATGGCCACCACCTCGTTGGTGCGCACATCATGCGCCTGAAAGAGCACCAAGAAAAACATTTTTTTTAGTTGCTTCTTTTGGATGTGAACACTAAAACCTCCTTCAACTGAAGTAGACGTACAAAGTAGACAGCGCCAAAGCTGCCATGACCAATCTCCCGCAGGTCGGAGAAAAGCTTCTCTGGGTCTTCCTTGAAGAAAAGCTCGGCCACCTCCGGATCCTTCAGGCTCCCCGCCCGGACAGAGGACGGCATCCTGGTTAGAGGGGTCCCGTGTCGCCCACGCAGACGGGACGAGACAGTGTGGGTGCTGAGCTACACCGGAGCAGCCGAAGATTCATCTGCAGAAGTACAAGGGCCTGAGGGACGAGCGCAGGGACACCTGCGAGGACATAGATGAAGTAGAGACAAATGTTGGCGGTTGCAGTAACAGGATGAAGATCCAAAAAGTAATTTGACACACAAAAAAAGCAAGCATGGCGTTCACAAGCATGTAAACATCAACGATGTAGGAGGTAACTATCTTTCTCTTACTGAGGTCAAAGTCATGTTAAGCTATGTGCGCTGCCGTGACAACAGCTCCAACATTGATTTTCATGTCAACTGCAGCGAAGCGACCTCGCATGATGAGGCTGCATCCACGCTGGCTTTAATGTGCATGTGCACTTGAGGGTGGTGGTGGGGGGGCACTTTGATACATTTTGTGCATTAAAGATGGGAAAAACAATCCAATGTCTGTCAATATATGCTAATTAGAGCCCGACCAATTATGACATATCACTGATTAATTGATATCGGTGAATATGTAACCGATATATTAACTTTTTTTTGCTGCACAGACACTCGTTCCATTCCTGTGTCTCTCTGTGCTGCACCCTGCGCTGCTCTCTGCCCTGGCTCTTCCCCCTCACACACAGGCACACCCAGCTCTGCCGTCTGACTCACTCCACTTCTGCACAGGCAACGAGCGGCGAAGCAAACTACATTTTTACACCATGGTAAGCTGTGACTTTGTAAAACAATGTAACACTACTCTTTACCGCCACACTGTCAGGGCCCGTCAAGGAGAACATTAATTTTTTCACACAAGTTTTAGAGACCGTATCACGGCGTTTTACCATTGTGTAATTTGCTTCTCTGTGAGATAAACTAAGATAGATGCAATTGTTAATCCACATGTCCACCATTATTTAATAGAAGACTACTATACAGTGTTTTAAAGTTGTGTAAATTATATTTGTGAGAAAAACAAAAGGTAGATGCAACTGTTAATCCACCATTATCTAATCTAAAAGGCTATTATACAGCTTTTTAAAGCCAAAGAAAGATATATGCAAGTGTTAACTCCCATGTCCATCATTAATCTAAGATACACAGTGTCCCACTTCACTTCATACTTCCATGCAGGATTTAAAGGGACACATACATTAACAAGTTAATGTCTTCATTAAAATCATTTTGAAAATGTTCCAAATAATGTATTTAGTTGTACTGTAATTTGATAAATTGCATGTTTCGAAAGCAGCGACATTGTTACATCAAGGAGTTTAGTCCTATGTAGTCTAGTAACGTGATGCATTTTTTGGATTATTTCTTATTTGCACTGTGAAAGTTAGCCAGGACTCCAGCACCAGCAAAGCAAAGAACACTACAAATTTGTGGCAACATCTAAAAGTGAATCACAAAGAGGCATGACCTTGTGTTGACAATGTTACTAATTAAACTTCCTTATTTTCTTCTGCTTCTTTGTGTTGAATCGTATTTTGGGTATCATAAGAATTTATGTTTATGTATAGTATATATCCTGTGCATATAAATGCTCTTATATCATATATCGGCCGATTTATGGGGTATCGGCCAATGTATCGGATATGTTTTTTTTTTTCAGCCCCCAATATCCGTATCGGCTTCAAAAATCCCATATCGGTCAAGCTCTACTGCTCATATCGGTCAAGCTCTACTGCTAACCTATCTGAACAAAACATCTTATCACATTGCATCGTTGTGTTAAAGGTGACAAAGCAAATTAGTGATAACTATATAAATAAATAAGTTGTAATAACTAATAATATATCTCACTAATCATGACTTCATTTCATTTTTACAATATGTCGAGGGCCAATACAAAAACAAGCTGTGGGCCAAATAGGGTCCCGGGTGACACATTGGACACTGACGATGTAGACAAAGAGTATTTGACGGGGGTGCAGTTCTCTGTGTTGTCACTGGACCAGGCTAAACAAGATGTGCACTTTTTCCTCACAAAGCATCCGACTGCTTGACAAGTTTTTATGAAATTATAGCCTCATGTCAATAATGCCCACATAAAACTGAAATTCCTCATGAATCCCTCCAATTTTGCGATCTAAAAAATTGGCTGACTGTTAGCACTATGCTAAATGCTAGCAGTGCTAAATCCGTGGCCAGCAAAACAAACAGTTAGTTGTTTTATGAGTAAGGAAACATTTCCTGCCACATTCCTGTTCTATGGTTATCATCACTTTTCTTCTATGATATCACTAGTACCCTTTCGTGACGAGCAGCACAAAAAAACACACACACACACACACGCACACACACACACACACACACACACACACACAGTGTGTATGATGTACATATGTGGCCCACCGCCTCCAAGAAGAGGAGGAGAGGGAGGAAGCTGGCGGCCACCTGATGACATGACGGAGGTGTCCTATTGGCCAAGCCACTGTAGAGGATGAAGGCTAAGAGGATTGAAGCACTCGTTTTCTCAGTGACAACAACCTCAGCCTCCTCACAATAATGAAAGTGCACCACAACCAAAACGTACTGTACTTGTCACCACAGCAACACAGTCTGAACACTGCTGAAGTTCAATGAAGTGCACTACTTAGCTGCAACCAGCAGAGGCGCTCAGTCTCAGAGAGTTTGCTGTCTAAAAAAAGTGGAAAATATACCTTAAACGAAAAAGAAAATTCTGGACATTCAACTGTCACAATATGAGCACAATACAAAAGATGTACCACAGAAATGATAACAATTTGACCTACGGTAGAGATTTCAATTCTATTGCCATAACGCATGTTGACGATGCAATCGAGCCATGTCCTGCAAAATAGAGAGCGACAAGATTGCAACAGGCTGCGAGGCGTCGTCAATGGAACGCAACGCTGTAACTGGCGTGACTAAAGTATGTCCTTCAAGAGTTTCAAATCCTCGACTTCATGGCGGCAAATAAACTACATTCCTTACAAGTATCATTATCGCTGAAGGAGGACGAGGAGAAGAAGCCATGAGAGAAGCCTTGCTAACCGCTTAGCTAGCTTGAATGTAAAGTAGCAAGTCAACAGAAGAATACGTACTTAGTACACTTTAAGAGAAGTCTCGCTGGAACAGCGTTACAGCAGAGAGTAACCAGCTATGGACAGGAAATTAGCAAGTACATTAATAAGAGTCTGGAGAAAGAATAATACAACAACTACAAAGACCAACTACTTCGAGAATGCGCATTAGAGTCTGACTGATATGGGATTTTTGGGGCCCATACCAATATTGGGGGCTGAAAAACAAATATTGAATATACGGGCATTGATATACACAGGATATATATTGTACATCAGGGGTCGCCGACCCGTCGATCGTGAGCTACTAGTCCATCTTTGGGAGTTTGCGGGTCGATGGCGAGAACGTTTTGAAAAAAAAATATTATCCTATCAGTGCCCTCACCTCCCGGAGAGCTACCAACAGCCATGCATTTTGTACACCGAACACGCCCTTATGCTAAGGCACAAATATAACGCCACAGACGTGATCAAGTCTTTTCTAACATTCCACACTACTAAGTAAGTCATAAAAGTATGTATGATTTGTGCTTTTCCAACATTCCACGCTACAAAATAAATATTAAAAGTACAGTAGTACCTCGCATAACGTAAACCTCCTTTTACGTAAATTCTGAACATAAAGAATTTATGTACATTTAGCATCGTATTACGTAAGGAATTCCATATAACGTAAAGCGTCAAGTCCGTGCAAGCAACAGAGAGACTAACAGAGTACACTTCGTGACGCCTTCTGGCTTCACGCTCTCATTAGCTGATTATCGAGGCACCGCCTACGCTCTAATCTCATTGGCTGATTATCGGGGCACCGCCTACGCTCTTATGTCATTGGCTGACTTATCCAGCGCGTCCATGTTTGTATGTGAGCTCCCTTCCTCATCGTAGTCGCCCTTAAACTAGTTAGCACGCATTGAAATCGCTTCTTAATTTCATGACTTTTCTTTGTGTTAAAATGGCCGGAGTCATGGGCCCTAAACCAAGTGTAAGGGATAAGAAAAAAGGGAAAAGTTGTCGATCGAAAGGAAGCAGGAAGTTATCCACAAATTCTGACGCTTCATGCTCTTATTGGCTGATTATCGGAGCACCGCCTGCGCTCTCATCTCATTGGCTGACTAATCCAGCGCGTCGGTGTGTTTATGAGAGACATGCTGCTCTGTTCCTCATCGTAGTCGCCCTTAAACTAGTTCGCACGCATTGAAATCTCTTTTTAATTAGTTTACTTTTCTTTGTGTTAAAATTACCGGAGTCATGGGCCCTAAACCAAGTGTAAGTGAGAAGAAAAAAAGGGAAAAGTTGTCGATCGAAACAAAGCAGGAAATGATCCAGAAGCATGATGGTGGTATAAAATTAAGTGGTGTTGCTAGACTATACGGCCGTTTCCCATCGACCATTATACCTTATTTATTTTATATTGGAATGTTACTCTACTATGTTTATGCTGTTTTGTTATATTTTCCCACCATATTTGGTACACTCTGAATATTTTGAAGGCCCAAAGGTGTGAGTTTGGGAAGATCTTGGAACGGATTAAGCTATTTACATGTATTTTATGCTTTGTATAACATAAAATCCCTATAACATAAATGTTCTTGGAAGGGATTATTTACGTTGTAGGGGCGTCTACTGTATGTGTTATTTGTGTTAATATCAATATCGGACGACATTGAAGGCTGCAATATTGGTATCGTATCGGAAGTGAAAAAGTTGTATTGGCACACTCCCACTTGAAATTTGACTTAAAATTTTAATTAATGATTTTATGTTGGCCACAGTTTGACCCTGGAACAGACTGTTTCTATCTACATGACTTCCTAAAGGCAAAATGTTTCCAAATACAAACAGTTGGAGCTCAGAGGTGGCTAGTGTGAATGTGCACAGAAAGGATTTGAACAATTGTTGAGTAACACAAACATTCCACCACAAAATGCATGTACTAGACGTGCCTCTCTAATCCACAAAGACCTCCAAGCCAAGCGGCGTGTACATATTTAACAATCATCTTTTCTCTCCATCACCTACATGACATCCACAAACACACCTTGTCATGTGCGCAGGGAACAAATGAAACATCAGCATTCATCTGTTCATGCTATGACCACAATAATAACACAAACAGGTGGACTGCAGACAAAGGGAGCCTGCATGTGTGTGTTGCACGCAAACATCACAACATGCGTGGGTGCACCAACACACTGACGCGGTGGGATTTTATCCTATTTATACCACCTATGACCATGCATTATTATGAGTGTATAATTATGATATTGATGAAGATCGCAGAGCAGCTTGCTGACTGACAGCCGCTGTTACGCAATAACAACACACACATATATACAGTATATATACATACACACACACACACACAAAAAGCAGCCGTGCACTGCCGAGGGATGCTAGCGGTGACCGCCGAAAATGAGCGACGCCCCCACCACCCGCCTGCTGTGAAGGCACCAATGACACCTACCGTGACACAGCCTAGCTGGCACGCTGACACCTCTCTCAAACACACTACCTCCACAAACATGACCCCCCTGGAAGCAGAGTGCTGTTGTCCTGCAGCTGAGGGAGTGGCTCTCTCTCCAGGCAGGCGAGTCGCATAAAGCGGATTAGCAAGCTAACGTAGCCGTTAGCACAACAATCATAGTCGCGTCGTTTTAACTACAAGCCTCACACATTCACTTTGTTTGTTACAGTGACATACTAACAACCACCTAAGCAAACAAAACATACAACTGCAGTAGCCCAGCATGTCATATTTAAAGCTGTCACTGCGACACACTGCCCAACAGTGACAGCAACTTTCCCTTGCTAGCCTAGCTCCGCAGCGTTCCAACATAGAACTGAACTGCATGATGTAGCATCCGCGTTAACAGTTAGCCACCGACTCACCTGGCAAAGGCCAATCCACGCAGGTTGGGGAGTGGCAGTGGGGCCCCAGGATGGTCTACTCACGACGAGCAGGGAGTCTGAGGAGCGGGGCTGAGGCAGAATAGCAAGGCAAGCCAGTGAAGTTTAAAAAAAATCAAAGCTTTAGGGCCGACGCTAACACTACACCCTTCTCGTCGATGAAGACGCTCCTTACTCAGGATTCAAAACTGAGTTTAAATCTTACTCTCCGTCCTTCTTAAACCGACGCTAGCTGGACATGAAAAGCGGTGTCATGCCGGGGCGAGTTGGTCCAAGTTCGGGCGCTCACGGCGAGTTGTCAGTCGACTTCCTCGCTAGCCTTGCTAGCTAACGACAGCTAGCCAGCTAGCTAGCAAAGTTTCTCCCTCCACTGACTGTCGAGTAAAAATGGCGGCGTGGCTTTCACTTTGACCAGCGGATAGCGATTGAATCACAAAGTAGAGGCGGCGAGATGTGACTCAAAGTGGGGGTAGACAGAATAAGAGGGGCGACCATAGAGGCTGCGTGGCTTCGTACCGAAGGAGGAAGAAAACTTGCCTCCTTCCTAAAAGTGACAACGTGTGTGTGTGTGTGTGTGTGTGTGTGTGTGTGTGACAACATGGTGGAGGGTCCCGTATTTGCCCACCCCCTCCTCTTTACCACCTGATTAATGTGACCTCTGCTATAAATAAACAATCGTTAACGCGCTCTCTTTAATTAATGTCTTCTGCTGATTGCAGCCAAAGCATAAATTGACCTTTCATGACAAAGGAAACAGTAACATAACGACATGTGACGTCACAATGTGCAAATTACACAATAACAAACAAAAAAGCTAGAAAATATACACGTAATGTAAGTCGTTATGTTAGAATGTTATCGATGTAGTAAAGTGAACACGTTAGAATGTCACAGATGTTGTAAAGTGAGTTGTCATGTGTTAGAATGTTCCAGATGTTCTTTCTAATCTGCATGAATGAAGCTTAAAACGCGAGACATTCCGCCACAGCGCTGCAGGCCGGCCCACCAATCAGACCGCGGTACGACGCCCGTAGCGCTCCGATTGGCTGCCTGCGCGCCCTGTTGTCATGATGCTGCCGGCAGTCGGCCAGTGGATGCGCTTGCGCTGTATCCAAGTGCGTGAGCATCACAGAGGAACGCCGTGTCCCTCACACGTGCGCGCGCACATACAGACGTACAGATTTTTTCATAATAGTGTAGAACTTGACGAGGATACATTTAAATTGCGTTCTATAGCTTATATATGACAATAGATGATTATATTATATATAATACAATCAAATGTTGCTATTGAAGCTACAGTACATGTTAAAGATGAAAAGAAAATATAAAAAACAAACTACAAAATAAAATACGAACATACATATTTGTACTGTATTGTAAATTTCTATTTGTATTACAGAAGTACTTGGCAATGATTCATCTTTGTTAGTAGTGCTACACAAATGTGCAATATTTGTTCCATACTGTGTAATGTCATGGCTGCAAGATTTACCTTGACATTTGTATCCATACTGCATCCATAAAGCTTGGCTTTAATTATCCGTTACCATTTGCAAAAATTAGCTCCAAGTAACTTTTCCACTGTGACAAGGCAGCAAATGTAAAACATTTTAATGACATCAAGTCAGTTTGAGATCACTGTGTTTAATTTGCTCTGCCACTAAAAGACAACAGCAGCACCTCACGCTGCAGTGAACTACAAGCAAAAAAACACCAGTTGCACACAAAGAAACAAATAGTCACGCTTAAAGCTGTGAACACGTGACAACTAGGGGATGCTGCAGGCAAAGAAGAAACATCATCATGCAGTTGTCTTTTAAAGCAACATGAGTGAATGACACTTAACAAGGTACAAATACAGGTATTTGTTTGGCCACAAAGCATCACAAGCTGTGTGATGTTTGCAGCATGAGCGCATGAAAAGAATGCAAAACCACACAATGAAAAGTTCATTCTCAACAAAGTCACTATGAAAGAAAAAGACTCATTTTGCTTTATTATAACAAGCGGCTAATTCCTGGAATGTAACGCTAACTTGAGCGGACACAAAGCAAACAGAGACGAGGTTAAATTGCCTGAGAGGCGTAAAATAGCAAAAAAGAAAAGCTCCTTCCTAAAAGCGTTCACCTACCAAACCGGAGAGTGAAGTAACCAAGCTGGTTTTTCACACTTCCTGTTAGCAGGAAACACCTGCTGCCACGAGCTGGCATGTGCCATTGTGGCTAGCCTGGACCGAGGGCAGCACCCCCTTGTGGTGTGGTCTCATGAGAAGCCAATGAGAAGTGTGGAGGTGCCAGTGGTGGCGCTCATGAGCTGACAAGAGCGTTAACTCCCATTTCTCAGTCTCGCTCCAGCTCGCAGAGGACAGTCACACATCATTCCACGTCAAATCAGCACACCTTCACGGCCTTCTTGTCACACTTGCTCGCAGCCGTCACTGTCAAGTGTCATGGCTCCTACAGGGCAAAGAGCGCACGCACGCACGCACGTGCACACACACACGCACACACACACGCACACACACTCTTCATCATGGGGTGGGGGCAAGCATGCTCTCTCACTAATTTGCTGCTGTTCTCATCTTTTTCCTGTGCCCTCCTTTACTATCCTCCGCTCAAGCGTCTCCCCTCTCCCGGCCGACTGGAAAGCGGGCTGCAGCAGTTGCAGTTGTTCCACTGGGATCCAAACCTCCAAACATGGTTCAGCCCACTTTGGCCCAGCTGAGGAAAGCGGGGATGTCCCTGACAGGAACGTTGCGGGTCAAAGCTTTGACGCGTAGATTGCGGTCGTCCGTGAGAAGGACCACCTCCCTCTGCAGCCTCACTGTACCGTCTGTGGTTTGCAGGGAGGGGGCACGCAGTGGGGTGTAAGTGGAGCGCACACACAGCAAACAAAGTCAACACATGTTACGTACTTCTCTGGTCAGGCATGAAGTCCTTAGCCTTGTCTTTGCAGTAATGGAGACAGCAGGAAAGGATGACGTCATCATTGTTGCCCTGGCAACAAGAAACACTTTTAGCGAATTAACAGCTCTGGATGAGCATGATCTATTGCAGACCAAAGTACCACTGCCTAAACCAGCCCAAATCAGGTTAATCGAAATTGGAAAATAAAATCAAACATGTTTACTTCATTTGTGGATTAAAATGACAAAGCTTCTATCTTGAAAGTGTATTTTTTTGTGTATTCATTTTGCGTATGCACAAAAACAGACATGAAAGCAGTGTGTCGCCATTGGTCAGTGGAGATGGGGAACAGACCTCCAAGATGGAACAATTTATTCTGCATTTATTCTGCACAAAATGAAATAATTCACCCACAATCAACTGAACCGTGACCTTAAACGCTTTGTGCTCAAGGTGCAGCTCAACAAAACCTGAATTCTCCAAACAGAGTCAAACGGTACTGCGACGGCGGTTATCAACTTTGTCAAGTCCGGTTCTCGGCTTTGTGCTCAGTGCACGTTCACTCAGAGGGGGCGGGGCATTTGACGTCATATTATTCTACTTCCGCTCAAAAATGTAGCCATCCCGGCTGGTGTATTTGACAAAAAATGAGCAAGTAATTGTTATGGTGCATAATGAGGAGTTGCCAAAAGATTATCACCGCAAAAAGCAACACTGTCGCCACCAGTAGAGCAAGGGAGGACCGCTGACGGGCTGAGTACTCATGCAAGGACTGCTGCGAGATATACTGTACGTCCTCTAACATTGGCCTAATTATTATTTCATATTGCATTTCCTGAAGCTTGGCTCAAAATGTGAGCAAATGTAGCACATTTTCTTGGCCGAAACTCTTATCTTAAAGTAGCCATTCCTGTCGTATTGCTGCCCAAATTATTCTTGTTCCCACGTTCACCGGGTTCTCAATAAAATCACCATCTCCGAATGAATTACAGTACATGGTGGAACATCAGTGTTTCATAGCCAATTTTAAGCTGAAAGTCTGGACATAACCTGGTCGGGACCAGGGAGCCCCCACGATGACATGAGGCGCCTGCAAGCCTGCTTTTCGTTCAACTTTTCAGTTAATAATGTGAGAACAATAGAAATAAATACATTCTGAAATACAAAATGTGAGTTGTGGATATCAGCACATGTTCTGGTAAAGCAAACAATCGCTTTGTTTGGGTTGAAATAAGATATGAAAATAAATGTTCTTAAATGTTTTTTATTAAAAAATGTGCACTTAAGCTATGTGATCGGCAGCGGTATCGGTATTGGCCAATTTCACTCATGAATGATCGGTATCGGCAGCATAAAAACCTTATCTGAGCATCCCTAGTTTTTTTTCAAACTTATGTGGTGTCATGAGCACTTTAAAACTGAAGTAGGTACCAAAGGGTGATTAGGCGTACACCAAGAAGCAGGGATGTCTAAGGCCTTTCCAAAGTAGCTGTTTTTTTTTTTAATTGAATTAAAAAATTTAACAAGAAAACTAAAACAGAACAAGACGACAAGAAACAAAACAAAATAAAGTTGTAATTTGAAAAAAATTAGGTTGGGGTAAAATTTGTTATATTATGGAAATAAGGTGAAAACGTGGGATTATTTTATTTTATTTTTTTTTAAACCGGTGGCGCTGCAAGTGGCTACCTTTCAAGCAGCTCTGTGTGTTCTTGTACTCATTCTCCTTTTTCATTTTTTCTGTGAATTTTTCTTGGAAATAAATAATCTAAAGTCACAGTTAGGAAAAGAAAATTTACAATCAAAAAGTTGAAATAATTTAAAAGAAAAAAAAAAAAACCCAGAAATGGAAAAAACAGCTATAATTTTACAAGAATAAAGTCAAAATATTAAGAGAAAAAAAGCTGTAATCTAATGAGAAAAAGTTGTAATTTTACAAGAATTGCAGTAGAAAAATAATGTCATTTTAGTAGCTTAAACTCAAAATTTTATTTCAATTGTACAGTGTAACCTTAGTTACAGTCATGAATTCGTTACAAAACGTATGACTCGACAAAAACGGACGCTAACCGAATAAACTTTTTCCTTAAGAAATAATGTAAATCCAATTCATTCGTCCCAGAAAGCCAAAAATGTTGACACAAAACATGCTATTATGGTTTCGCAATTATAGCTTGACATGCTGAAAACAATTTGAAATGCATACATATATGTAAATGATGAATGAAAGTGATAATCATTTAAGGTTACATTTACCTTAATCGAAGACGTGATTCTTGACACAATGTGGCAGTGAGATCAAACGGACACCACCTTCCTGATTTGCCATGAATTCAAAAGTGTTTCTCACCTCAATAACCCAAAATGGAGCCGAAGAAAGTTAAAAGTGCCAGCAAGAAGGTGAGAAACACGATAGAATTCAAAAAATAACTCACTCAATAACAGGAAGATGGTGCCTCAGTGGTGTCTCACTGCTACGTCATGTCTTTGGGAACAGTGGTCATGCGCCATATTGTATGTTAACTGGATAATGCACGCAAACCAAGGCAAAATTACGATGTAAATTTCTGACGTTAACCAAAAAACACGCTAACGGGGGCAGACACGAACCGAGGTTCCACTGTTTTATTTATTTAACATCATAATACTATTAGGGCAGTCAAATGATTACAATTTTTAAAATCAGATTAATCGTAGTTTTCAAATTAATTAATCATGATTAATCACCATGTAACACTGTCTGAAATCGGCCCATTTTTTAAATTGTATTTTATTGAAAGAAAGATAAATGACGGGGCAGGATTATATATGCCTATATATATATATATATATATATATATATATATATATATATATATATATATATATATATATAGAGAGAGAGAGAGAGAGAGAGAGAGAGAAAGAGAGAGAGAGAGAGAGAGAGAGCAGGGGTCACCAACGCTTTTCCTTGTGAGAGCTACTTATACAAACTGAAAATGGCCAACAACTACTCATTTTTGTAACATTTATTTTCAGAGCTTATTTTAAACCCAAACAAAGCGAATACGCTTGTTTTACCAGAACATTAACAAAATGCTGGTGTCCACAACTCACATTTTGTATTTCAGAATGCATTTCTTTCTACTGTTCTTTCATTATTAACTGAAAACCTGAATGAAAAGCAGGCTTGCGGGCACCTCATGTGGTCGTGGGGGGCTACTTGGTGCCCGTGGGCACCACGTTGGTGACCCCTGGTCTAGTGACAATGAGGACGTGTCGTTGCAATGACGAATAGAATAGAGACGTGTTTTGAGTTGGAGATAACATATATGGTGTTGGAAATGCACTGCTGTTGATGTGTTCAGGTCACAATAAAGTTCTATAAGAGTGTCAGACTCTGAGGGGAGCTACACTGTGCAGCCCACTGTCGTCATAACAGAGAGCTGTGGCTTGCCATGATACGTATGCGTTAATCATGCAAAAAAAACATTACGTAATTAATGAAATAAATTAGTTACCGCCGTTAACGCGCTATTTATGACAGCCCTAATTATTATGAGAAAAAACAAAAAATAACATTTTTGGAAAATCAGGTTGGGGAAAAGTGATAATATTATGGGAATAAAGTCAAAATAATGAGAAGTTGAAAGAAAAGAAGAAAGTTGAAATACACTTTTTCACCTATATCACAAAGCTGAGATGCAGTTTTTCTTGGAAAAAAGTAACTTCTTAGCAAATCTACATGTGTTGCTTTAAAAAATATCAACAGGCCCTAGCATTCTTTCGTTTATCATTATGTGGCCCTCGGTGGAAAAGGTTTGGACAACCCTGCCATTAAAGCATAGTTTATAGTTCAACCTAATGGCCTCCACAATATTTTCTGCTTCTCATGCGGCCGTTTCTGATCTATTGAATTTTGATAGTTAAAAAGTGTGAAAAACAAATAATCCCCACCAGGAAGCCATGTTAGACGCTCTCACCTGCTGGCCCGATGTGTCTTCGCTGCGGAAGGCGATGGACTCCAGTTGGTTCCCTCTGCTGGTGAGCGCTCTGAGACGTGGCTCCCTTGCTTCAAAACCTTGCTCCAAGAACGCCACTGCCAAATGTGCCTTCTCCTGCACGGCGCGTATGTGCGCTGCGCTGGCATTGGAATTGCAGCGATTGCCCGCGCCGTGTCCCAGTCCTCCACCAAAAGTGTCCTGTCCTTTAGCCAGGCCGTCCAGCTCTGTGATCACTGGAAGATCATCCACCAGTGTATATGTTTACGGTGTGTTTCACGCAGTGGTTGTCAATTATGCCTACCCCTGTGATCTGAAATACTAATGAGAAACTTTATGAGTTGCTGGCACCAGCCTCGTTCAAGCATGACTAAAGACACTAACAGACCTGCCAACCTTGAAGAATTGTTTTTTTCCGAGTACTAAAAATGTGTACACATTGGCAGGTCTGCATTTGCAAAATCAAAGTCTTGACGCCTCCTTGACACCTAACCCTGCACCCCCCGGGGGGCGTGCCCCAGCATTTGTGAAGCCCCGGTTTAACTGAATGCAGTGCTCTTACCAATGAGCGGCACCACTATGATGTATGTTCCACACTGGAGGAGTTTCTTTAGAGCAGCCAAATGGTCAATGAAGCCGTTGGTATCCGGGACCAAAAAGAGAGGTCTAACCTCCAACTGCAGCTGCCCACTCGTCTGCAGCACCGCCTACAAATAGAACCATGTCAAATGAAAAAATGCAGTTTTAAGCATGAGGTTTTAACTCATTTCACCTGTATTTTATCCCTGCGCTTCTGCTCCTGCGCCAGTTTGTTGGCGAGGGCGTGGCGTCGAGCCTTCAGCTGCTTGATGTCTCTCTCGCTGTCTCCTGCCTCCTCTTCATCTTGCTCACCTTCAGACGCAGACAGAGACGACTCTGCCTCCACGATGACGTCGTCAGCCTGTCGCGCAAAAGGAGTTCATTTTTATTTTGTTGATCTTTTGAGGGTCCAGCTAGTTTTGGTGTGGACTATAGTAGCATGAAAACAACAGACAGTAGAAGACAGTCACCTCTTTCTCTGACAGAGAGTCCTGTCTGGTCTTCACGTCCACAGAGGTGTTGGATGGAGGAGGAGCTACGGAGATGTATTTGCCTCCTTTGAAGGCCAACAGAGGCTCTTCCTGTCCACACAAAGCCTCCAGGAAGTACTTAAGCACTGTCACCCTCTTACAGTCTGACGCTATGGCCTGAGGGGAAACAGCATGTGAAATTTACAGGACGTGAACGTATGGTTGTATTCGTGTTTCTGACTTGTACCGTGTCAGTGTGCTGGTCGATGTAGCACGGCTCCTGAGGCGCCGCCAGCAGGGGGACAAAGCCAGCCAGTAGCCTATCCTCCTTCAACTGCAGCACAGTCAGCTCCTCGTCTCCCTCGACTTCGTCCGTGTCCACCTTGTAGAGAGGCACCTCGCCGTGGTCTACACGGGCCAAAACGTTACACAGGCTGGCCAGGCACTGCCACACATCAGGACAGCAGCTGCACGTGGAGGAGGGAGGTGTCACAAGTGAAGGCGAGGAGGGGAGGAAGGCATCAGGAGGATTGATGAGTAGAACTTACTCTACACCGCAGGGTGGTGGGTTCCACTGGTCTGGGTGTCCCAGCATC
Source organism: Dunckerocampus dactyliophorus (assembly GCF_027744805.1). Taxonomy (NCBI): domain Eukaryota; kingdom Metazoa; phylum Chordata; class Actinopteri; order Syngnathiformes; family Syngnathidae; genus Dunckerocampus; species Dunckerocampus dactyliophorus. The sequence goes on from NC_072834.1 coordinate 14,182,160, forward strand.
CAGTCAGACCACACCTTGATGCTGGGCAGGAGTTCTCGAAGGTCCAGTGAGAAATCAGAGACCCTCACCAGACCCTCCAGGTCGTCCTCTTTTTCCTCCTGCTCTTCTTCCAACATGACTGTAGCGGCTAAAAGACACACCTCAAACCTTGTAGAAGGTCTGTAGTAATAAAGCAACAGGTGTAATAATAGTAGAGTACCTGAAGGAACATCTTGGAGCAGCTCTGTGCAGCGTTGCACCATCAGTCCAAACATGGCAAGGCCCAGTGCAGTGCTCTGCTCCTGCAGGAGCGAGCGGGTTTCTCCTTCTTCTCCTGAAGGACGGAGACATCATGTTCATCTGAACAGAACATGTGGAGCACTGTAAGTGTACGTGTGTGTGTTACCTCTACTGAGCGCGTTGTGTATGGTGAACATGTTAATAGTGATGATCTGCAGCATGTGTGTGCTGCCCAGCAGGGAGGGGCCGTGCTGGAGCAGTGCCGTGAACTCCTGCAGCACCCTCCTGGCCACCCTGGGGAAGGACTCCATGCTGTGCAGGGAGGACATGTGGAATGTTCATCAGATTGCATCAAGTGTTTCAATTTTCTTTTAAACTCACCCCACTTTGGTGAAAAGCTTTCCGTGTGCGTGTAAGAAACTGAGAATGAATCTCTTGTTGAGCTGAAGACAAAGAAGAAGGCCAAACAAAAATAACATATAGGTAAGGGTGGTATAATGGTACATGTATTGGTAATCAGATTTTTCAGTACGGAACTTTCGGTTCGGTACAGAGGTGTACCCATTTCCCACACAGTACACATTAAGTGAGGGACAGGAAGTGTGCCTCTCATCACACATCTACTTGGTAAACAAATCCAGTGCAGTCCAGCTTTTGGCTCGTGGGAACCATCGAGAGCGATAACGCTAGGGAGAAGCCAGAGCTTGAAAACCCTTTTCTGTTGGTAAGTACGAAAACGGACAACTGGATAAGATGAAAGCAGTGTGAGGCCATTGTTCAGTAGAGATGGGGAAGCTGGAACTGAGGTCTACCTTTCAACTAATAAGGAACTTGACTACAAAGAAGATAAATAATCATTCACACTCTTCAAACTCTTCACTGTAGCACTTGTCTGCATTGTTGTGCTTTTCTAAAAAAAAACCTTTGAAACCAGGGGTGCACAAAGTGTGGCCCGGGCCTTGGCATATACAGTAAAAATAAAATAAACTGATTATTATTGACATATTATTAGGTCTTACACTAATTTGCTTTGTCACCTTTAACAGGAAGCTAAAATGTGGATGTTTTATTCAGATAGTTTATCATACTCACCTCCACTGGATTGCTTTTAACATCTTTAATGTGCAATGTACATCAAAGGGCCACCCGCCCCGCATTCCCTCAATGTTTCCGTATGCAGCCATCAATGTAAACTATTACATACCGGTATTATTTCATGGTTCATGGTTTTAATTCATCCTGAACATGCATATGAGTCAAACAGTAGCACATCACATAGTACAATTCACAATTTTGCATGTCCAATTTCTATTTCATTTCTATTTTGTGTTTTTTTTTCGAGAACAGTATTTATTAGATATTTTCTTTTTAAGTTGCTTAGCTGTTGAAAAAGCTCAGCACTTTTGCATTTTGTTTCCTTGCTGTACCCAAAATCAACCGAACTGTGACCTTAAAGCCAAGGTACGTATGGAATCGTGATTATGGCATACCGATACACCTCTACATATTTTTAAGAGTAACTCATCTTTTTGTATCAAGCTGCCTACCATGCATTAAGCAATACGAAAGCTTTCAAGGGGATGTCACGTTTAAAAATGCAAATTATATTTTTTTGAATGAGAACAAGAAAGGAAGGATGAAAGTCTTTCAAGTAGTTCAGAACATGCTGTGCAGGAGAGGTTTTCTATTTAGAAGCATCACAGTGAATCGGTACAAAGACAAGACAAGACAAGAGATGGTTCTTACATCACTGGCACTGAGGCTGTTGAGCTCTCCATCCTGCTCTGAATCCCTACTGGACTCACTTCCTCCTCTCTGGGAAGACGCCTTAGCTGCGTGTCCGCTCGGCCGAACCCAAATCTCAGAACGTGCTCCGTCCTCTCCTCTCGCTCTCCCTCTCACCGCGGGACCTCTGGAGCCTCCTTCTTGCTCCTCCTGCCTCCTGCGACGCTCCAGCTGCTCCGTCTTGCGCTTTGCTTCCTCAAACAGGCTCATGAGGCTTTCCTTGGCCGTCAGAATGGGGTTGGATGCCGCCAGGCTGCGCATGTAGTAATACACGGCGTCTAACTTCCGCTTCTGTCAAATACAGTTAGCCAATCACCACTCTCAGGTTTACGGGAGGTCTCTGTACTAAAGCTCCACCGTTTCATCACTCACAGTGTAGACTGCCAGCAGGGCCAGTTGGTTGTATGGCCGGCCATTTTTAGGGGCGATCTGCTGGGCTTTCAGGTACCAGCTAAGAAAAAACATCATATGAAATGTTATGCTGATTCAGCATTACCCCAAGGTAACAGCAGCTTGAGGTGCGGGGACACAAACAACGAACGTGATCACTCCTCTACAGTTACTCATTTGGAGTGCACACATTGGTCATTTGTGTGTACTGTATTGCAATCGCTCCTTCACAGTGACATTTCATAAACTGTCACAATGGAAAGCAATAAAAAACACTCCACAAGTTAGTCCACAAAGTCAAAACAAAGACGTGTGTTGGTCGCGCTGCTCTGCTGCGACACGGGTCACCTCGCTGCTGCTCTTAGTGTTTTTTTAGTGTTACTGCTGCTGCAGCTTGGGGAATGACCCGAGACAAATTTCTCTTGTGAGACAATGAAGTTCATCTTGAATCTTGAATTTAATGAATTCGATCGCTCCTGTCCATGCAATTCTTTTCTCTCGCTAAGCAGTTTAGCTCTGAGCCTCACCTTTAAGATAATGGGCACATGAACAACATTGAGGACATCACATCGTACCTGCGAGCTTTTCCATAGTTGGCAGAGTCACTGGCTTGTTCTCGGTAACGAGCGATGTCTCCCTGACAGATCATACATCTCTGAGCACTGATGAGTGCATACTTTACCTGCCAGACAACACAAAGGCGTTAGGATTTTGTTTGTAGAAGCACCTGAAATAACCTCGTGTTCACAAACACACTGTTTTGCGTAGGGGCCGTGCCCTGATGGCCATGCCGTCCATGTAGTCATCCAGTTTGAACTGGTAGACTGTCTGCAGCTTCTGTAGGAGAGCGTCAAAGAACTGTGCTCCCTGGAAACAGAGTGATGTGATAGTCAAGCAAATTTGGCAACATTCCGTGTAGATACTTCAGTGATACGCTGATATTTTTTTATTTTGCTCGACCTCATCGAGCAGAGTGAGAAGCATGTTCCTGATGTGCGGCGTGTTGTCAGAGGTGGGATCTTTGAGCAGCTGACGGAAGTGTTCAATGACTTGGTAGAAAACGTTCTTCCACAGAGCCTGGTCCACATTCTGAGAGTCTGCAAGTTCGATGTCTGTCAGAACCACACGCTCGTACAGCCCCAGCAGTTCCACTCTGGAAGTTAAGAACATTACAGGACAAATAAAACAAGGCAGGCACATCTTCACACTATCTTCCTTTCCATTCTTCAATCCTCACCTGAGCTGGGCCATGCGCTCCAGTCCGTCAGCACTGAGTCTGTCCCGGGACAGCAGGTTACTGAGCTGAAGCTCCTGGGAATCTGCAGCCCTCAGCAGCCGTCCCAGCTCGCCTCTAGCTTGTTGCTCCGCCTCTTCCAATGTCAAACCACTTCCTGGCTGGGGATAACTTCTGTAAGTGGCACAGAACTGACCTGGGTACACTCCATTGGCCATCTGGTAGGGGGCCATGTAGGGGAAAGGGTAGCGCTGGCCCGTGATCGGATTGGCAGGGTTGCTGGCAGGCACAGGATAGCAGTAGGGGTTGTCTGAGTTCTGAAACTTGTAGTAGGCCATGGCAGCGGCTTGCTGCTGGGAGTGGAAGTTGTCTCGCTGATGGACGGGAGGGCTCCCTGAGACTTCGTCATCTGTGTCCAGAAAGTGAAGTTGTCCACATCCAGACCCAGTCTGGAGGTAGACCGGCTGCTGGGGGGACTGATGCTGGGAGGACTGACTGGGAGTGAGTGCAGGTTTCTGATCAGGATTGTTTGGATCCCAGAGTCGTCTCGCTCCTCCTCCACGGCCCCCGCGACCCCTTGACGCAGGTCCTCCCCTGCTCCCACCAAAAAGTAGCCTTTGGCCAACCTCAGGTGTATTGGAGATGTCAGTGCGAGACGGCAGAACCAGGATACCCCTACCTCGACCACGAGGAGCGGAGACCTGCTTAGGACATTCCCCACCATGCAATGAGGAACCAGCCTGTTGTTCCAAGGACACTCTCAGGATTCCTCGCCCTCTGCCTTTGTTCCCCTTAGGCCTGTTCCGCTCTTCCCTCCTGCCTTCAGCACTCAGTCCGTCCTTCCTGTATGTCCTGCTCCTGCCGTCCACTGTGTCTCCTTCCCTCGAGTCCGTGGATGAGTCCCCGTTGGTTGTCCAATTCTGTGAATGGGATCTGCGCCCCTCCTCGGTAATTGTCCCTCTTTCTCTGTTATTGGGCTCGGATTGCGAGTAAGGCCGCTTGGTTCTGTCCGTGCTCATTGCCAGGGCAGGTGCATCCAGGCTGGTGACGCTGCTGGCTGAGCTGCTGCTGTAAGTGCGATTGCGAGGGCGTCTGATATCTGATTTGGAATAACGCTTTGAGGTCAAAGTGGCGACGTTTGATTTGTTTGCTTTCCTTTCCACATTTCTTTGTGCTGCAGCGTCCTTGTCAGGCTGCTCTCTGAACCTGCTCCTGCTGCTGCTGTTGTTGTCACCTCTTCTTCTGTGGTTCTCTTTTCCTTTGTTTTGGAACATCTCTGCATCCTTCCCTGACTTATTAGCCCTGTCAGTTTCTATTTTCTCTTGCGCCTTTCCCCTCTCTGCTCGACCACCGCCATCCTCACCTCTTCCGGACTCTTTATTCCTCTCCTTGTCACCTCCTCTCCTCCTGCGGTTTCCCTTCTCCAGCTTCTTCTCTCCCTCCGCTTCGCCTTCTTTGGTTATGCACCCCTGTTCTCTTCTTTCCTTCTCAACTTTATTCTCTCTCCTGCTACCTGGTTCACCATCGTCTTGGCCTTCTTGGGACACTTTAGCTTTTCCTTTAACGCTGAGTTTGTCCACTTTGCTAGCAAGTCTCTCCACTGCAGCATCTGAGGGAGTTTTTTCCATATCTTTGCTTCTCTCATTGGGTTTTGCCAACCTAACATTTACCTGAGAACCTCTAACTTCTTTATCATTCCCTGCTTGTTTGGGTAAACATGTTTTACCCTTCTCCTCCCTTTCCTCTGCACTACGCTGGGAGCTTGGTTTGTCTTTGTGATCTTGATTCCCAGTGGAAGGCTTATCCTGCTCTCGTGCCGCTCCACAGTCTTTTCCATGCATGTTTCTGCGACTTCCTGGTTGGTAAAATTCCCGGTCAGGCTTGCGAGCTTTCTTTGGCTTAGCCGCTCCCGCAGGTTCCTGACTTTCTCTGTCGTTTTCAGTCAAGTCTCTGTCCTGAGGGGCCTCTGTTTTAACCTGGAAGTGGGTGTCTCCTTTGCAGTTCTCTGCATTACCGTTGTCAGTGTTTGTTGTCACTGTGCTTTCACATGCACTCATTCCTGCATCAGTACACTCCTGTCTCCCTAAAGCAGGGAGGCTCTTTTTGGTGTTCTTTGGTTTCACTGGTGGGTCTTGTGAATCAGAGGTCAGCGGTCCATGTTCCTCACTTGGACCAATTTCTGCTTCCTCGCTGTCATGGCGATGGCTCCCCTGTCCAGGTACACGCTGATAACGCTGCAAGTCGGGGCGCCGCCAGGGCTTCTTGCTCATAAGACAGTCCTCTGCTCAAAGAAAAAAAATCATAAGGTAGCTAAAGAAGGATGGCTGATGTGTGTAGTTTATTGTCAACTTAAAAGTCATGAGATTCATTATTGACGTCATACTGACGTGACTGTATGACGTAATCCAAGCAGTCAAATCAAACTCCCCTTCTCAACATGTACAAGGTCAGAAAGAAGTGTTTGGCTTTGTTCCATACTTGTGCAGTTAATAGAGTCTCCAAACTTCCCTTTTGTTGTCCCTCTGACGCGGCCATCAATGTTGACCGACACAGTTACTTTGGTAGTTTTAGGTAAACTTTAAACATTGAGGACTCATACAGTACAGGCTGCGATGATAAAGTTAACGAGTTTGGTCGTTGTCGTAGCAAAATATTGGCGTGGTGATCGTAAGCGACGTTTAAAAGGTACCGCGAGGGACCATAGAGCTAGCTAGCTAACATACATTAGCCGATTGAGTACAGTACAGCACCGTGAAGCTAAACATCTACAAACAAATATGTTATAAACTTGATCTCGATCGCTTTGCTTTCTTATAGTCGTTTTCTCACCTTTGCGAGAGTCACCCGAGTCGAGTGGATTGTTAGACGCTTCAGCTCGAAGTTCCGCGGCTGAGATTCTCACTCTGTCCAGCTGGTCCGCCATCTTTGATTGGGCTACAACAAACACAACAAGGACGGTGGCCGCGCTGGGTCAAACATGTCAGCTGGTGACGTCAGCCCAGCTTGGAATAAACAATCTGCCTTCATTGTCACACACAAGTAAGCAAAACTTTAATAGACTCGTTTTGTCAACTTAATGGGGTTGAATAAAAGTCGTTGTTAAGTAGACAGGTGGACGTCAACATGTAGTTTATAATTCAGTTCAATTTACAAGCCACTAGATGTCAGAATTGATCTCCGATTTCAGCTCAAATGTCCTTGTGGTGGAAGTGTTTGGATTGGCCCACATATGGAAATATACTCCAATGCATTCTGCCGTGCAAAAACTCCTTTTTTACATCACTTTTCATGTCTTCACTGTGAACTGCAGATGATGTGTGCAGTGGGTATGTGCACCCTACTGCAAGCACACACCGGAGTCAACATATGCGTGTCCATGAAGTGGAGGACATGCAGAGTTCATACACATTCCAGAAAACATCTTCATTCCCCTAGCAACAGCAAATTAAAGGGCCAGCCACTTTTTCCACAAATCTCCCACACATGACTTTTCCCTCCAAAGCTTCTTCTTCTATACTTGCTCCTTTATCACATCACTGAATTATTCATCTGCAGTGTTTGGCTTCCTTCTTTGGCATAACAATCAGGACGATTCCCCGTATGATGACTTCCTACAGTTAGTCACTTCCACCTCATGTAGGCCTACACAGTGAGGACATAGACAGGAAAATAGAATTATTTGTTTAGTCACTTTTGTGTTCGGATTTGAATGTACTTTCCCCATTACAAATATGATCATTTCTGTTTGAGGCACATCTAAGAGGTCAAGTGTTGATAATGACAATGAATTTAACTTATGATGGTTCTTCTGTGGTGCTGCTGCAGTAGTTTGAACGTTAGTGGTTGTCTCCTGGCACGCTGGGATGTAGATGTTTTGTGTCTGCAGTGAATGGGAGGTGTGTGTGTATGTGTGTGTGTGTGTGGGGGGGGGGGGTGATACGCCGGAAGTGGTGGGTGTGTGTCTCCCCCTTATGTGTGTGTGTGTATCAGTGCTGCAGCACATTGCAGGTGGAGCAATGCAGGATGAGAAGAGACACACAAGGACAGAATGGGGGAGGGAAGGAGGGAGGTGAGGAGGCAGCAGGAGAGGTTGTGAATACAGATGAGAGAAGCGGGGGAAGCTGGGACTTTTTGCAGGTGAATCTCTAACACCAGCAGGAGGGGTTTCACCAGCCCTATCACGCCTCTCTGTTTCTGGCTATCTCCCAACACACCCTCACCTAACTCCCTCACACTGGGACGTGACGAGGGTGGAGGACGTGACTGGAGCAGCGAGCTAGCAGGCAGTCAGCCAGTGTGGCTGTGGGATGATGTGATCCCAATGCAGCTTTATGACATTTGTGAGGTAACCAGTAGAAGACATGCGGGGATATAACAGAAGTTGTGTGTGTGTGAAAGACAGCGGCTGGTGTGACGCACATGTGCTGGCATTACTTTGTTGAGGGTGTTTGTGTTTTAATGTATAATTCAGCAAAGCAAAGCATAATGGGGGGAACGAGCTGTGAGTGAAGTTTCTACACAAACTTTGAACAACACGGTTTATCACGTCAGTAAATTAAAAAGAAACAGCACTAACTATGTTACACTTTTCCTCATGGGGCATTTAACCACTTCATTAGGTACACAATCTAATGAGATCCACTACAAGAGCTGGATCAGTAAAAAATGTGTAGGGGTAGACGACCAAAATATATCGCACAGGGCAACATCCAGTTTATGACACCATATACCTGTATGTAGAATAAAGTTTATTATGGTACATCGTGCATCGTTGACGTTTGTAGAGGGCGTTTGCACTGGGTCTCATTGGACTCTGCATGGAGCTAATAAAGTGGATGGTGATTTTGCATCATTTGATAACATTTTGTTTTTTTGGGGCTGGGGGGGGTGTCATAAATGAAAAAAAAAAACAATAAAATAGTGAATATGGTGCATCATGTTATCACAACATGAGCGCGAGCCATCAGCTAGGCCCTAGGTTCCCAAAGTGCTGTACGTGTATTCCCAGGGGTATGCCAATTGTCATTGGGGGTACGTGAATAAAAATGAAAAACACTCACAATTATGAGCGCACCTGAACGCCTCATAACACCGAGCCCACAGTGATAGCAGAAAGGAAGGAGACACAGCATGAAGTTAATTGCTCTGTGTGAGTTATATTAATAAGTAAATAACTTTGATGATTATGTTGCATATTAAGAGTGTTTAACCTTGAAGGTTTAACTTCTATTGGTGTTCCAAGCCTCGTGCTGTGAAAACCTGTCAATATATGTGCGTGTCAGGATGACAGAACGGAGATTCCCCTGAAAATGAGGCTTTATCGCTGCTTATATGTATTTTTGTACTTTGGATACCGCTTTATCGTGTTTGTTCTACTTTCACTTTCAATATGGTATGAAATGAATACGCAGATTTAAATCAAAGCAATTGCAAGCGGAAGTGAAGTTCAAGTTCAACCCATTCAAAGGGAAGAATCCCAACATCCGGCTGAAATAAAAGATATGTAAGACCAATACTTAGCTACTCCAAAAGAAATTAACATCTTATCTATTAAAATTAATTGAATGAATTAACCAATTAATCATGTTTAATGTTTAAATTTAATTAAATGTAAAAATGGTTTCTGTTTTTTAAGTGTGCTGCAGTAGGGGGTACATGGCTTCAAGTCAAATGTCTGAAGCGATACGTGACTGTAAAAAGTTTGGGAACCACTAATCTAGGCCACTACTGTGGTTGTTTCATTTCACGCACTTCCATATGTCAATAAGTAGACTATACTATGTAAACTGTTTACTTAGTTCTTGAGTGTGCGAATTTTGACAGTGTAGTGCTGTCTCAAATTGATTACTGTCATCATGCACTTACCGGAAATGACAGTTGCATTATTTATCCATTCCCTCCTCAGTGTGAGAACACTCATGTACCTTACTACTTCCCGTCAAAGAACGTCACACATACAAGTGGGTCCAACAGGTGAAGAGGTCCTACTTTGACGTATTATTACAAACAGCACATTGGCCTTTGTCTTACGCTAGTTGTGATGCTGCATTCAAGACTGCTAGAAAGTCAGTAATATTCTACTTGGAGATTACCAGGTCGCACTTACGCTCTCCAGTTGAAACAAAATACATGACTTGCTCCCTCTCCCTCTCCAAACCTTCCTGCTAAGTTCTCCTTCGATTTTGGATCAACATTTACAATAATTCGTGAAGCATAAAAACAGAAACATGTAAAAACGGTGGTCTATTTTAACTGTGGTCCATGTAAGCTGTACATTTGACCTGTATTTTCACGGATTTATAAGTTATTACCCACTTAGGGTGAATAAGATGAAATGACATCTTAGTGTGAACGCACTTATACACTCCAAAGACTAAACGTAAGCATACAAGTCGAACACACCTCCTAAAAACGTTCACACAAGGTGGAATGATTGCTGTTGGAAAACTCAGCAACGAGTTAAAGACATCTTCATGAAGAAACGTGGAATGATCTGACATGTTTGCTGATCCTGCTGAAAGTGGACTCAAGTGTGTTGTTTGAGATCACGTGACTTCACACGACACAGCCAACATACACACATGGTGCAGCATATGATTAGTGCGAACGTGTGTGTGTCTATGAGTCACAGTTGGATGACTTTGCAAAAAATGTGTGTCTGTGTCTGTGTGAGAGAATTAGCATCATGGGAAATGTGGTCACTTTATGACGCGCACGCCTCCCACTCCTGCAGGTAGTGTGTGTGTGTGTGTGTGTAGGGCTGGCTGCGTGGGTGCGTGGGCTTGATACCACCTCCCTCATGGTGTGGGGGTGAGACGAGCACGGACACAGCGAGGAGAGAACGACGCGGGGGCGGAGAGGGATTCACCGGCAAACACCCGCCTACTTCCTCCTCCTCCTTCTGACACACACACTTCCTCCTCTTTGACACACACCTCTTTAAGGAACATTTGGACTGGTTTCCTCCATCACTTCTCTTCCTCCTCATCCCTCCATCTCCTTCTCCTCTACGCCTCCTTGTCCAACTTTCCTTCTCTTACTTCTCTTACTCCTCCTCCCATTTCTTCCTCCTTCACATCTCTTCCTCCTCACACTTCCATCTTCTCCTTTTCTTCCTCCTCATCCATCAGTCCTCTCATTTTCTCCTCTATGCTTACATGTCCATCCTCCCTTCACCTCCTACACTTGCTTCTCTTCTCCTCATCCCTCCATCTCATTTTCTTCCACCTCATCCTTCCATCTTTATTCTCTATGCCTTCTTGTCCATCCTTCCTTCTTTACCCCTTGATTCCAACCTTTTCCTCCTCCATCTCACTTCCTTCTCCTTCTTCTTCCCCCATCTTTATCCCTCCATCCTGTCATACAAGCTGCCATTTCTTCTTCTTTAACCATATCATCTTTCTAGTTGTCCATCTCCTCATCTTCATTCCTCCGTTTGTTCCAGTCCTCCATCTCCTCCTCCTCCTCCATCCCTCTCTCCTGTCTTCCATTGTCAGTTGTGTGTGGCTGCATTGGACCCAGCCTGGCAATCAAAGGCAGAGAAAACACAAATGAGTGTGTGTGTGTGTGTGTGTGTGTATGGGGGGTGTCTCACAGGGATTTTAGTATGAGTCAGAACAGGAAAAAGGGGAAGTGGGCGGCACAAGAAGAAGAACAGAGTATAGGAGGGAAATCACAAGTGGAATAATTTCTTTCTTCTCTCTCCAGTGTTTGGAATACAGATGAGGAGCAAACTGGAGGTTCTGAACACCATAAGATCACTTACTGTCAAAGCAGGAAGTTGAAGGTCAACAATCACAACTTGTTGATGATGAAAAGAGACACACACTTGTGTGTGTGTGCATGTGCACTTTGGGGGCAGCGGTGAAAGTGAAGCCCTCCTATTACAGTCTTGATTCATCTGACATCACGTGCACACACCCACACCCACATACTAAAAGGTGTGAGGGTGTGTGTGTGTGGGCGCTGTAGAGTCTAATTTAGTAAAGTGAGAAGATTTATATCCCACTGAAAGGGGAAGGAAGAGAGAAGCGGGTCAGAACATCTTTACTTCCTCCTCATGCGTCACAGCTCATCATAGAACCAAAACAGACGGACACGTTCATGTGCACACACACACAATCTATAGTGCACTAGTTGACGTACATCATCTAACGCAGTCCAATATAACAATTGTGACGTAATAAAGATAATACCGTGCACTTATTAGTATTTGTTTACATTGTTTATGCACATGAGAGGGTCAAAATATTAAAAGCAGCTGTCAGTATGATGCAGTTCACAATAATAAACATACGGTTAAAAAAAGTGAGCATTATTATCTTTGGTAGTTTGACCTTCAGACAAGTGAAGGTGATAAGTGATCAAGTGTTTCCTGACGATTAGGATTGAGTTCATATAGTTTTTTTTAAAAAACACTTATTTGTCAAAAAAAAGGAAGCTTTGTGGCGGTTGAGAGCATACACGAGTTGAAGCGCGCACTCCAGCGAGCATAAGCCTCTCGCGCACGCACACACATCTGACACACTTCTTTACGCACGACGAGGATCTCCAAATCTCCCTGAGGTGCTGCTCTGCTACCAGGTTGGATGCCTGCTACGGATCTCAGCGAAAGGGGGGGTGTGGGGTATCTGACGTGGTTCGGTTCTCACTGCAGCAAACAGTCATGACACGCAGACCCTCGAGCACGTGCTGAGCTGGACCGACACATTAATGGTTCAAGATCAAACGTACAGTATCAAAATATCAATCATCATGATCCCTCCTGCACGCGATGTGCGTGGAACTGCGCACAAGCGTGTCATTTCCACTCGCTTGTTTAAAGTAACAGAGCCCCCACCGAGGCCCCTCCCCCCTTTATAAATAACTGCACACTGCTCTCAGTGACGTGGACACGCACGAACATGTGTAGGTGAATCTTTGAATGAGATGCCGCCCCCCCTCCCCCCACCCCAACTCCTCACCTTCCTCCTCCCACTCCCCCTCCCTCCCCAGCCGCTACTAGTTACTAGGGCATCTCTATAAAAAGCCCACGGAGGATGGGAGAGCCCGCTCTGTGAGGGAAGCTGCGGCCACGGAGAGAAGACTCGAAGAAGATGGAGAAGAAGAAGAAGATGAGAAAGAGAAGGGAGCGTGCACGGACACTTGCCAGGCAGGATGAAGATGTTTGTTCTTCACGGCAAGCAAGGAACTGATGAGGAGGTGAGTTCATCATGTTGTCGTGAAGAACAGTGATGATGATGATGATTATGATGGAGGTGAGTGCGGTGTGTCTGCTGCAGTGTGACTCACAGTATCAGGATCACTTCCACTCAAAAGCTTTCCCGCCATTGATAGAGCCACCGTGGCACGTGATGATGCGCGTGAGATACAACTCGTGTTCTTCTGGCGCTCACTTTCGTCACTTTTCTTCTTCCGGTTTGGTCGGCACGCTGCTATCTCCTTATTTGGACTTCCGGCTGTTGTTCCTACTCCCCCTCCCTCCCTCGGTCTTGTGACGTGACCGGCCAGTGACGTCAGTCCTGCGTCACTCTTGCGCACTTGGCGGAGCAGCCTACGCACGCGCGCACCTACTACAAGCCTTATAAAGGCTGACATGACGCGCACACGCACGCTGCTATTTGTTCCTCCGGCGTGCGGGGGCGAGCGCGTGCACGCGCGGGGTTTGATGGAAGCTCTTGTTCATTCATAACTCCTCATTGTTGCTTGCACGGGAAGTGGAGCGTGCATGTGGACACATGGGAAACGAGCCCGCGCACTTCCTAATTAACAGCTGATTGAAAAGCCTCTACAGATATCCCACGGAGGACGTGCACGCTCGTCAAGTGCACGACACGCTTCTCCTTGGCGCCTTGGAAACCGAGCAGCACGCGCGCGCTGATACGTCAGGGGCCCGAAAGAGGCGAGAGATGATTGGTTCGCGCCGCGATTGACATCACGTGCTCCTTTCCACGCTCACGTCATCGTATTACGTCATCGCGTGGCTTTGCGGTTCCAGATGAAAAGATATCCAGAACCACGGACAGTTCCCATGTGAGGGAGCCAGCTGGGGCGCTGTCTGGGCGGTGTGGTGCTGAAGTACAAGCACTTCCCCAACTTGCTGAATGAATCAGACCAACAACCAATAAAGTTTGAAGTCAGTGCGTTTTCCCTCAAACTAACTCTGACAGTTTAGAGAGGAAAAAATAAGTTTGTCATACTATTTTTTTTCTCATTAATAACATTTTAAAAACAATCCCATCTGAGGTATGCAGTATGAATAACTTAGCTTAATAACGCTGGCCTTTAGGTATTAATTTAATATGTTTATTATTGTAGTTGTACAGCTATATACTGAATCACTGTCCTGTTTGCCAGAAAGTAAAAAAAACATAGTAAGAGAGAAAAATCAACATTGATAGCTCTTCTTCCTAATTTATGACGAATTACCTGCAGAAGAGTGATGTCATCAACTAGAGTACAGTAGCTATCACGCAGCATCAGGTGATCAGCGTGAATAACAATGTCATCTGTAATAAGACAACCGCGTGTCACATGCACTGAAAGCCTAAAGTTATCAAATGTCAACATGTTAGCCTAGCATGGAGGCCTTCAAAGTTAGTAATGTGTGTGATTTTGTGTTAACTGTCTCATTAACGTGTGCTTCACTTACAACTGTCCCCTCTTACATCCATATATTTTTCCCCGAAAAGGAGTTAGTCGTCTTCTTCCTCCTGAGGCGGCCAGAGCATCAGCACCTTGGCTTTAGACTGCTTACTGCTTATATGCAGCATCACAGTACAGTAACAGTCTACAGTCATGGCTACTGAGGCCTGGCAACACCACACTGCTGCCATCTTATGCAGGTGCGAGAATTTGAGAGTATTACTGCGAGTATTAGTGATGACGTGGAGATGGAAGCACATCTGTCGGCCGCTCTGAAGGGGGAACCTGCGTGGGCCCACACTGGGGGAAACTGTGGAGGAGGGCCGGGAGTCCTGCTCCACGTACGTGTGTGATGTCCTGGTGCCGGCCAATGAGACCTCGCCATCTTCCAGTTACCATGCTGGCGCTCCAGCCTGCTGTCTCCACGGCGACCGTGGCTTTAGATTGTTACTCTAGCAACAAGCACCATGGTAACAGTCTACAGCCATGGTCGTTAGGGGCAGGCCTCGTCAGGGAATGCAGGGTGCAGAGAAGAGGTCGGCGATGACCACCTGCTCTTCCGACTTACCTGATTGACCGCTTCTTGACGAGAGGACAGTCAATGAACGCAGAGGAAGCGGATGAGTCATTCTGCTCCAGCGGTGGTTCTGATCCAAACTCTTTAGCAGCTAGAGTTCTGCCGCCCTCTACTGGCCACAAACTGTACAACAAAAGAAAACAACACTTTGAAGATGAAAACCTGTGGAAACGATTGAATAAAAGTTGTTTTCAAATATGCAAATGTCTTCTGGAGATTTCTTTTGAAATACTTGATTTACCTGAGGTGGAAGTTGGATGAAGACAGACTTTGTTCAGCATCATCAACATTAGGACAGGGCACAACTTAGTAAATTAGCACACATTTATGTGGAAATAAAATCAAATGTTATGGTGCAAGGTAAGAAAAGACAAATAAGTACATTCTAAATATACTTTTAATATTTAAACTGTATATTTTAAATGTATAGTTGCTTATTCTCGGCCTCCCTGCACAATAAAAGCTCATGTGCTGTGAACTAACAGCACATAAAACTCTTACTGTTCAGGGCTGACCAGACAGGATCACATTTAAAGAGTGCACAAAACACATAAAAACACTTTTAAAAAGTCATTTCCTTCACTGACTGCCCAGTGGCTTAATGCTAGTGCGACGTTTGAAGTCCATTTTCGACTTAAAACCACTTGAAAGTTACCAAAATATGTTCCAACAGGGAAAAGTGGCTTTGTTGGCCTCCTTGCTATAAACAAGTTTAGGTGTTCCATGGTGAGGTCCAAATCATTATAGTCCTCCTCAGGGCCAACGTCCCAAAGAACTCAGTTCCACTTTATGACCACAAATATTCAAACACTCCCGGGCCGTGTTTGATCTGTCCAAAAAAATGTTGTGAACGTTACACAATTGTGCAACACGGTCCAAAGTGTTTGGATTTAGGAGCCAGGACACCCCCACCCTGACATCCCTCCTCCCGGTCCATTGTCCAGACTGGACCACACAGTTCTCCTCCCTGCTGGTTCTGATGACTCATTTTCACCCAGTTAGCCAGAACTGAGATGTCTGCAGAACTTTTAGAACTTGTACAGAAGATGACACAATCTGCCAAAAGCAGCACTGACATGACTTGGACCTACAGCAAGCACCCCCTCTCCATCTGACACCACAGGACAGCAAGACAGCATCACACACACACACGCACACACACACACACACACACCAAACATCTCCATCACATGTCACAAGTCCTTCAAAGTGACGAAAAATAGTTATTCCAAAAGTGTAGGTGCTAAAATCTTTATAATTCCATAGGGACCAGTCGCAGGTGAAGACACATCGTGTGTGTGTGTGTGTGTGTGTGTGTGCGATGAAGCGGACTTCCTTTATAAGACAGTCAGGATGGCGTGGCTCCACCTCCCGCGCCGTCTCCCATAACAACACACGCTCCGTAATCAAAATAAAAGACATCTGTGTGAAGACACGCCCCCTCTCGCCTCCTGTTCCTCCAGGAAAAAGTGATCCTTCAGCCCCTGGGAGGGGTTGGGGAGGGTGGGGGGCTGACTCCGCCCCCTCCTGTGTCTCATTCCATGATCTCCAAGTTGTTGTGCAACAAGAGGAAGAGATTCCTGAGGAGAGAGTCACGCTTCTGTTGTAAAACTTACTGGCAGGAGTGGCCCTCGCTCGTCCTCCTCTTAGGACCTCCCTCCTCTTCCTCCTGCTAGCACTTTGCCTAATCTAAACCATGTGCATGCTAGTGTCTGCAGCACGGCCTGTGAGGGCCGCAGGGAAGCACAGGAGAGGAGGATGAGGAGAAGCAGCGCCGCTTCCTCTGTGGTGACGGCTCGTGAGGTGAAGGGTCATGTGACGTCAGACAGGAAGTTAATGCCTGGTAGGAGAAATCAAAACAAATGTCACCAGGCATCGTCACTATTTTTTGTCTCAGCTCAACTAGAGCCAATGTAACGTGGCGTTCCACAGGGGTTACTTCTTGGTCCCATCTTTTTCTCTTTTTTATGCATTCACCAACATAGTCTTCTACTATTATCTCTGTGAAAGTTTTGTGTTCATTTCCACCTACAGAAGTGTCTTCTGTGCCACCTGGGACAAATATACATTGGACATATAGTACAATAAATGCAGCAAGCAATGTAACGGGTGATATGTGGCATGCCTAATTTACCCGGCGACATATCACATGTAGGGCAGAAACTGTCGCGCGTAATACAGTGCATGAAATGTGGAACTAACTTACATAACACGTCATGTTACAGTATCTTTTCAGCATGTAGCATTTAAAGCGTAACATAACATGGCATAGAATGTGGCGTGTAAAGCATAGCGTATGTGATATCGAAGTGTGTAACATGTGAAGCGTAACAGTGTAATAATGTAAGTCTAACACAGTCGAACATGTCAAGCATAGGTTTCACATGCAAAGTGTAACAGTGTGACATGTAGCATGCGGGATGTACAGCATGACAGCGTGACATATTAAGTGTAACACTCGATGATAACAAAAGCCATATACACTTTAAGAGCGGGATGTGTACAGCCTAACAGTGCCGTAAAGTGTACCTGACATTTAGCATTTGACATGTAGTGTGTAAGGATAAGCGGCATAGAAGATGGATGGATGGATGTAGTGTGTAGCAGTGTGACATGTAGCATGTGACTTGTAAAGTGCAATCAGAGGTGATTCTACAGTCTGTTGGGGCCCCTTTGCATAGCGCCACTGCTGTCGCTGCTCAAGGTTTGTCAGCCCTCGGGGGGCCTCAACTGGGCTGGTGCCCCGAGCAGTTGCCTGCCTTGCCTGGTGGCAAGCAACGCCCCTGAATGTAAGATAGCGTGTGACATAGCATGGAACAATGACACGTAAGACACAACATAGTGCGACATGTAGCGTGTAAGAATGTGACAAACAAAGTGCAACAGTGTGACATGTAGCATGTAACATAGTGTGACATACACAGTGTATCAGTGTGACATGTAACATTTAGCATTTAGCAGTTGTCTGCCTTGCCTGGCGGCATAAGTGAGTGTAACGTAGTGTTACATGTAAAGTGTAACATAGCGTGACAGTGTGACATGTTGCATGTGATATGTAAAGCGTAGCAACTGTCGCGTAGCCTGAAATAGTGTGACATGGAAAGTGAAACGCTGTGATATGTAAAGCACAACATAGTATGGCATGTAGCGATGCAGTGTGTTAACAGTGTGACATGTCAGGGAAGGCGTGTTGAGACATACGTAGGAGTCGTCGGGATGAAAGTGAGGCGTGACGCAGGGAAATAAGATGGAGGGAAGCGAGCACACATCTGGAAGTGATCAAACATGCGCTCTCACACGCACATGCTTCAGCTATGCGGGAACAACGTGTCCTCCAGCTGGTTGCCATGGCATGCACACATGAAGCAGCGCACAGGGAAACAGTCCTGCATGGTGAATGTGACTCACTGACCACTGGATGAAGGCAGGAAGACAACAAAGACAACAGTCAGCCTGACAACATTCCAGCATGTTGGCTCTCACATCACATACTTGTCGTGACTTTCAACCTTCCACAGCCCAGGTAGACACTTCCAGAAAATACACGTTTTTTTTGTTTTTTAAAGAAAAGGACCAATACTCTTAATGAGTCGCCAAGAACTCTCCACGATTCCATCCACCTGTCTGCAGGTCAACATCAGAGAAAGTAATGGCTGCTAAACAACAAAGCGATCACCATTCTGCAAGAACACTGTTGATTTTGAGTGGCATTTGAAACTGGATGAGCGGATGGCACCTTGATACATTCCTTGGCGTCTATCCACCAGTCACAATCTTCATCCCATCCTTCCTGTTACGAGCTGTCCATAACCCAGTAAGAACCCGGTTGAACTTCAAGGATATCCAGGCAAAACCCTATTGATCTTGAAGTCTATCACACACAAGACGGCTGAGGATGACGACGTCTGGACACTTGGGTAATCAATCCTTGTAAGCTCAACGCCAGCTACATCCTTAAGCATCCAGTGATGTCCATTCCTGAGCAAGAACACTGTGGATCTGAAACGATATACAGATACAAGACGGCTACGTGCATGGAGGGGGGCGGTGTCAAATGTCAACTCAGACCCTAGTTTGTTCATCTCTTCGTCAGTCATGATTGCAACTAACCTGTATACATGCAGGAACCCTACTGATTTTGCACAATGTCCAACACAAGATGGCCAAGGTCAATTTGCTACTTAATTCTGCTCACCTCCGTGCTAGCCACGAGTCCCAAAACATCTTCTGACAACTTCCAGTGATCATTTGTCTATATCCAAGCAAGAACCCTGTTGATTTTAAATGCTCATGTTAACTGGGTCCAATCACATTCATGTTTCGTCACTTCTGTCAACTGACCATCTTCCAATTTATAAAAAGAGTACTTCTCTAAATCCTATCGTGAGCACTACTGAGTTTGAATGACATCAGCATGAGCCAGGAAGTGTTATTAAAATAATTTATTCAGTTTACACAATCAAGTGTTTCTGGTGTTCCTTCCCATGTTTGCCCTCACTGGAATGCCTCCAAAAAGTTCTGGTAAGTTTGTCGGTGAGCAGAAGCAGCCGGGACAAAATGTCCGCCAGGATGTGTGAGAATGTGGGGGTCTCGGAAGCAGGGGAGGAGCTCCCTGCTCATGCTGTCAGGGATGACGCGGTCCTCCAGTCCAAACACGTGCAACGATGGCATCTGGACGGGAGCAGAGTAGAACTTATGGTGCTGCGTGCAGGCGCTGCAGAAAGCGGCGACCAGAACGGCAAAGCGAAAGTGAAAGTCGGGCTCGGCGTTTTGTTCCTGCAGAGCGCACAGCATGGCGACGAGGGCGGCGCCTTGGCTGAAGCCCAAGATGCCGTCAAACGGACCTTGGAGCTTCACAGCCTCCCTCACAACCGCCACACTCTCCTCCAGACCAGAACTCTCCTCGCACTGCTGCTGGGCGCTGAAGGTCTGAGCCTGGGGGTCCGAGAACCACCATCCTCTGCAGTCCTGGTCTCCGCCTGCATCTGAACCAACATCATTCTCCTGGACTGGACACAAAAATACACAAGTTAGTCCTTTTCGTCTCATAGTCAGAAAACACACTCCTAACGGACTCTTCATTAGGTACACGATCTATTGAGACTGTGAAGGAGATATGACGCCATCTTGTGGACACTGTTAATCGCACGTTGAAAGTTGGCATACATGGCTACTTCCAATACAAATGCAAATACAGTATTACTTATCTGTACAAAAACATCGTTTTTAATCTTCAAATTAAACACATTCTCCTCCACTGCATTACTGTACATCAAATAACGTGTTACAGAGTGACCAAAAGGCTAACTCTACCACGTGACTAACTCCTTCTGCTTTGACGGCGTCAGCTCACCTTGTACAACACAATGAGGCGCGTCCACGTACACCAGCTCCACTTGTTTCTTCAGCAGCTTCCTCAGAGCACCAGTCTTGTCCCGAAAAGAAGCGCCACACTGGCGGTAGCCGTGCACACACAACACTCGAAGAGGCGCCATTGACGTAGCTCACCGCGGCCTAGCGGCAAACAGCAGCAGCAGAGTGACTAGCAGGCTAGCTAGCTAACTAACTAGAACAAATTCGACTGAACCACAGGAAGTTGTTTTTTAAGTATTGCTCCTATAAACAGTTAGGAGGTCACTATCTAAAATGACAAAGTAGGGCATTTAAGAAACAAGAAGCATTTACATACCCGAACGGCAATGTAAACAATGTAAAAGGCAATGTAAACTTTGTAAAGTAACCTAATTCTTCCTCTTCTTCTTTTTTTGTGGGCGGTTGGCAAGCAAATTATGGTGTACATTTCCGCCACCTTCTGGTAAGGGGTGTAGCTCGAGATGCTAAAAAAAACCCGAATCGAAATGAATTAAAATAATAATGGAGTAAAAAACTAAATCCTTTTATGGAAACCTGTCTTTTTTAAAAATTTATGTATTTCCCTAAACCCTACATGCTTTGAATGTAACTGTGGAATATCCTCAACGAGCATCCTAACAGTCTCGATTTCCAACTCCGTTCATTTCATTATTATATTTGCTACAATGATTAATACATGCTCTATGTTTTCTGTTTTATTACAGTAGTCACACAAATCTGTACTGCGTTTTCCTTCCAGTTTTAGAACTACAGTATTTAGATGTGTATGCCCAATATCTTCTTCTTTCCTATTTTTACTAGTTTCTCTTCTTATTCTTCTTATTAGTTTTATTAGACCTTACAGCAGCATTTGACACAACTGATCACCAAATCCTAATACAGAGATTAGAACTGCATTAAAATGATTTCACTCCTCTATTTGTCAGATCGCCTGCAGTTTGTATCCATTAGTAATGAAGAATGTGACATGTGAAAGTCATGGCATCCCACAGGAGATCCCCCAGGACACCATCCGTAGTCTCATTAGGAGAATACCCCGACGTTGTCAGGCATGCGTACAAGCACGTGGGGGCCACACAAACTACTGAGAATCATTTTAAATTGCTACAATGACATTTTGGCAAAATGGACCAGTCTGCTTGCATCATTTTTTCACTTTCATTTTTGGGGTGTCTTTGATTTCCCCCCTCTATAGGGTGACCATTTTCATTTCTATCAAATGATGTGGCATCATTTTGTTACTAATACATCACCCACTTATTATCAGGAAAGATATTCAAGATCATTTTCCCCCAGTTTAGATCTGATCTTGATCTTGAGTGCACATTAAATGTGGTGTTATTTCCATATTCTGTATATATCCCTTCAATTTCATTTGCGTTTAGGCTTCTAGCATTCCACTGTAGAATAAACACTATGTGTGATTGTGGTAACTTCTCTCTGTTTTCTCTTTTTTGGCAGTTTTTTAAAAATGAATATTGTCCACAGAAAGAAATTGTCCTGTGTGTATTTTATTACCGAAGCTTCGAGTCACCACTGAACAGAGGGCAGTCTATCCAAAAGCACCGTCCATCCAGAAGTGCGAGGAACAAAGACACAAACAGGCCTACGTTAAATGACGAATTTCTAGGCGTCCTAAGACAGCCTAAGATGTTGTCTTAGCAAAATAAGAATCCTTATTTTCTTTGGCACGGGTTGTATCACATGGAGATTCAGCTACTGTATGACAAAAAGGTTTCAGCTGGACAAAATATCAACAAATTTACTCACGTTTATAATTCAGGATTGGCCTCAAGAGGGTTCGGTGGAATCCCATAGCAACCAGTCGGAGTCCGGCTTTCGGGCAGTCTTCCCGTCCAGAATGTGTTGGGAAGGAGGCAGATCAAGTTTGGTGATCCGGACGATCAGTCACCGTCTGTCGCCGGGCCGCAGGTCGATCCAGGGATTCCACTTCTGACACCAAGTTGTTTTGTCAATTTTCTAATGAAGACTGTCCACAGAAACAAGTTGTCTTTTGTGTATTTTATGATCAAAGCCTCGTCACCACTGAACAGACGGCAGTCTATGCAAAAGCGCTGTCTGTCCAGAAGTGCGAGGAACAAAGACACAAACAGATATACAGTGTAGGAAGGTACAGGTGTGAGGAACTTTTTCTTTTTTTCTAAATCGAAAAGGGAGTCGAACAATCCCGCTATTCAAAAGAAGCCAGCTGTGCGATAGCGCAGACAGGCCGACCTGAAGAAACAGTGAAAAGTTTCC
This sequence comes from Dunckerocampus dactyliophorus, assembly GCF_027744805.1. NCBI lineage: Eukaryota > Metazoa > Chordata > Actinopteri > Syngnathiformes > Syngnathidae > Dunckerocampus > Dunckerocampus dactyliophorus. Next base: position 14,204,641 of record NC_072834.1, read on the forward strand.
ACAAAAATAATTGGATCAAAACAGAGCAAAAGTTCATCCAGTGGAAATATTGATTTTGCCAGTACACTTCTCCACCTGTTGTAGTTCACCACATACTTTTCCCCACGATAGTTCTTTCATATTTAAGAACTTTGCTGCAGCTTTGACAATAATCTTGATTTTTTTCAGTCTTATTTTTCGCTTGTTCCGTGCAATTGATGACATATGCAGGGAAAACGACCAGTTTGTCCATGGGAATTCCTGTAATCCATTGGCTGTTGTCTTCTGGTGCTCATTGGGATATTGCTCTCATTCATTTCCTGCATTTCGCTTTCCTGTTGCTGTATTTTGACTGCTTCTGCATATGGAATATTTCTTTCCACTTTCATTTTCTGGACTTCTGATGCCCGTTTTCTTACTGAATACCCTCTGACTTCCTCCACAGATACATTTGATAGTATTACTACTATCACATTTACAATACTCATGTGGCAATAAGTTGATACCTGAAATGTCCAGATGGCCAATGGGGTGTGGCCACCACGTAGCTCCGCCACCGTCCAAATGCATTCAGTCTTTTTATCTCAGTAACAGTTCCTCTTTTAATTTTTCCCTTTAACTTGATCAATTTCTTTTCTATGGGGATTCCAGACACTACTCTAGTCCCTTTCCGTTCACCCACAGTGTCAGGTTACGGCGTGAGCCGGGGTGGATCCCATCTCGATCCAGTCACAAACCAGATGATGCCAAACCGCCAAACAGTCAAGTAGTGATGTGTCAGTCGCGAACGAATTGGGTCTCAGAGCCGGCTAACGTTGTTGGGAGACAATTGAGAGCCGATTAGTTTTTTCCTCGTCTTTTTTTCTGCTAAAGGCGAATGCCATTGGTCAAGATGTGTGGCGGCCTCTTTGTGTCCACACTGAGAAGGGGGAGGGGTGGGGTTAAACACACGCTGTGGTGCCCTTGGAGCCGATTCGCTCGTGACCGACACATCACTTCAGTCAGTGTTGCCTGGAGGGAGGGAGACAGGTTGCCACCACACAGAAAGGGTAAGGAAAAATCAGCCCCGTAAAGCTGAGGCACGTGGTTTTTATTTGAATGCCAGTCATCAGTAAAGACACAACTGTTACTTGGATGGTGCTTTTTCTTTTTTTGCGCTTTTTAATTTATGTTTTGTTGTGTGGAGTTTTGTTGATGTTGTGTTGATTGTAAATAGTTAGAAATTTGCATGAAGAACTTTGACTTTGAGATGGATCTTTTTGTGTTTTACAGTATAACATTAGACTTCTGTAGCTGTTCATAACAAATTCATTTAAATAATAAACATTTCATATAATGTATTTTTACATTAGTAATTCATTTTACACAATGCACATAATTTGGTAATAAATTCATTGAAGACAACATAAAAATCTGAGGAGCCACTTAGGGGCCGAAAGAGACGGCTCCTTTTAGTGAGCCGAAGCAAGAGAACCGGCTCTCTAAAAAGAGCCAACATTTCCATCACTAATCGCAAGCAGAAAAGCTTTTTATAATTACATCCGTTTACTGTTTCAAAATAAAACCAAAGTGGCGTTTTCTCTCTGAGCGGATGTGAAAAGAAACACAAGAGGTACCACAAAAATGTGGTTAAATACACACCTGTGTGAAGCGCTTTTGCTGTCTGCCACTGAAATGTGGCAAATGCTGACATTTATGTAATACACCATTTTAATTTGAAGCCGAGCTAAACCTGCTTGATGACGCGTCTTGCTTGACAAACACGGAAGTAAAAATCACTGCTTGTAATGATTAAGAACGTGAAAAAACAAATAGGTGTTTAATAAACTGAGACTAATGTGCACCATGGTAAGGGGGTATAGAACTCTTAAAAAGGCTCGAGTCTATGGTGAAATGGCGTCTCCATATGTCACCATGGTAAGGGGGTATAGAACTCTTAAAAAGACTCGAGTCTATGGTGAAATGGCGTCTCCATATGCGTTTCCCCTGTATGACACAAGGAGGCAGTAGTGACCCTTGAAGTTTCGCCATTGGGAAGACTGAGAGGAGTTCGTCCTGACTGCTCCTCATCCTCCACGGAGGTCAAACTGAACCAGAAAGTTCTGCTAATGATCCTCAAGGAAGAATCCTTCGGTGGTTTCCCCAGTAGAAGATAACAGTGACAGAGTGTTTTTCCTTTTAACAAGACACCAATAGAGCTCTGTCAGCATTTTCTACACAACCTTCAGGGCTCACCTGGCCCGAGTCAAGCTGAGCGCGCACCAAGTCTGTGGATGGAGCTCTTGAAGTTTGTCCGTAGTCATATCCCATAGCGCTCTGCACACTCGGCAGCAACACACACTCACAAAAGACATTCTAGAACGTGAGCAGAGTGTCAGCCACAGCACGAGAAAGCTTCACTTAGCTGAACGTTGCAAATATTTCTTAAAATGCATTGTAAGATTGAGAAGGAGGAGCATCAGCACCCATCTGACTTCAAGCTTTTGTGAATTCAAATGAAAATATGAGACGTTTCCGAAAGCCCTCACAAGTATTAAATTCTTCAGATATGAAACTAAGTGAAACACACCAAATGTTCTGGTAACTCACTTTACATCCTTTATATTGTCTGTTCTCATAAAATACCAGGAGTGGGGTGCAGGGGCGGGCAGTTGTTAGAGGCGGGGCATGGAGGTCTGCTAAGTCTGCGTGGGACAACTTTAACAGGAAGTTGCAGTAGTCAGGTGGGATGTGGCCCTTGGTTGTCATGATGATTTATTAGAAGTGTGTGGATTTTAATACTGGGGGGTGTCTTAAAATAAAACCTTTCCCACTGAAGAGACAGATTGTACTTTGCACATTGTACTCAAGTCCACTTGCATTGGGGTCAAATGACGCAGTACGTCCTGCAGACGGCGCTGCGGTGCTGCTCAGTGTGTGTGTTGTGGGAAAGGTTGTGTCAGCCTCACTAGATGTTAACAAGCTAGTAGGGATAGGTCACTCGGAAGAATGATGGACAGGTGGTCCGGGGGCCGAGCGCCGACGACCTCTGTAACCTTTTTAGTGACCTTTGACGACCTTCCCATCAGCGTCCACCTGCTTCGTGTTTGAGAAGACCGCAAAATGTGTGTAGCTTGGGCGACCTTTTTGAGCGCAAAGGTCCGCTTCACCGCCAACAATATACAAACTGCTTGTCTGCTTCTTGCTACCTGGGGTGGCGGTGGTGGGGGGATCACATGACGAGCTTATTGAGCGACACAACAAAGTCTTCTCCTTCTACTCTCTTCTCCTCCTACAGGCACCATCCATCCCAAGAGCCGCTGTTGTTTATTACCTCCGCAAGGGTGAAGGGTACTGTTTTGTTAGCACGTTAGCTAGCAGGATTATACAAAAATGTCACAACTGATTTCCACAAAACTTTGTAGAGGGCTCAGCGAGGCAAGATCTCCATGAAATGTTGGACTTTTACTGACAGTCATGAAAGTTTAAGTATGTTTGAGTACAGGAAAAACAAATGCTGTGTCTCACATGGAATACAGTCGTCCCTCGCCACTTTGCGGTTTGAATTTCACTTTTCATGGTTGGGTCTGGGACCAGTTTACTAGCATAAACGAGGGAATACTATACTTTCATCAGTACACTTAAATAAGCACACTGTGTACTACTATTACTACTTTACCAGAAATGACAAACTTGATGTTTAGCCGCTTCTTCTCTGTCTTCTGTCCTTTTTAATTGTGAATTACAACCACTCGAGTTAGGCCCTCCCCTTCTGCTATGCAAACAAGATGGTAACGATTGAGGGGGGTTGCACACTTACCATTTGGGGCGTGTTGAGTGCAACATCAGGGTACTGACGGCACACTGCATTTTGCCGTACTTCTCAATATTTTCAGTGCATGAGTGGGTTCACACCGAGTCAGGGGCGTCCAAAGTGTGGCCCGGGGTCCGTTTGCGGCACGCAGCCCATTTTTATTGGCCCACGGCACATCATTTGGGATTTTTTTTTTCTTTAACTATTAGGGGTATCACAAGACACTGAGTTTATAAGACGGGACGAGGCGAGGCGAGGCGAGACGAGACGATACGCGAGATTGGGTCTGTGAGAACGAGATGAGATTTTAACATTGCTTTGAAGAAAACTACAATGACAAAAATATTTAAAATATTTGACAATATACACTCCATATCAAAATCTTAAGACCAGTTGAAAAATTGCTAGAATTTGCATTTTGCACATTTGGATCTTAATTAGGTTTTAAGTAGAGCTACAATATGCAAAAGCAAGAAGGGGGAGTGAGACAAAAAGCAGTATGAAAAAGTAATTTCTTGAAAACAACAATTAAACTGAAATAGGCTGTTTATCAGCTGATCAAAAGTTTAAGACCACAGGCTATAAAAGCCAAAATCTGCTCAAAATGTTCATTTTCTGTCAGGCATTCACGCTGTCATGCCCTCCTGATGGCTAAAGCTAAGAAGCTTTCTCTTTTTGTACATGGTCGGATTGTCGAGCTGCATAAGAAAGGCCTCGCAGCGTGCCATTGCTGCTGAGGTTGGGTGCAGTAAATCAGTCATTCTACATTTTTTAAAAGATCCTGAGCATTATGGAACAAAAAAGTCAAGTGGTAGACCCAAAAAAATCACACCTGCGCTGAGCCAGAGGATCCGATTGGCTGTCCATCAAGACACAGGGCGGTCTTCCACCCACATTAAGGCCCTTATTGGTGCCGACTGCAGCACAATAACCATCAGACGGCATCTGCGGGAAAAACAAAAAACGAATTCAAAGACCTCGTCTCCTTCAACGCCACAAAACTGCCCGTTTAGACTTTGCCAGGGAGCATCAAACATGGGACATTGAAAGGTGGAAAAAAGTTTTATTCTTTGATGAGAAAGAATGTAACCTTGACGGTCCAGATGGCTTCCAATGTTACTGGCATGACAAGGAGATCCCACCTGAGTTTTCTACCCGGCACAGTGGAGGGGGGGTTCATCATGGTCTGGGGTGCTTTTTCATTCAGTAGAACACTGGAGCTTCAGGTGGTGCAGGGTCGTCAAAAGGTGGCGGCTGCTTACGTGCAGATGTTGCAGCAGGCATCCCTCATGACTGAGGGCCCTCGTCTGTGTGGTAACAGCTGGGTTTTTCAACAGGACAACGCTGCAGTTCACAATGCTCGCTTGACCAAGGACTTCTTCAGGGAGAATAACATCACTCTTTTGGACCATCCTGCATGTTCCCCTCATTTAAATCCCATACAGAACATTTGGGGATGGATGGCAGGGGAAGTTTATAAAAATGGCCATCATTTCCAGACAGTTGATGCCCTTCGTGAAGCCATCTTCACCACTTGGAGCAATGTTCCCACTAGCCTCCTGGAAACACTCGCATCAAGCATGCCCTAACCAATTTTTGAAGTGATTAACAAGAACGGTGGAGCTACTCATTACGGAGTCCTACTGAGAACATTTTTTGTTCTGGTTTGGAGAGTTTTTTGGTCTTTTTTGAGCGATGGCCTTAAACTTTTGATCAGCTGATAAACAGCCTATTTCAGTTTAATTGTTTAATTATTTTTTCAAAATGCTTTTTGTCTCACTCCCCCTTCTTGTTTTTGCATATTGTAGCTCTACTTAAAACCTCATTAAGATCCAAATGTGCAAAATGCAAATTCTAGCAATTTTTCAACTGGTCTTAAGATTTTGATCAGGAGTGCATTGCAATCTACTAATTTAATTTCTACTTCGTTACACTCTTCTGCACTCTTTGTGTATGCTAGCGGTTCCGCCTCCACCCACTGAGACTGAGAGGTTGTATGACTGACAAAAGGGCTCACTCTGTTCATGCTGTTGTTCTACGGAACAAACGCACCAAGGTGCTGTAACCAATGCACAGAGGGAAGTTTAATGTATATTTATTTACAATATATATTTAAAATTGTACATTGAAAACAATAACAAGTAACCTATTTGTCTATTATGGCTTAACTGTCCCAAAAATGATGAATAAATTGAAACAAAATCACTGAAAAAAATTACTTGTCTAAGGATGATCCAATCAGGCTTTTACGCTGCCAATACCGATACCGCTCATCCATGAGCGAAATTGGCCGATGCTGATACCAATCACACAGATTAAGTGTACATTTTTGGATTGTTCTTCAGGGCTTAACGTGGACTCTTGTCATGATGATGTTTGGGGTTTGGGGTTGATGCTGATGATGTTTCAGCAGCATTATTGTGGTTTTTAATGGCTCTTGCGGTACATTGTAAAAACAAGAAAACTAAAATGGGGATAAAAAGAGCAGAGAGGCGTTCTATAATGACAAAAACGTTAATAATAACTCATGATAATAACAACTTTGTCACCTACAACACAAAGCTGGCATGCATGTGTTTTACTTTAAATATACAGTACAGGGTGTCCCTAAAGTGTGGACACATGGGACACAATATGCATATATCATACCATGATAAACGTAAACCTAATAATGAAAAGATTGTATTAAATATATGTAATATAAATAAGTAATGTAATATATTTTTGTCTTCATAATTCATATGTTAGTTTTAACATATTTTTATTTATATCATAACATATATTTGTATTTATTAATCATGTTAATTAATGAATTCATCATTTATTTACATGTATTTGTTTATTAAATTTGTAATTTTTTAAAAATTACTTTAAAAAATTGAATTCAACATTTTTTGATATTTTTCAAATTGGTGTTTATAAACACTAAAACAAATCCAGTGCAGGTCCAGGCATGCTTAGTAGTTCAAGATATGATAATATACATACTAAAATAAAGACCAGTACCTTTTTAAAGTTATGTAATCTAAAATAAAAAAAAAATATTCCTGATCATCCAAATACTATAACAACATAGGCCAATCTATTATTTATTTTTCACTTTATTGATCATTTTTTGGACAGTTAAGTCATACAGTACAAGGTGTTCCTAAAGTCAGACTAAAATGCATATACTGTATTATACACTGATATCAAACGTCATAATTCAACATTTTAAATTGCTATACGTAATAAAAATAAATAATGTAATGTTTTTAGTGTATGTATTACTTTTAACATATTTTTATTTATATCATTACATATATTTTTATTTATTAATCTTTTACATGTTTTAATTTTTACAGCTGTAATTGTTTTTTTTTGGAGAGGGGTGTAATGTAGGCCCAGTATATTATATGTGTATATTATATTTATATCTGTATGTCCAGACATTAGGGACACATCTTAGCATAAGTGCATTGGATTGGTTTTCAACGTGTGTGGTGGTCCTCTGGTAGATGCAGCAGCTTGGGAAAAATGAAGAAAAGCATCTTTTTCAGACCTGCTAAGCTAACTCAAGTAACGTAGTAGGGTAAAGTGAATTTGCAATTCCTAAGCTTGAAGAGAACAATTAAATAAGAACCAAAAATGTTTGTCTGGGAGTTGGGGAGGGCCCAATAGTGTAATATTCTCTAAAGAGGAGGCCTGAGAACCTGAGATCAGTGCAAACAGAAGGTGTCATGTATTCATCAGCATCATCCTCACCTGCTGTCAGTCAATCACAATGAGACTGATGACGTCATCAGGCTCGCCATCTGACACCATGCCGGACACGTGCGCCCCCTGGCCGCCATCTGTGAATGGATAGACGCATAATATGGGAGTCAATAGTTGTAATTCTCATAGAACAAGCCACAAATGTCTCACTTGGACATTTATAACCCAGGCGAGGCTGTGTCGCAAACGGAACACTTCCGTCAGTACACTTCAATGACTATAATGTATGAATGTTGACAGTGCAGTGCTGTCCCAAATTGATTACTGTCATTGTGCATTGTCAGGGATTCCCCTGGGGTGAAGCTGTGGTGGTGGGCTGCAAAGGAGTACCACTGCTGTGTATGCAACTTTCATTTCATTTTATTTATCCATCCATCCATTTTCTATGCCGCTTATCCTCTACCCCAGACTATCCCAGCTGACTTCGGGCGAGATGCGGGGTACACCCTTGGCTGGTGGCCAGGCAATCGCAGGGCACATACTGTATAGACAAACAGCCATTCACTCTCACATTCATATACTTATTTATTGACTGTTAATTTAATGGCAAAGTTGCTGAGAGCACTTCAACTGAGAGTCTAAAATGTTGAGCCTTTTGTTACCTGACCTATTTAGTCCAATAGTGCTATGTGGCTAGTACAAAAGTGTAACATTTTGTACTATTTGACACAAACCTAAATTTCATTGGATTAATTCATGGGAAATGAATTGCTCAATAATATATATTTTGTTCAAAATAACACGGTTCACAAAATACTGTAACAATTTCAATATTTTTGTTACATAAATGTGTCCTGTATAACCAGTATAAATTCATAGTCCAGTCTTATGATAGCACAGGTGTGTCCAACTTGCAGCACTATTAAAGCTACTTTGACAAAAATAGAGAGGTGAGTTATTTGTGCTTCATGTGGCTGCCAACATTTCAATTGCACTTTATTTACAAAGTACATTTGTCATTAAATGCAGGTGTCACGTTTGATTAGAACGCTTATAAAAATACTAAGAGGTGAAGGAAATAGCATCACTATCTTAAAGCTGGACACACTACGTGTTGATGTTAAACAACTTCGACACAAGGATTATAACAAGAGAGCAAGATTGTGAAGTAACGCTTTAAAAAAGTAAGTTAGCATGTACCCCATGAACGTGATCACCACATATAGCTCGCCCGTGGGACAAAAACGAGCTAGCTAGCTGCTGCCAGAGAGGCAGTGAGAGCCAGGTAAAATGTGTAAACAAAGATGCCAGAAAGTGGAATGAGATTGAAACGTTAGCGATCACACACGCTGGCAATGATAGGGTTAGTCTGTGACAAGCTGTCGTCAACTGACAACAATTGGGTGGCGTGGCTCAGGTGGTAGAGTGGTCGTCTACCACCCTGAAGGTTGCGGGTTTGATCCTCAGTGCTCCTGTGATCACGTACTGAACCCCTAGTTGCTCCTGATGCTGCGTCATCAGTAGCTAAATGTGCTAACAGTGTCAGAGGAACAAAGTCAACGTCAACATAAGACGGGTTGCATATTTTTATCTGGTCACACATGCGTCCTAGCAAGGCAGTCAGGCGATTCTGGTGCATGCTTATCAAAATAAAGCGCAGTGAAAATTTTTTATGATATTTTGAATTGTTTTCAAACTAAGTGTGGCCAATATGTGCGTACATAATACGCTATATATGTATCTATATAGCATATATATCCATTCATACAATATTTTCTATGCCGCTTCTCCTCATTAGGGTTGCGGGGTATGCTGGAGCCTATCCCAGCTAACCTTGGGCGAGAGACAGGGTACACACTGGACTGGTCGCCAGGCAATCGCAGGGCACATATAGACAAACAACCATTCACACTCACATTCATACCTATGGACAATTTAGAGTCTCCAATTAACCTAACATGCATGTTTTTGGAATGTGGGAGGAAACCGGAGTACCCGGAGAAAACCCACACACGCACGGGGAGAACATGCAAACTCCACACAGAGATGCCCAACGGAGATTCGAACCCAAGTCTTCCCGATCTCCAGACTGTGACATTACTTAACATTGTTTTCAAGTTTAAAAAAAACAACAATTTTTTAAGGTGTGGAGGCTTTTATTTATCAATTAAATGTAGCGGAAACCCAGAGGGTGGTAAGTGTCCATCATGCACACTAACCATTTAGAGCGTTTTGCCTGCAACATCCGGGTACTGACAGTGCACTGAAATTTGCCTTATTTCTCGACGTGTGTGTCGGGAAGTGAGCGCAACTTCTGCGTAACTTTGAAAGAAGGTGAAAAGTATATTTACTTCCGTCTCAGTCGACTAGATACAGTAACTGTGTGTGTGTGTGTGCGACTGTGTAGATGAAAGCCGGCAGAGATTAGCGGCGCTATTAGCAGCTTCTAAACTCATCACACTCATTAGTTGATACGATATCGCTTAAAAGGAGCTGACAGACTTTTTGTTCCTTGTCGGAAATGCGCAATGACCACTTTGCGGAGCTAAAAATACTTTTAGATAACTTTTTAGTCATTCTGATAAAAGCTACTTTTGTTTAAAGTGGTGCCCAAACTTTTTCAGCCGCATCCAGAAAAATGAAAGGCTGCGGGGGCCACTTTGACATTCTTCACGTTTGTGTTTTGTAAATATGCAGGTTTTCTTTTCAGGCCGTCACTAAAGCAGGTGATTTTAATGATCAACACCTCCTTCAGTTTGAGGGAAGGAGCTCATCAATTACATCACCTGCTGGAGAAACTGGTTGGGGAGAAAACCTGCAGTGTCTCGGCCCTCCTCTGACAAGTGTCAACTTATGTCATCTAAAATAAAAATTAAGTTCCAAAATATTCTCCTGATAATGGAAATACTAACATAATAACAGGTCAAAATTAGGGACGCTCCGATCGATCGGCCAACGATCAGTATCGGCCGATTTCCGTGAAAACGTACGCGATGGGCATATGCCGATACATGCCTTGTAACGGCGATCGCCTCCGGCGCCTACTATTGCAGGATCCAGCCTGTAGCGACCGTCTCCTGCCCACTTTCCCTTCACACCGTGCAGGCGTGCAAAAGCCAAAACAAACATGTCTGCCGTGTGAGACTTATCTGTGAGACTTATCTAGAAGTTTTGCACCCTGTAAAACATGCCACGAAAAATATCTCGCTGGGGCGGCGCGTTAAAAAGATTTAGTTTGGTGGGCGGGCACTTGGCAGGGTGTGGTGAGTTTTCAAGGCTCGCGATGTGTTCATCGGTCGGGCGGCGGCTAATGAGGTCTAAGGCGGACAACTTGTAAAGCTGAATGAGTTCGGTCGTCAGCGGCAGTGGAAGAAACCGGGTTTGCCGGCTGCCTGGGGATCCTGCCGGACCGCCATCAAGCTGTGTGCTCTCGCATCCAAAGTCTCCTTAAAGAAGGCGTCTGATCCTCTTAGTTTCACCAGTGATTTTGAAAAAGTAAGTCAGTATGTTTTTGTCTAAATGAAGGTGGTTCATCTTTCATATCGTATAGCCCAGGGGTCACCAACGTGGTGCTCGTGGGCACCCCGACCACGTGAGGCGCCCACAAGCCTGCTTTTCATTAAGCTTTTCAGTTAATAATGTGAGAAAAGTAGAAAGAAATATAAAATTTAAATAAAATAAATAAATACATATACATAATACATATACAACATAAAAGTGACTTAAAGAAAAGCATAAAACATTATAAAAAAAAACAAAACAAATAAAAATGACTTACAAAAGTGCGTCACGACTTGACCGCTGGAAAATGTGGGTCCCAGTTTGAGACCATTTCAGAACCCCAAGCTGTAGAAATTGAACGTTTGATACAGATGCAAAAGTCCCGCCCTTGTGATGGCGGCCATGGTTTTCAACCAATCATTGTCAAATTTTACGCACACGTGCGTGTCAAATTCCAAAAGGTGTGTACTAAATTTTATGGCAATTTGGCTAAAGACCCTAAATGTATGCTTCCTTTTTAAATTGAGTGCCAAATAAAAACGGATTTGCAGCTATTGTGTTTCTACACAGTTTTTATGCTACATTCCTTCATTTAATTCCAGTTTATTTTACTGTGTGTGTTTTTTTTTGCTGCCGCAAAGAGCTGCTTAAGGGCTTAATATTGTTCAGCAATGTTCAAAGTTGACAATAAAAATCTTCAAGAAAGACTTTTACTTTCTTAAATATTCATCTTTGAGCTTTATGAACATTTTGTTGCTGTTCAATAAGAGCATTCATCCTTAATGGACACTTCAGTAGGCACACCATCACATGACATCCAACTGAAGTAGTTTATTTAGCACAGTGGTTCTCAATTATTTTCGCTCATGCCCCCCCAGGGGAAATAAAAGTCCCCACCCCCCCGGTATTGTACGGACTGAACTTGAAACTGAAACCAAGAAAATGGAGAGCTGTGAAGCATACAAGCATAGTCAAGCCGATACTCAACTGCATGTTGAGTATGATAAATGTGTATAAGTTGGCAGGTCTGTATTCAAAACAACACTGAAAGTACTCCCTGCCTCTCACGCCCCCCCCCGATGGTTCACCGCGCCCCCACCGCCCCGGGGGGCCTGCCCCACTGTTTGAGAAGCACTGATTTAGCATATGTTTAGCAGAATGCAACGGTCAAAATATGAAGAGCAGCTGTGAGGAAGATGCAGTACATGGCGTAGGAGCATAGTAATAAACATATTCAACTAAAACGTCAACATTATTAGAACGTGTACCTAATGAAGTGTCCAGCGGTTGTACATCAAAAAAGAGAGAGAGAGGAGGAGGGAGGGGTGAGCAAGGGGAGGAGGGAGGGCTGATGAAAAGGACGGGTGAGGAGGAGAGAGAGTGAAGCAGCTGTGTGAGCAGTGTGTGTGAGAGTGTGTGTGTGAGTGTGTGTTTGAGTCAGTAGAAGAAGAACGTTTGAGCCGAGCTGAGCTGCGACGTGACAGCATCACGATGAAGATGAGGATGATGGCCACGTGAAGTCACGCCGCCACAAAGAGTTCTACAGTGTTCCGCTTCTCCTCGGGAACCGCTAACATCCAATCACCACTTTTACCAGGATGCTGCTTCCGCACCGACGCTTCTAGACCAGCCAACATGTTCAGACGCGGTGAGTCCGACTACGATGGTTCTGTCCTGTGTGTGTGTGTGTGTGTGTGTGTGTGTGTGAGTTGTCATGGGGCACTTTTTTTTTTTTTGAAAGTGAGCGATTAAATATTCATGAGCCGGTGTAAAAAAAAAAAAAAAAAAAAAAAAAAAGCAAACAAAGTCTTAAAATAGGAAGCGATGCCGCATTGCTGCAGTTTGGACCTGAAGAACCACGGAGAAGGAAGGAAGGTCAAAGGTTAGCATGGTGGCTGTGTTTTACCTGTGCAGGTGCACCTGCCCACAACAGTCTAGACTAGTCTTCTTGATTGGACTCACGGGGGCTGCGCAGTCCAACTAGAGAACCAGAACCAGGACCAAGGTCCCACACTCTAGACTTTCTCTTTCCTACTAGTCACATGATGCCGTCATTGTGGTTCCTAAAGGGACAATCACAAAGTAACTTAATATCATTTTTATGACTGATACCAATACGACGATACTGTAAGAATGATACATCGTGATATCTGTATACATTAAGAAAGAAAAATACAGGATTGGAAAAATCACCTTTTCTTTTATAGTAGTCTAAAATTAACAAAACAGTACTGCCCTCAATGAAGCAACTTGCCAGATTTAGCGTGTAAATCTGTCTTTTGGATCGGCTATTTTTAGCCGATATTATTATTGTGGTAGTTTGCCAGCACTAACATGACGAAACAGCGATTATGCGATACAGTAGGGGCCGGAAAATGACAACATCTATGGAAGCTAAGAAGGACAAACACATTAAACATACACAAATCAAAGACTTGAAGTCATTTCCTTTAAAAATAGACTTTTCCCTTATAATACTTCCGTCATCCAGTCGTCAGGTCAAACGACCAACAAAAAAAAAGATTGCCAGATTTATTGTTACGAACGTAAATGCATCTTTTCCCGCTCATCACTGTACCGTTAAAAACATTTCATTCAGGAAGCTCCTATTGATGTGTCTCTCAGCTTTTAAAAAAAACTAAAAGAAAGCTCTAATAGGACAATACAGTGATTACATGATACTGCTTGTACAGGAGTCTGGCTAAGTCTATGGAAGTGACAAAGGAAAAAGCAAATGAAACATATACAAATCTAATAAGGGACAGTGGAGCCTTGGTTGGTGTCATTAATCCATTCCAGAAGGTCTGACTCCAACCAAAACAGACGCCAACTGAATAGAAATAATGAAATCCAATTAATTCATCGCAGAAAGCCAAAAATGTTAACACAAAACATGTTTTTATTAGTTTTACATGCAGAAAATCATTTGAAATGCATATAAATACATATAAATGATGAATTAAAGGGATGAATGAACATTTAGGGTTACTTTTACCTTCAGTGAAGGCATGATTCTGTGACTGTTCCCGAAAACACGATGTGGCGGTGAGATCAACACGGACACCACCTTCCTGATCTGCCATGAGTTATTTCAAAAGCGTTTCTCACCTCAATAACCCAAAAAGGAGCTGAAGAAAGTTGCAAGTGCCGGCAAGAAGGTGAGAAACACTATAGAATTAAAAAAATAACTCATGACAAAACAGGAAAGTGGTGTCTGTGTGGTGTCTCGCTGCCACATCGTGTCTTTGGGGACAGTCATGTCTTAAATGTTCATTTATCCCTTTCATTCGTAGTTTATATGCATTTGGAATTGTCCTCTGCAAGGAAAACTATAAAAACGTGTTTTGTGTTAACACTTTTGAGAGTCAACCGCTGATGACATCATAGATGTGCGACGTAGCTGACTTCCGGTTCTTCCGGCCCTTTTTGTTAGCGAGCTATGCTAACAAGGTCGTTTTGTGATGCAGACACAGCTGGACTCACGCAGTGTATTGATAACACGACAAGACGCGTTCCATATTGTACGCTAACCGAGGCAAACTTTGACACTAACCAAGGTTCTACTGTAATTTAATACAAAAATATACTTTTTTGGTGAAATATTTGCATCATTTAATAGTCTAGTGGTGTACAATGAAGTAAAATATCAGGTGTTTGTCAGATTTGTCATCTGTGCATGTTTAATGTTGTAAAATGTCGAAATCAGAAGGTGCCTATCAATGGTTCAGAGAAACGTAAACCAAAGCTTATCTGTGACAGCACATTTAACACAATTACTAGTTTAATGTTGACTTTCCTGAACCTTTTACTTCATTTCCCAAGGTTGTCAGTACTTGTTTTTTAAGACAAGGTAAAAGCGCTAAACTACATTCTTGAGGTTGATACGCTTCTTTCAAAAATAGGCAGTCCAAAGTGAAAAAGATGAGGTATTAAACAACGTTTTCATTGGTTGTCATAGTTGGATCGTGAGAGTAGTATACTTGTGTTGATACTACATCATATGTAGTATATTTGTATATGTTTTGTCCCGCTTAGACTGGTACCAACCCGCTTCTCATGACATTGGTACCCATATAAGCTTTAGTAGAGGTCCTTCCCTCTACGTCCCGGTTCTGTCTGGTTTCGACCCATGTAAACAAAACCAAACTGGAAGTATGAAATACATACACTGTGTGTCTGTTACCTCTCTTCAATTGGACCCCGGTACTGGTGGTGTCAGAGTCCTTCTAGAACCGTTCAATGTGCAACAACGCGTCCGCACACAGCGTCATCTCTTAGCTCACCCGGCGGGTCGAGTCGGGTCAGAGGCGGGCGGCACCAAATGGACCTGACAAGAAGTGATTAGTGCTGTCACTTCAGGGAGGAGGAGGAGGAAGAGTTCTGGCCGGAGGGGACTTTCATCTTAATCCTCCTCACGGTTCTGATGCTTGGCCGCCCTGTGGTTCTGGTTCTGTTTGGACGATACAAGCAGGAGGACAAAAAGTGTTTGTTGTTGCTGGCGTCAGGCGGCTTGGCTAGATACCAGCCGGGTTTGGACGGCTGCCTCAGTTTTGTCTTCTCGGGGTTTTATCTCGCTGGGCGCCAAAGCTCCTCAGCCTTTTGTTGACTTTTTATTTGGATTTTTTAAAAAATCACCAGCAGCCCTCCATGCTTCGTCTCCTCACAGAACCCAGTCCAAAGTCCGGTGTGGCCAAGAACACAACCTGAACAGAACCCAGATGACATGAGCTGACGTAAAAGCAGCGTTAGCAGTGTTTTAATTAACCAAGTCTTAATTTAGCCGTGAACGCTCAGGCTAAAAATAGACTCTGACTCACGGCAGGAAGTGGTCCAAATCATTAAAATGAGGAAGTAAGCAACGTGAGAGGAAGTCATGTTTGTTTGCTGCCATCACTTGTTTGTGTCTCATTGCAAAAGGGGTCTTCAAAGGGCGTCCCGGGGGCCATTTTTGGCCCGCAGCTTGTTTTTTAGTGGCCCTCAGCATATTGTAAAAAATAAAATAGATTACTAATGAGATATATTATTAGATATTACACTAATTTGCTTTGTCACCTGTATAGTACAAAGATAAGACTTGCATGTGAGCTACACTGCGTTGGTTTTAGCATCTTTACAAAAAGTATTACATTAGAACAAGCACATTGTGTGCATGTGCGCATGTCTTACATCATCTTTTATTGCATCCAGCTGAGTTTTGCTGCAAGAACAAAATCTGCAGAAACTTTTCCAACATAAAAGGGAAAGTCAGGTTTTTAAAGTTGTTGAATTAACGGGTGTTTGATATACATCATGGCAACAAACACGGACATTATTTGAGAATGCAGCGGAGCGTGAGGAGGCTTTGGCCTAATTCTTGACGACAAGCGTTAGCGCACAGAAAGATGACATTAATCTTCTTAAAGTGTCAACACGCATCATCAACACGCGCGTGCTGGTACCGGAGACGACCGCAGCGTGTGACTCAGCCAGACTTCGGCTCAGCGAGCTGCTCGTTAACAAGGTCACGTTGCGTACTTGCTGTGGAGACGTCACCGTGGATTTAAGTACAATATGCGGCAGCAGCCAGCGGAGGGCGCCGTTAACAGTCAGACTCTGCTAGCTGCTGCCTGAACAAGTTGTTGTAAAAATCCCAGCAAGAAAAAAGTAAAATGGTCAAATGAATGATGTTTATTCGTAAATACTGCATGTACACGGAGTGATGTTCATGTTAGCATGTTTGTCATTTGATTAGCAATGATCACAAGTTATTGATTTACTGATGATTAATCATTAGGAGCCTTGTTGACGACATGGAAATTAACCAACTAACATTGGGCTGTGTTTCCAATGGAATATTTCAGTACACTTTAATAAGTATACTGTATATACTGTGTACTTAGGGAGCAAACATTGACAGCGAAGGGCCGTTCCAAATCCATTACTGTCACTGCGCACCTACCGGAAATGAGGATCGCAGTATTTACCCACTTCTTCTTCTTCTCTCCTTTTTGATGGTAATTTGCAACCAGTCAATGGAGCATTATCACCAATATTTGGATCGCCCCATTAAAAAAAAACAAAAAAAAACTCAAGCTTTTTTCCCCCGCTTCTCAATTGTACAGTAAGTGTACATGAATCAGTATCCCCTGCTTCAAATGAGGCGGAGATGACCCCTTTCTGCTCCGTAGCCACAATGGTATTGTGGATGGTAAAGGTCTAGCACTGTGCGCTTATCATTTTGACCATTTTGAGTGCAGCGTCAGGGGACTGACATTTTGGTGTACTTCTCAGTGTGAACGCACTTAAGCACTCAAAAGACTAAAGTGCAAGTAGGGGAAGGGCCCCAAATGAAACGCAGCTTTGGGGTCAACAACAGGCTAATGTTGTACGTAGTTTGCTGCCTAAACGGGTTGCGGGAGAAGTAAAAGGTGAAGTGTGTTGTGGTTGTTGGTCCTATTTTTGCTATCACTTTTGTCTTAGAGATTTAACTGTAAAAAAAAAAACATGACTTTTTAAACATGCAATGTTAGCAATGTTGTTAGCCAGCATGCTAACTAGGACCGGAGGAAAACGAGGAAACTAAATGAGGATTTCCGTCCTGAATGAAGGACCTGAGTCCTGTGACTGTCCTGAAAAAGTTGCATGAAAAGTTCCTTTAAAGTTACGCTAACTAGGAGTATGAGGTTACGTGGTGTGGAAGAAGACAAAGAACATTTTAAAAGGACATTTGTGAGGAGGAGTTGAACGCCTTCGCCCACTGACACGCTGAATGATGATGTTCCAAATACATTCAACCTTCCAGCCTCCTCGTCCTCCATGAAACGCAACCCCCACCTGCCCGCCATCTTTCCATCTGTCTCCTCACGTTGTCTTCGCCTCGCCCCCACCCAACTCCACACCTTCGATGGAGTCACATGTCATCCCGATGATGCAGCGAGATGTTTAACGCTGTGTTTTAATGTCATTATGACTTCTCATTGTACTTCAACTCTCAATGAGACACTGAGAGCAGCCGGCACTCAACTTCCTCACTGATTACACTCTCATCTCATCATCTACTCATCATCGACTCAACATCTACTCCGAATCTTCTCAGCACACGGACTAACGTCTTGCCCTGAAATGACACTGAGAGGAAAGTGCAATTCGGAAATTGAAAGTTGCAGCTTGGTTGCACATGACCGCCCGTGTTCATCACATCAAAGCTCATGCACATGCCCACACACGCACACACACTATAACAGCTTGCATGCTATGTAAACACATATTTCGCTTTACGAACATAAACAAATCCTGCGACGTGCTGACCAAGCTGCGTGTACAGCGGCCCCAATAGTGTGACCCACCCTTGTAGTTCAAAATGATATCACTCAACAATACACATATGTAAATAATAATAGAACGTCATGATACGTCAGGCACGAGTTGAGGCTGTCGAGTGCTTGACCCCCAGTTTGCAGAGATGAGGCCGTGGCGTGCAAAAATAAAGAGTCTTGAATAGTTCAGATACTCAAAAACACAGGAACAAAAGGCGACAGAGTGGAAAGCTCTGTGGAAAGAAAACAAGTATGTCCAAGGAAGTAGCACAGGTAAGCAAACTCATCTAGGTGCCAGCACCGGGAAGGAGACGTACAAAAGGTATCGCAAACAATGGCAATGAACCAGCGCCGCACGTACGACGGCGCCGGCCTTTTAACAGCCTCTATTGGTAATTGTCCACAGCCGCGCGGCCACCAGGCGCGACGCAGGTGCCTTTTCCTCCCAGCAGGAAAAACAGGCCGCCAAAATAAGAGCGCGACAGGAGGTGCTCACTCCTGTCCTGCTGCGCGTGACATAAACACTACAAATCAAAATTAAAAAATGCTATTAAAAATATTTGAAAAAACCCTTAATATGAGAAAAAGCTGTAAATTCACGAGGAATAAGTTGCAAATTGAAAGTTGCAATGTTTACGAGAGAAAAAGTTGTACTTCTGTGAGAAAAATGTATCATTTTTATGACAAAATGCTACAACGGTACGAGAAAAAAAGTCAAAATGTAAAATAAAAGATGAAAATCGTTTTGTTATGAGAAAAACATTTAATTTTACAAGATGAATGTGGCGATCTCTACAAGAAAAAAGTTGTACTTTTACAGGAAAAACAATATTTTGAGAAAATGAGAAAATGCCCCCAAAAAATCCCAATTTTACGAGAAAGTATTTCAATTTTACCAATATAAAGTGGTTGTATTATGAGGAAAAAAATTGCAATTTTACAAAAATCCTAATTTCCTAACAAGCTCCTAATTTTACATGAGTAGTCATTACATTATGACAGAAGCCCTCATTTTACCAGAAAAAAGTTACAATTGTAGACGATGAAAATGGTGATTCATGAGAAGTTAATTCCCCGGGATTTTTTATTATTACACAATTACAATAAACACAATTGCCAGAATTATGAAAAATCATTAAAACTGTGAACAAAAATAGCTAAGCAGTTCACTAACTGTACCAAAAAGAATTTGAACTGCCTTTTAACCAAACCGTGACGATGGCACCCTGAACACCGCTCATCGAAACACATAAGGACACAAGAAAGCAACTCTGTCATTAAAAGCACACAAAGACACACAAACACGCATGAGGGCGGTCATCTTGCTCATCCTCTCGTCTAACAAGCAGGGGAAAATGTTATCTGTGGAAGCACATGAAGTGTTCCTCCATCTCACCGCAATTTACATCCGCTGCACCCTGAACGCACCACACACCATGGGGCGTGCAGCGTGCCGCCACAGAACAACCATGAGGCAGGAAGCAGTGGAGTGTGGAACGCCGCTCTTTGTGTCCAAACACTTCATTACTGAACTCATCAACTTGACTAAACACGGCAACAACGTCTTGTTTTTTGCACACGCAACACACACTCAGTTTCTGGCAGTGCTTCTGAAATAGTGGAGCAGGCTGGGTGGTTGGGGGGGGGGCGTTGAGGTGTCGAGGGGCTGTGAGTAATCTTAACTTGGAAATTGTTGAAAAAGTTGTTGCAGATGTTCATTTTATTGATCTGCAGTAATTCCTCATTTAAGGCGGTTAATTGGTTCCAGACCCGACTTTGGTAAGTGAATTTCTGCCAAGTAGGATTTCTTTTTTATAAATGGAATATTTACCTAGTTAGAGGACAGAAAACCTGTTTACAACCTTCTAAATACGTTTTTTAACATTATTAGAGCCCTCTAGATATGAAATAACACCCCTATAGTCACCTTTCCACTCATAATACCCAATATAGTAGATATACTGTACGACATAACTACTATACTAGACTCTTATGTTACTATAAATATGATCCCTACGGTACCTGAAAGAGAGGTGGACAGGAAGCGACCTTGGGGGTTCAGAGCTGAGTTTCAACTTTGCGTGGGTAACAGCCTCAAAAGGGATTTTTATTACGGATTAGTGTGCCTGTTGTGAAATAATTCAAACCTGCAAAAAATTAAAAGCCTGTTGTTCCAGCGATTAAGTCTGATCCTTGCGTGTCTCACCAAACATCACAGTAACACTACTGACACCTAGTGACCAGTGTAGAACACTACATTTCATCAACATCTTTGAATGCACTTTTGAATGCCTTATACTTTTATTTTAGTTCATTTAGCCTTTTTTTTTTTTGCTTGAAAATGCTTAATCTTGGCAAAAAAACAAGTAACATTTGCTTAAATATGCACATTTTTGACTAATAATAGGCCGTATTCATCCACAAAACAGCATGTTTTATTCATTCATATATTTAAAAAAAAAAAACATGATAGACTGAAGCCGTGAAATTCAAACCGCAAAGTGGCAAGGGACACTGAATTTAAAAAATGTAAGCAAAGTGCGGGAGCCAGCAACTGTTTGTACAGTTAAATAAATTAAAATGATCAGGTTCTTAATACTATTTCAAATCGAGGGGCCTGAAAACATTTGTGTCCCTTAGGCATGACAGAAAATAACTGAGACCCATTTTTAATGTGCTAAAATGGACCCCATATCCTTTTGTGCTTGACTTGAACTCATTAAAGGGGTTCTATCCTGCTCATTTCATCCCAGTGGGGTACTCTGGTACGTTTATTTTAATAAAATACTCCATAAGTTGTGTACAGGGTAAATCTGCATTCTTCTCCTCTTGGCCAAAATGGTTCGGCGGCCTCCTCGCCTGACCACACTTACACTGTTGAACGAGGAAAAGGCTTCTTGAGACGTCATCTGTACTTCTGTGAAGAAGGTGTCGGACGTTTTGCTCCTCATCCGAAGAGCTTCGTCAGCGAACTAATAAGTGCTGGTAGCTTAGGCCTTGAATACAGTAAGAGTGGGCAGAATTGGTGTGCCAACACCCTCCTCCTATTGGTTCCTTACACTAAGCCTGGGCGGAGTAGTGGTATAATCCTATCCTGCTGTTAACACCGCCGATGAAAGGGAAGTGTCGCTCCCTGAATTGGGTATGAACGACTCTGATACTGGCTCGTTAACATTTATTGTTCTGGCTCGGCCCTGGCTTCACCTCATTTGCAAGACTAAGAGCTGTGGGTTTTGGTCTCAGTAACCTGCTGAACACAGGGTCCAAATTAAACCTCAAACCACCATTCCGATTCAATGATGGGTTCTGTTGTTTGACAAAAATAGCTTCCTTTACTCCTCTTTCAAACCATCTGTTTTCTTTGGCCAAAATCTTTACCTCGCTGTCCTCAAAAGAGTGATTGGTAGCTTTAAGGTGTAGAAGTACTGCTGATTGAGGACCACTAGAAACGTCCGACACCTTCTTCACAGAAGTACAGATGACGTCTCAAGAAGCCTTTTCCTCGATGGACAACTCCTGTACGACTGAGAGCCTACACAGACGCATTACACTGTTGAAGTTGGTCAGGGGGCGATGGACCGTAGTACTGTACTGAAGGCACAACAAAGCAATTTTTTTCACCCGAGTGCCATTTGCTGGATGTGGAGGTGCAGGAGGTGTGTATCTATGAAGGTGCTGATATGATTACGGATTGTTGTTGCTCTACTGAGCGACATTCTACGTTCAAGTGTGCATTGTTGTTGCCTGGGACACATGCGGAAAGAAGAGTTAATGTGATGCAGCAAAATGTGAGTGCTGAGAAGTGGAGCACACATGCGCACACACACACACAAACACACACACACACACACACACAGAGTGGTGGTGGTTGTACTGGACAATGAATGGGCTGTGAGTGTTGTCCAAGGTGAGTGATCGTCCAAGGTGAGAAGCAAAAATCACCTCCAGCGGCAAGTTTTCTTGAGTCCATCCACATGCTATAGCTCTACATCTCTTTGTGAGGCAGCATGCCTGAACGACCTTTAATTCGACCTCACATTTTGTTCTTATGTATTTCTTATACATCTCTTATTGGATGTGTCCCTCCGCTTGGCCGCGCCCCATCAGCTCCCAGGTGGGCCAGCTGCTAATTAGCGCTAGAAGGTAGCTCCTCAACATCAACACACCTCCACACTGTTTACATACATGCATCATGACCTCATTTGAGGTCAAGAACAACCTTTTTTGTCCACAAAGACCCTTTGAGCCAATTGGAAGAAAGTCATAAGTGCGCAACACATGTCAACAACAATGGCGAATGGAGGAAACCAAACATGAGGCGGACTTCCCCCTCAATATCACGCTTGAATACCACATGAACGGAGGTAACGGCACACTGTGACATCCCCGACAAAGACTCCACCCCAAAAAAATGCAACCACACTTAGCTAACGTGACAAAGAGCATAAAAATCACTTTAGGCCCTTTAAGCATTGACTTGACAAGTTGATAAGCAGCACACAGACAGACCATCTGAAAGATGCTCGGGTGCTGTCTCTCGTGCGTGCGCGCTCACACAAACACACACACACACACACACACACACATAATGAGCCATGTCCTCATCATTGTTGTAACTACATACAGCTGTGTCTAATATTCTGACCACTTTAAACACACGCACGCACACAGACGCTTTAATGCTGTTAGCGTAAGTTGTTGGATTCTATAAATGTGCTCACCTCATTTGCATATTTAAATGAAATAGAATGTATGACTTTCAAATGAAGAGCTGGAGGCTAAAATCAATATAGTGGAGGCTGTGTGTGTGTGTGTGTGTGTGTTGCCATGGCAACTGTGCTTTGGAGGAAAGTTCCAGAAAGTCTGTGCAACAAAGTGTTCCGTGATGCATTCGTGGGCCACATTCATACGAGCGCTGTTTATGACGGTTCCACGTGAGGAAGGCGTTGTTGTGATGAACAAGCAGGACCCCCCCCCCGAGGCTTGTTAGCTAACATGTTAGCTTAGCAACAGCACGCTTCATTAAACTGAGGTTGCACTGGTCGGCCGATAAAGGTACACAGGTTTGAACCCCATGAGGAAAGGCCCTATGGCTCAGCATCAGGACCTAATGTGTCTCCTCCTCATCCTCGCCTCCAGGAGCCACTAAAGACCCTCACACAAACATGGAGGCCACCTCGTTGTCCATTAACCTAAAAAGTGGCGCACATGATGTCGTTACACAAGTGCTTTGTTTTGCTTCCTTGAAGAAGAAGTGCTTGCCAGTGCACATTGTTCACCGTCGCGCTGCATTTCACAATAAAGCGTCACAGAGGAAAGAAGCGTGAAATGTATTCCCCACGCAAATTGTCTGTATGATTTATAATGATACTATTGCTATTAGCGTGGCTGGCTCACGCACAGTTTATTAAAACGTCTGCACGTGTTGGCGTGCATCTTGCCGTCACTTACTGTCTGCTCGCTGGTGAGCAATGCAGCATGAGCATCAAGCAACGTGACGTTTGATTTTTTCTTCTTATATTCTTAAATTCCCCAGCTCTCACTCCCACAACAAAACAAGACGCAAATATTTGTAATCACGCTCAATTAAGAGTGGGCCTACATTCGTAGATTAGCGAAGGCAGCACAACCTGTTGTTCGCTGTGTGACAGTGAATGCAGCACATAGTGTTGTTCACAGTAGGACACTGACGGCATCACAGTGTGTTACAGTGTAGTGCGACAGTGAATGCATCACACAGTGTCGTTCACAGTGTTTGCAGTGTGACAGTGAATGCATCACACGTTTAACATTTACAGAAGTGGATCTGCCATAACCCTTCAGACATCTGACATGAAGCCATGTGCTCCTGCACACGTAAAAAACCCACATCTGTTGATATTAATCAAATTGAAATATTGAACACAATTAACTGGTACTAATGAATACAGTAGATAAGTAATCATACGACATGTTTTTTTCAAATATTGAACATAGTTAATTGGTTAGTTAATTTTAAAGTAATTCTGGGTCAAAATGCGTATTTGCATGGTTACATTTTGATAAAGTTTCAAATGAGCACTGGTAAATAGATAAGTAATCATCCTACATATTTTTTATTCCAGTTTGATGTTTTCCGTTTGAATGGCTTGAATTTTAGTACTTTTTTGTCCACTGACGACGGCTATGGTTTAAATCTGCAATAATAATTGATTAACAAATTGAAGGGGAACGTTTAGCAATCACGATAAAGCAGTATCTGAAGTACAAAAACGCATACGACCAACGATAAAGCCCCACTCACAGTTGCACCGTGTGGAGATTGGAACACGAATATAAATAAAATCTTTGAGATTAAACACTATTAATGCACAAAATAATCATCAAACTTACTTTTTTGTTCATATGATGCACACAGAGCAACATCGTGTGCTGGCTTCTTCCTGCTTCCTGCTCGGTTCTCCATTGCGCCTTGAGGCGTTCAGGCGCACTCGTAATTGAGACTGTTAGGCGCTAATTGTTTTTCATTTTTATTCACGTACCCCCTATTACAATTGGTGTACCCCTGGGGTTACCCTACTTTGGCAACTTGGGTTTACAGCGGTGGTTCTCAATTATTTCCTGTCATACCCCTGCTGGGGGACAGAAATATTTTTGCCCCCCCCCACCCGATTTGAAATACTATTTAGAAACTGATAATATTTATATCAATAAAATAGAGAGCGTGAAGCATACAAGCGTTATTTTCAAGTCATATTGTGTACTGAGTAGGACAAATTCATAAATGTTGGCAGGTCTGCACTAATATTCAAAGTCCTCCCTGCCTCTAATGCCACCACTAACGCTTCATCGTGACCCCCCAGGAGGGCCTGCCCCACTATTTGAGAAGCGCTTGTTTACAGTGTTTGCTGTGTGGCAGTGAAGGCATCACACCATATTGTTTACATGTCACAGTAGTGTGGCAGTAATTGCAACACTGGCTGCTGTTTAAAGTGTGACAGTGAATGCATCAATCTGTGTTGTTTGGTATGAATTTTGGTTTGAATGCATCACATTGTTGTTTACAGTGTTTGCTGTGTGACCGTTAAGGCAGCACACAGTGTTCTTTACAGTGTGACAGTGAAGGCAGCCCAGTGTGTTGTTTACAGTGCAACAGTGAATGCATCATGCAGTGTTGTTTACAGTGTGACTATGAATGCACCACACTGATGTTCACAGTATTTGCAGCGTGACAGTGAGGGCAGCACAGTGTGTTGTTTACAGTGTGACAGTGAACGCACCACACGGTGCAG
This sequence comes from Dunckerocampus dactyliophorus, assembly GCF_027744805.1. Taxonomy (NCBI): domain Eukaryota; kingdom Metazoa; phylum Chordata; class Actinopteri; order Syngnathiformes; family Syngnathidae; genus Dunckerocampus; species Dunckerocampus dactyliophorus. The sequence continues at coordinate 14,230,176 of NC_072834.1, forward strand.
TTTACTGTGTGGTACTCAAAGCAGCTTTGCAGAACGACAGTGAACCCAGCACACACTTTGTCTGCATGTGTGACAGTGAATGCATCACACATTGTTGTTTACAGTACTTGCAGTGTAACAGTGAGGACAGCATAGTGTGTTGTTAACAGTGTGACAGTGAAAGTCTCGTAAAGTGTTGTTTACTGTGATAGTCAACGCAGCGTTTCAGCAGGACAGTGAACGCAGCAGGTAATTTGTTTGCAGTGTGAAAAAAAGCACTACAGTATGATGATAGTGTAAATGATCTCTAGCTGTAAAGATTAGACAATTTATGGACTACACACAGCTCCTGTTTAATCAATCAATGAGAGCTTGGACTAGCGTTAGTTGTCCCTCAATATCAATTCTTTGTCTTACCAAGACATTTTGGACAAGGTCCATAAAGGCATGCTTGGAGGAATTTGGCCTGGAGGAACCAGAACTGTTTACATGACAGACAGTTTATCTTACATCATTACATACTGAGTGATATTTAGCTCAGTTTGGGAAGTGACATGAGGGTCAGCGCTGCAGTGGAGACCTAATTACCTCAGCTGTCAGTCACCACACACACACACACAATTCCACTTGAGTAGCCAAGGAAGGTAGAAGCAGAGCAGCTGAGTGGACTTTTAAATGCGCTGAGATGTTAGTAGGCTTCTAAGTTTGAAGTGCAGCAGTGGACGCAGCACAGTGTGTCGTTTGCAGTGCGACAGTGAACGCAGCACACATAGTGATTGTCGCGTGTCTGTGGGGGCAGCATGCGGTGTTTGTGAAGATGTCAATCATTGTGCTGAGCAGGATGAAGGACTAAAAGATGAGCAGTGGTGAGCACATGAACGTTTGACACTCTCCCGCACCACGACGAGCCCAGCAAAGCGGCGCGGCGGGAGGCGTGTGCCGCGACACAGCAGGAAGGCTAAACAAGATGGCTTCGCAGCAGTGTGCGTCCTGGCAGCGAAGGCAGCTTTCATGACGACGGGCGTTACTTATGAAAGAGACAACCTGGCGGCTTAAATACGCCACCGTGACACTCGCGTAGACACACTTTTTTGGGGGGAGGGGGGCCGAGAGATTCATCCAGAATGCAAAGCGGCTCAGGCGAAGAGGATGTTGGAGAAAAGAAGTTTAGTCATTAATTATTGATTTCCTGTGAGTGCTGTCTGCCTCCATCTTTACTCTCTGACTTGCACTCATCTGTCGCTAGGCAGAAAACACACACGTAGAAGATGCTGCTGAGAAGAAGAAACAAAGCTAGCTGTGTCATGTTTGAGGTCACACAGTACCGTATGAAAGTTTTAATACTCTGTGCTTGTCAGTGTTGTTCCGGTCGCGAGCGAAGCGATTCTTTGAAGTGAAGACAGGGGCCAGCTCTTTGAAGTGAAGAAGCCGTCTTTTTTTGTCAGTTTTTGTTAAAGCCACACGTGATTGGTCAAAACGTGTGGTGCTGTGACACTAAGCAGACGGGAGAGGGCGGGATTACGCACACAAGGTGGAAAGACGAGGCATTTTGTGTTTCTCAATGGCAATGTTCACTAAAGACTAGCATCAACTGTTTCCTGGGTGCTGCTTTTTCTTTTATTTTTCCACATTTAAATGTTTAAATTGGGTTGTGTATTATTTTGTTGATGTTTTGTTGTTTCACTGTAAATAGTTGGAAATTTACATACAATACACACAATCAGATTGGACCTTTTTGTCTCATTTAAATGAGTCTTTGTTTTTGTGTTTTATACTTCCTATGAAGCCATATAAATGTAAATCTATTTCTACAATTCTGTTTTTACATCAGAAATTCATTTTGCACTTATTTTGGTCCATCCATCCATTCATTTTCTTCCGCTTATCTGGGGGCAGCAGTCTCAGTAAGAACATTCGGACTTCCTGGTCTCCGGCCACCACTTCTAGCTCCACCAAGGGGACACTAAAGTGTTGCCTGGCCAGCTGTGAGATATAATCCCTCCAGTGTGTCCTAGGTCTGCCCTGGGGCCCAGCCTGGGGCCCGGCTGGGCATGCCCGGAGCACCTCACCAGGGAGGTGTCCAGGAGGCATCCGGACGAGATGCCCGAGCCACCTCAACTGGCTCCTCTCCATGTAAAGGAACAGTGGCTCTACTCTGACCTCCTCCCTTATGCTCGAGTTTCTCACACTATCTCTTCGGGTGAGTTCATCCACCCAACGGAGGAAACTCCTTTCGGCCGTTGGTATTTGCAATCTTGTTCTTTCGGTCATGACCAACAGCTCATCACCATAGGCTTTCTGGCTCAGCTCTCTTTTCACCACGACTGCCCCATACTGTGTCCGCATTACTGCGGCCTTACTCCAGCCTTCCCTCACTTATGAACAAGACCCCAAGATACTTGAACTCCGCTACCCAGGGGAAGACCTCACTCCCAACCCGAAGGGTGCAATCCACCCTTTTCCGGCTGAGAACCATGACCTCAGATTTGGAGGTGCTGAGTTTCATTCCAGAAGATTCACACTCAGCTGCGAACGGTCCCAGTAAACGCTGAAGGTCACAGTCCAATGAGGCCATCAGAACCACATCATCTGCAAATAGGAGAGACAAATCTCCTAAGGCCCCAAACTGGACCCCCCTCAACACCTTGGCTGCGCCAAGAAATTCTGTCCATAAAAATTATTGACAGACTGTCTGACAAAGGGCAGCCTTGGCGGAGGCCAAAGTTTGTTCACCAGGAACGAGCTCGACTTGCTGCTGGCAATGCAAAACAGGGTCCTGCTTTGGGTGTGCAATTACAGAATGGCAGTAGAATTACAGTAGTGTGCCACCAACCCCTTACTCCCGGAGCACCCCCTACAGGATACCGTGAGGGACACGGTCAAACGCCTTTTTCAAGTCCACAAAGCACATGTGGACCAGTTGGGCAAACGCCCTTGCACCCTTGCAAGGGTGTAGAGCTGGGCCAGTATTCCCTGACCATGATGATAACCACATTGTACCTCCTACAGCTGAGGTTCAACTAATGGTCATAACCTTCTCTCCAGCATTGTGTAATGGACTTTTGCTGTGGGGCTGAGGACTGTGATCTCCCTGTAGATGGAACACATCCTCTGGTCACCCCTCTTGAAAAGGAGGGCCGCCACCCTGGTCTGCCAAGGTACCGTTCCCAACTTTCCAGCTTTGCCACTGACAAGTTCTTTGACCACCTCAGACATACCTCAGCCACGGTGATGGACATGTCTGCGTTCGTGTCCTAAGACTCTGCTTCCTCCACGGAAGGTATGTCAGTGGGATTGAGAAGGGCCTGTGTAACCCGCCCTGCTTCACACTGTCTGCACCAGGGCTTGAACACAGAGCGCTGACCACACGGCCAAAAGCCCGGACTGTCGACCGCGTGTTCAGCGCAGCTCTCAAGGCAGAGGGAGTGAGGTTTACCAACGTACACTTGCACAGCCTCACAGGCTGGCATCCGTTACACCTGGAAGTATTCCTTCCCCCGCCTGACTAAATCCTCAGCAGGCCTCCATCCCCACTGTAAACAGTGTCGACCAAGCACTGCTTCCCCTTTCTGACGTGTCGGATGGTTTGCCAGAACCTCTGTGAAGCTGACCCATATCCGAGTTTTTGTCTCAACCACCACCAAAGGCGTGTGTCGCTTTGCCTGCCGGTACCTGTCAGCTGCTCCAGGAGTCCCACAAGCCATCCATCCTCGGGAAAATGGGATTAAGGTTTGCCACCACAACTGGCACCTATCACCTTGGGACCACAGCTCCAATCGGCTGTCTCAGCAATGGAGGCACGAAACACGGCCCAGCTGAATACTCGATGAACGGGAGACATTCCCAGCACACCCTCACTATACGTTTGGAACTGTCAGGTTAGTCCGGCATCCTCCCCCGCCATCTAATCCAACTCATCAGGTGGTGATCAGTTGACAGCTCAGCCCCTCTCTTCACCCGTGTGTCCAAAACATTTATTTGTTCTACTTTTGTCGAGTGCAGGAAGTGTGTGTGCTCATGAGCACTTCTTCAAATGTTTGTTTTCTTTAATCTAGCGACTTCAAAAGAACCACATGAGGAGGCTGGAGGCTTCTGGCATATGGAGGCTAATTGAAGAAGCGCGCGCACACACACACACACGCAGGCACACACCCGCACACGCACACACAGACACTGAGGTGAATGTTGTGTTAGTGTGAGCGAGAAGGAAAAGTGGGTTGATGGAGTGTGTAAATTGGTGGAGGAGGGTCTGGCATGCACTTTACAGCTGTGCAATGACACACTTCAGCACCAAACAATAGCAAAAGTGCATGTGTGTGTGTGTGTGTGTGTATTTGTGGACCCGCTCCACTGGTAAGCAAAGTGAAGCACAAACACACAAATGAACAAAACACACAAACAACTTTTTCAAGAGCTTAGTGACGCCTCAAAAAGTATTTCAGTGCAACATCCACAGTGTCCAAATCCATCACAATATGTTGACGTTGAAAAAGTGTTACAGTGTGCATGCCAGGCCACTAGTCAGTGCTGCAACTCAAAAAAGACATTATTTAAGGAGCATTGGAATGTTGACATGGTGACAAACGATGACTGGCACTATTGCCTCCAAACCAGTAGGTGGCAGCATAAAGTGGTGCTTTAGTGTGTCTTCATGCACACTTTTGCTTTTTATTTTTACCGCATGTGTGTGTGTGTGTGTGTGAGTGTGCCTAAGGTGATGGAGGCACTGCTTCCTCCATCTAACACCTCATGGACAACAAAGACGAAGAAGACAAAGAAGGTCGTTGGATGAAAAAAATAGTTTGACGAAAGATTCTCACCTCTAGTTTAACATCTTCGGCAGCTTTTACTAGACTGGAACCGAAGGCGGCAACACCTAAGCATGTCACCCAATCGTGCCCCCTAGTGGCTGTCAGCAGGCATCAGAGCCCTGTAAGTGCTATGATCTTCCAGTGACACCATTAGTTTCCCACAATCTTGTTTTCAAACATGAGAAAAAAAGCTGACCTTTGTCCTGCCTGAGGTCAAAGATCAGCGTGCGGACAACGAGACGATCCGTCGAGACAGCGGCAGACGCTCATCATCTCCTCCTCCTCCTCTTTTCCTGCTGTGTGAATTTACAAACATAATCCCTCAGCGTGATGCAACGGTGTAAAGGAGCGCTGGGGATGGAGGCGGTTACCGTGGAGATGCAGACAACAATGAGGTGTCATGGAGACAAGAAGAAGCTCAGTCACACCTGCACGTGAAACGCTTCCTAACAATGCAAGCGTCTCCCCCCCCCCCCCCGATTTCGAATCAAAAATGGTACGGTCGTGTTGTGTTACAGCTGTTAGCTGTAAGCCGCATCATGATCATGAGTGTGTGTGTGTGTGCGTGTGTGTGTATGTGTGTGTGTGAAGCTTTCCTGAGCATAATTACAAGTAGATGAGTGTTAAGATAAGCCCCTCCCTTCAAATGACCCCGTTACTGCATACACACTAACTAGCATGCGTGTGTACTACTAACGACCAACATACAAATGTTAAATTGTTCTGTTGCTGCATTAGTTTGATGCCGGCACATGTTGGACCTGATCCAGTCGGTGCTGGAACATTCTGTGAGCTCACAAATACAAATTGCAGCTGCAAGAACAAATAAGATAAGACACAAGTGAAGCCTAGATGTACATGTAACATACTACATGCATCTAATTGGAACACTTTGCATGTATAGTAATTCCTCGTTCAGCGTGATTAATTGGCTCCAGAACCGACCGTGATGAGTGTATTGAGTCTTTATTTATAAGTGGTGTGTTCACGACCTTCTAAATACGGTTTTTAACATGATTAGAGCCCTCTAGACATGAACTAACACCCTATAGTCACCTTTACACTGATATTTCTTCATATAGGACAGTGGTCCCCAACCCATGGTGGCCGCGGCCCGGTACCGGGCTGTGGGTCACAGAAAAAAAACAATTTCCATTATTTCATTTTTTAATGTTTTATTTTGAAAAGTGGTCGGATTCTCTCTGTTACATCCGTCTCACTTGACGCATGTCCATTGTGCGTGTGCTAACTTTATCTCATGCCGCACAGATAGACTACTACTGTATTTTTACCATTTTTCTTTCACCTCATATTTGGTCTCAAATGCTGATACTATGTGGGAATGCATAAAGGTAAGTTTTGATGACTTATTGAGTGCTAATGTGCACATTTGTCTCAAGTTAGTTCATGCTAGCGATGTAATCATCTCTCTGGAAAAACTTGTCTGGAACTTGAAGTGGTGGATGGTGGGTCGGCATTCATTTTGTGCTTTTAATTTGATGTTATTCATGTCTTAGTTTTACACAATACATAATAAATAAGATAAATTAGATCGCTATGATGTACGAAACCCCTAAAGCCCCCCCTCTCTCCGGTCCGCGGGAGATTTGTGGGAACACAAGCCTGTCCACGGGTCAATAAAGGTTGGGGACCACTGATATAGGATATAAATATATATAGGATATAAATGTGTTCCCTATGGGAGCTGAGTGGACAGGAAGTGATGTCAAAGGTTCAGAGTTGAGCTTTAGCTTGGCGTGGGTTACGGCTGCAACATTAACCCATGTTTTTAGTATGAATTTTTATTAGGGATTATTTTGTCTGTTGTGACATAATTCACACCTGCAATAAAAGCCAAGTCTGTTCCTTGTGTCTCAATGAACATCACAGTAACATTACTGACACCTAGTGACCAGTGTAGAGTAGGACATATCATTCACACTGTCTTTTAATGCGTCTTCTGAATGCCTTATATTTGTATTTCAGCTCATTTAGTCATTTATATGCTTGAAAATGCTTAATTTAGGCAAAACATATGTAAAATTTGCTTTAATATACATATTTTTGACTATTAATAGGTCATATTCCACCACGAAACAGCATGATGTGTTTCATGCTGTTGAACTACACTGTTGTTTTTTTCACCCACGTCGTCTCTTTCATGTTTTTAAAAGTCCTCCCTCTCGCTTGCCTCCTCCATGCCAGGATGACTGACAGGTGACGTGTGTGCGTGCCCTCAAAGTAAAAACATTATCTGAGGGCTTTTAATTTGGAATGAGGACATGTGTTCTGAATGTTTGGTCACATAACTCATGGCTGACCGGCAGCAAACCAGGCTGAGTGCACAACGACATGATACAACACAGCAACACATCACGGCACACAATGTCATATCAGTGTTGGTGTGACCTTTGAGGACACACAACACACACACTGCTTGACATCTGTGCATCACATCTGGCCCGTCACATGCGCATGCACACACACACACACACACACACACACACACACACACACTGACCTCTATTTTGTGTGTTTGTCTCATGGAGGAAGGTCAAATGTGTTCTCTTGTAAACAACATCGATTTCCTGACACCTTTATAGGAGAAACAAAGCACTTAACATTCACCGCAATATGTGTGTGTGTGTGTGTGTGTGTGTGTGTGCCAATATGAGCATCTGATAGAAGGCACTGACCAGTGTGCTGTCCTTTCTCAGGTTCCGCAGGGCTGGAGCTTCTGCTGGTGCTGTGTGGTCTGGACGTGTCTCTGCCGTGCCCCCGTCACTGCATCTGCTACACGTCGCCCACCACCGTGTCCTGCCAGGCACACAACTTCCACGCCGTGCCCGAGGGCATCCCGGCCCAGAGCGAGCGCGTTTTCCTGCAGAACAACAAGATCCAGCGGCTGCTCCGTGGACACTTCTCGCCCAACACGGCCATGCTGTGGCTCTACTCCAACAACATCTCCTACATTCAGCCGTCCACCTTCCACGGCTTCCGGCGTCTGGAGGAGCTGGACCTAGGAGACAACCGCCACCTGAGGGCCATCGCGGCCGACACATTCCAGGGCCTGGGCCGCCTCCAAGCCCTGCACCTGTACCACTGCGGCCTGCTCAGCCTGCCCCCTGCCATCTTTGCAGGCCTCCACAACCTGCAGTATCTCTACCTGCAGGTACACATGCACCTCAAACATTTGCTTGCTTACTCCTCAGCCACGTGATGGCCTTCCATGGCTGACCTCATACTGTCCTTGGTGGACATTGTGAAACCAGCATCAAAAAGTTGCAATTTGCTAACTTTACTGATTGGAAATCTATTTTAACCTGACAGGTGACCATTTGTTGATATTGTAACTGACCACCTTCCCCAGTGATCAGAGTGTATCTCCGGTCCCACACAGGACAACCAGTTGGAGTTCCTGGAGGACGACCTGTTCATCGACCTCCTGAACCTCAGTCATCTCTTTCTGCACGGTAACAAACTGTGGAGCCTCCACCAGAACACCTTCCGGGGTCTGGGCGCTTTGGACCGCCTGCTCCTGCACCAAAACCGCATCCAGTGGGTCGACCAGCAGGCCTTCCATGACCTACGGCGCCTCACCACCTTGTACCTGTTCAACAACTCCCTGATGGAGCTACCTGGGATGAGCCTGGCTCTTTTGCCGGCCCTGGAGTACCTTCGCCTTAACAACAACCCGTGGGAGTGCGACTGCCGAGCCTTGTCGCTTTGGGACTGGCTGCGGAGCTTCCGAGGCTCCACCTCCTCGGTGGGGTGCATGTCACCTCCAGAAATGGTGGGCAAAGACCTGAAGATGCTGAGGAAAGAGGAGCTGCCCACGTGCTTGCTGGGGGAGGGTGACGCCCCTGGTGGGGAGATGGAGCATGGCGAGTCTTTGAACCATCTCAATCGTCAGCGGAGTCGCCACAACCACCACCAACAACCTTACCTGCCTCATGGAGACCAACACCACCTGCCCTCGCCCTCTCCCCTACCGCGACCACCCAAGGGGGGACGCAGGAACTGCACTCGGCGGGGGCGCAAGGCCAAAGGGGGGCAGAATGAGGTGCAGGTACTTCGGGAGGGGAAGGACAAAGACTCTCAGGGGGGGAAACATGACGTGTCCATGGCGACCAGGAGGAAGAACAAGTGCATGCCAAGGACGTCAGTGGGGCCGCCCAGCGGGGTCCAGAGAGCCACTAATACTGCTGTGACTCACGCTTCATGGACTCTTTTATGTTTAGCATTAGCGTCACTGCTAACGCTGCACTGACATAGGACATGGACACTTTGACTCCAAGGTGACTGTTTGGTCCAAAAAGGTACTGAAGTGTCAGGGGTACCAAGATAGAACCTTTGAGGGGACCACCCCAGTGACAAGACTGTGTACCCCGAAAAGTAAATAAGATGTATAAAGAATATTCAAGTCTAAAGCTGCAATATTCCAGTCATGGTCCAAATGTCTCAGCCTATCCTGATGATGTCCAAACCTGACATGTGGCCTGATGACATCACACTTCAAGTGAGAGCCAATGAGAAACCACTAAAGCCATGTGACTAGAAAGATGCAACACAGCAAGAGTGCCTAATTCTTTATGAGTCTTTGGAGGGGATCTTCATCCTGTCTCCATCATCAGCATAAGAAGCTCCAAGGAAAACCTGAAGCCTGAGGAGACTGAGCTCCAAACTTGAGGCAACAAAGATTTTCCAAAAGACCAATCAAAGCAGTGCTTTGTCCATAAATCCTGGTCTACGGTCTTGGTTCTGGGCAATCGGCTGTCCACCAAAGAAGGACCTGATGACTCATCAGCACCTACAATAATGAAGAACCCGGATCCTGATGATGCTGCATCAGAAGAAAGCACATCATGCAGTCTTTGTGGCTCTTGTCCACACAGCGACGACAACACAAACCCAACCAAGCAGCTTCACAGCCTTCCTGACCCCGACCCAACATGGGCCATACAGGGCTTTGACATTCCTCCACTAGGGGGCAGCAGAGGAGGCTAGCTTATAAGAGACGCCACCAAAGCTAGCCTCAGCTACAATCATGCGAACAAAAGCACAACAAACAATGACTTTGACGTTTTTGTTTCCATCTTAATAAAGTTTGGCGTCAAGGTCACTCTGACCTCTAGTGGTAACCTCTGAGGTGTCGAACCCTAACCCTGTCAGGAGCAAAAAACAAAACAGTGACTCTTTGTTGTTTGTCCGATGTTTTATGCAATGTTTATTTTTAAAACAATCCTTTGGATGATTTATTACACTGGTCATGTTTCCTGCATCCTTCTAGCCTAGCTTTTTCCTTTTTCACCTTCTGCCTCCTTGTTTGTCACCTTTCTCCTCCTGCCTCGTCTCCTCTGGTGGTGTGTGTCTGAGGAACAACACACTGGTTGTTTATAAAGAACATTAAAGTGTCCTCAAATGGCTCATTGTGTCCTGCTGTGTGTGTGTGTGTGTGTGTGTGTGTGTGTGCCAAATGAGACCTGAGGCAGGATGATAAGCCAAAGAGAAAATAACAAATTAAAAAGAGGTACACAGGAGAAAAACACGGCCACGTTCCACCAGGAAGTATTTTGGCCTCTTTGGTGTCCTACTTTCACTTTCACATGAAATATGCAGCATAGACATAGACGTGTCACGGCGTGTTAGCAGTGAGGGAGGTGTCAGGTCAAAGAGGTAGACGAATGTTAGCATCCTGCATACAGTGTGTGTGCGTTGATGCTTGGCGACCGTGAAGTGAAGCAGAGTCAACGAGCAAACAGACTATGAGCGGTCTTCACGGACAGAGGGAAGCCATGTTGGAATTAGCGCTTCATCTTCATTAATTAGGATTTTCTCTCGGTGGAAAAAGACACCCCTACTCAAAAAAAACCCTTAACTGAGTAGACATTTTCCCTCCCTCCATAGAGAAAAATAAAGAAAGCGTAGCATCTCTCCACTAATGGAGTCCAATGTATTATTTGTAAGCGCAGCGCTGCTCTGAGTGCATTAAAAGACTCTTGCAGCTGTCATCCTTTTCGATTATTTAGTATCTGACGCTTTATGACCTCGCTCACCTCCTCAGGATGGATCACAACCACAACATGGGACGTTTCTCAAAGCACCCGAGTCTTAATCGTGTCCTGTCCAACCATGGGCATGCTGGACATTCTAGCAAGTAGCTACGACATGAAAATTCCACTTTTGTTTTGTAATACGACAAGTAGTTTTCATCTAAATGTTGACGTTCTATTTTTGTGTGACACATGCCAAGTGTTATACTAGGCGGCACCCCCAAGATGGCCAAATTAATACAATTTAATACTTATAATGCGTTTAGTAAGCGTGTAAGGCATATTTAGGGATTAAACCCGGATTGGGCATTTTATGGTTTAGCTTGTTAGCTTCCATCGCTAGTGAACAATGACAATTGAAGCAACTGGAGCTGACCAGTCCTGGGTGTACCTCGCCTCTCGCCTGAAGACAGCTGGGATAGGCTCCAGCATACCCGCAACCCGACTGAGGCCAAGCGGTATAGAAAAATGGATGGCTGGATGGAGGGTCTGGAGCTGAATCAAATAATAATAAATTCCCTAATAAGTGAACTAATAAGTGCAAATGTTGATCCAAAATCAGAGGAAAACGTCAACCTCAAGCTAGCAGGAGGGGCAAACCGTATGTTCAAAATAGTAAATTTTATGGGTGTATCAATTACTCGCAGTTAGTCCCGACACGTAACCCCCACAAAAAGCCGTCTCTACTCGAAAAGGATCTTTATAGAAGATCTCATATAGAAGATCAGTGACTCGCGTTTTTGCAGCAGATTCCTAAAAACAGCAGAGTGGGTAACACTTTACAATAAGGTACACGGAATTACAGTAGTTACCTATCCACGCTACCTAACCTACCTACCTACCTAACCCTAACCACTACTCATTAGTTCTTCAGTAACTACCGTATTTTTGTGTGCCTTATTGTAAAGTGAGACCGCAGGGTGCTCTAGAGCGGGGGTGGGGGGGTCACATACTGAAAAATGAAAGGATGCAAGAGCCACACTGATATTTCATAAAAGCCAGGGTTTCCGCCACATGTAATTGATAAAAATGACAAAATAAAAACCTCCACACCTTAAAAATGAGTTTTTTAAACTTGAAAACATATATACTGTATGCGTGTATACAGTATATAGATTATTATTTACGCACATATTGACCACAATTACCCTGAAAACACTTTAAACTAGAGAAGCACTCGGAGAGCGCACACCTCCGCCAAGCGCCATAGTTCCCCCCCATATTTGCGATTCACACAAACAAATTAATCCTACATTTTTTTTGGATCGGTTTTGATATTTTGTAGAACCTCCTGTATTTTTTTCCCAAGACCATTTTTTGTGGCGTTACATGCACAAATGCCAAAAACAGTCCTATCTCGCATTGTTAAAGAATCCTTTAAAAAAAATTCCTGGATTCAGACGGTGATCTGGATCACCCCCCCCCCCCCCCCCCCGGAAAATTTCATCAAAATCCATTCAGAACCTTTCAAGTTATTTTGAACACAAACGAGCAGATAAACTCCGGCAAAACAAAGCTTGTGCTTCGTGCTGCACTTGGCGGAGGTAAATACTGTATCATAAAAATGTTTTACCCATCTCGTGTTGATATTCACTTTATTATCGAGAGAATGAAAAATAGTGTGTAAAATGTGTAGTCAGTTGACGACAGCTTGTCACAGGCTAAGCCTATCAATGCCAGAGTGTGTGATCGCTCCCGTTTCAATCTAATTCTACTTTCTGGCATCTTTGTTTACACATTTTGCCTGACTCTCACTGCCTCTCTGGTGGCACGTACTGTAGCTAGCTCATTTTTGTCCCACAGGCGATCCACAAGTGGCCATCATGTTCATGGGGTACACTTTTTTAAAGCGTCACTTAAAAATCTCGCTCTCTTGTGATCATTATTATCTTGCTCTCGGCAACTTGGCCGTTAAATTAACAGTTTGGAAAGTGTTCATGTTTTGCTGGTTGTTGAAAAAAGTTAAGTTTATAAATAAAAAATTCAGACACAGCAGCAGCAGTCCCATTCAGCCCACCACCACAGCTTCAAAAAATCCTAGAGGAAACTCTGAAAGCGTATTATTGTATTATGGTATGAACTTGGGTCTTTTTTCTCCATTTTTGCTGTTGTTTTTTTTAACATTTGTTAAATATTTCAACTTTCTTTAGAAATAATCTTTGTATACTTTCTTTTCAAGACTTTATTTCCATAATATTAGAACTTTTTTCCCCAAGATAATTTTGTTTTGTTTGTTTCTCACAATATTACGACTTCAGCTTTACGCTACTAAACTGACATTATTTATCTTCCTAATATTACGAGTTTATTCTCCTAAAATTGTGGCTTTTTTTTCTCATTAATAGAGGTTTTTCTCTTAACATTTTGAATTTATTCTTGTAAAATTACAGCAGTTTTTTCCATTTTTACTGTTGTTTTTTTTTATTTTATTTTCCAAGTATTTCAACTTTCTTCTTGGAAATTTTCTTCTCATAATTATGACTTTATTCCCATAATATTTCTCGTAACGTTCTAACTTTTGTGCAAACTAATTTTCCCAAAATTACAACTTTAATCATTGTTTTGCTTCTTAAAATATCACAACTTAAAAAAAATGTCTTTTTTTCTTTAATATTTTAGCATTATGCTACTAAAATCATATTACTTTTAATATTACGTTATTGTCATAAAATGATAACTTTTTCTTGTTAGAGTACGACTTTTTTTCGCTAATATTTTGACTTTATCCTTTTAAAATTACGGCAGATTAAAAAAAAAAAAGCTTTCTTGTTCAATTCCATTTTTAGAATGTGCAGTGGGCCAGTAAAAACACAGCCACAGGTCGCAAGCGGCCCCCGGGTCTCACGTTGGACACCCCTGGCCTAGGGTCTCTGCAGTACGGTCTGAAAAACAAATGCTGCAAATGTTGATCCAAAATCCGAAGAACACCTCAACGTCAAGCTAGCAGGAGGATTTGGAAGGGGGAGGAGTGAGCCATCTGTCAAAAATAGACACTTCTGTACATCTGAATTGATCTAAATGAGTGCTGTTGCCTTGGCGGTGGTCTGCTCTCCACTGTGTGCCACTATAGCGCTGGTGTTAAATCAAAGGGCTGTTAAAAGTGGGACCACAAAGGTTTGGGGTGAAATTGTTGCTCTTGCAGCTTTTAACAAGCTCATTCCACACAAGCACATTCAGGACTTCATTAATAAAAAACAACACTTTAAGAGCCAACAACTACAACATTCTTAATAATCACCATCTCATTTAACAGATTTGATCAGACACTCGCTGTACTAGTGTGTGTGTGTGTGTGTGTGTGTGTGTGAAGGAGAGAAAATGGAGCAGTCCTCAGGAGGAGTGTGGAATATTCCGGTTAATGCTTTCAATTATAGTTGTCTTGTTAATGAAAGTGATGCCGCGTGAGGCAGGAAAGCGGGCCAGAGCAAGAACAACGACTTGAGTGTGGGCGTCGTGGATGGGGACGCCAAGAGACGACAAAGCGTCTTTTTAAAAGCTCCTCTCATCTTTTCCGTCTGAGGGAACATGCTGGATCCACCACCACATCCCGCAGCATCCTTGCTTGACTCCATGAGGTTGATGCTGCGGTACTCAAGGACAGACCGTGGAAGCATCACAGCTCCTCGCTTGTGTTTCATCGCCATGGTGACCTCATTTGTGTCCTAACATCACAGTGTGGAGGAATATAAGATGGAACTTTCCCAAAAGAGAAGCGTTTCAAGATGGCGTCTCCTCGCGAAGGATGAAAACGTCAGTAACGATGTGAGAAGACGGCGTCTTGACAGGGTGTTCATTTTTGTCCCGCCTTCTTGTCTCTCTCCATCCTTGTGTCTTACGTTGGTCTCCGTAGCAACTGTCTCCACATGTCAGCCCCTCCCTCCCTGGCTGCCACACGCTCATCATTCACATTCTCCTCTTCATCCCCACACCTCCTCCCTCGCTAAGCATCCTTGCTGCCTGTCAATCAAACTCCAGCTCGCTGCTTCCTGATGTTCCCTACGCTTTCTTGTTGTTGTGTACTCAAGTGCTGTGTCTCCGTTGGTGCACTTGCATACTTAACCTTAGTCTTTCGATGGCTTAAGTGCGTTCACACTGAGAAGTACAGTACATCAAAATGCAGTGCACTGTGAGGTCGCAGATCTCGCACTCAAAAAAATTAAAATGGTGAGCGTTGGACACTTACCGCCATAAGCACCGCCTCATTTGAAGTCAGAACATCCATCCATCCATCCGTTTTCTACGCCGCTTATCCTAATTAGGGTCGCGGGGGTATGCTGGAGCCTATCCCAGCTGACTTCGGGCGAGAGGCGGGGTACACCCTGGATTGGTCGCCAGAAGTCAGAACATATACATTTTTAATTACTGTACATCCGGTGGTTGCAATTCACCTTTAAAAAGGAGAAGAAGAAGAAGCCAGTAAATATTGCTATCTTGATTTCCAGTAAGTGCGCAAGGATGGTAATGAATGTGGGACAGCGCTACGCTGTCAAAATGAAAGCACGCAGTACATGGTATACAATGGTTAGCACCTGCCCTGGTTGGCATGTCAAAAATGTGCACCAAAATCTCAGCTTGGTTTGCGTACATTTTCTTGTTGTGTTATTAATACACAGCCTGAGTGCAACTGTGTGTTTTTAGCACAAAATGCCCTTGTTAGCATAGTTTGCTAACAAAACGGCAAGCTAAAGTCAGTTACGTCGCCCGTCTAACATGCCATCAGCGGTTGACTCAAAAACAAAAGACGTTTTTATAGTTTTAGTTATAGTTTTACATGTATAAAACAATTTTAAATGCAAAAAATGAGGAACGAAAGCGATATACGAACATTTAAGGTTGCTTTTACCATCACTGAAGACGTGACTGTTCCCAAAGTGAGATCAACAGGGGACACCACCTTCCTGTTTTGCCATGAGTTACTGTATTTCTTGAATTCAATAGTGTTTCTCACCTTCTTTATCGATATGCTATGGCTATATGATATGAAAAAGCGAACCATAAAATCACCTTCATTTGGACAAAAACATATTTGATTGACTTAAGGGGAACATATATCACTGGTGAAACTTAGAGGACGAGACACCTTCTTTAAGGATACTTTGGATGTGAGAGTACCTTGGTGGAGGTCTAGCAGGACTTCCAGGTAAGTGAACCCGGTGACTTCCACCGCTGAGAAAGGCTGCTCATCTCGTCCCGATGAATTCAATTATTTTTCGGGTTATTTGCTTAGCCTTCTGACTGTCACACACATAGGGGCGAGTGTCACGTGGCTGCGTTAGCTGCCGTTTGACTGATGATCAGACTCTGAGCATCGAAAACTCACCATACTCCGTCAACTGTTTGTTCTTCAAATGCTGTATTAAATTGAAGCGTATGTGTTGGTGGTTACGTTCCACACAGCAGACACGATTGTTCTTGTTTTGGGACGCCTGTACACTGTGAAGGAAAGTGGGAGGAGCAAGAAGAGCAATTCCAAAGAAGTTAGTTAGGGCAAGACACTACATGCATGCATGGATCGCTGCGGGCTGCAGTAGCACTAGCCACAGGTGATCGGCTTTTGTGATCGGCGTTGAAAAGCATTTATCGGCATATGCCAGTCATTTTTCAAGGAAATCGGCCGAAACTGATCGATGGCCAATCAATCAGAGCATCCCTAATGCTAACCCAGGTTAGCACTGCACTCACTGAAGTGTACTGACGGCTGTATTCCATTTTAGACACAGCAAAGTCCACATAGCGGCCATCTTGGACAGACTCAGAGATCAGAACAACAACAATAAAGGCTTGTAGTTTGTTTTTCTGACCTCTGCAGCCAAAATGGACACTAACAAAGGCTCAACTGTTCTTCATATATACACCACACACACACACACACACACACACACACACACACACATCAGCAGTGTTATGTAATGCTGCTGGGCAACACAACGCATGAAATGACCGAGCTCAGTGACAAAGTAGAAATGAGATAAGCTCCACTGACACTCCATAATGGATCAAACTTCCAAATCCGAACACGCCACTGAATAGAAGCAAAGCGACAAACTCGCCATCCTAACACCACAACACTGAATAGAAGCAAAGTGACAATCAGCTGCTTCCTTCTCTACTCGTTGGCACGAGTTACAGCACTGCACTACAGAAACAAGCGGAAAATGTCAGACCTCTGAGCAGAATTGTTCATTGGACCACCACTCCTTGCAAAGTGGGGACAAACTGTGTGTGTGTGTGTGTGTGTGTGTGTGTGACATACACACGTGCACAAAATCTGTTCCCAAACAAAAACAAACCGTGTCGGCCATGTTTGTTGTTTGCGAGGTTGGCCTCGTAAGCTCCAACTGAGTACTTGTAAGGACACAACATAGCCAGGAAGTTAAAGACTGAAGACAGAAAACAAAAGAAGGACGGCGTGCGATGGATGACTCACAACGTGTGATCACGCGCTCTCGTACGTGCCCCCACAAAAGGCCGATGTTGGAATGATGTAACAAACGAGGGAAAAAGAACATTTTGACACTTTTTTTTTCCTTCCCCCTCCGCGCTCGCACCTCGTCCTTCCACCTCCTTTTGAGCGGCGCTGCTGGAAGAGCGCCACCTTGCTGCCAGTGGGAGTGCGAGGTTTTGGAAAGGCTGAATCACACTGAAAAGCACAACAACACTATTCTGTCTTCATTTGCCAACATCGGAAATTCTCTCTAGTTATGTGTACAGTTTGAGGTGATTAACAGTCATCTGCTGACTTCTGACCCCAGCTCAAGGTAAGACAAAGGCAATTGGTGCGCTGCCGTACTCACACTTACGTGTCAGTGGGCGAAGGTGTTCAACTCCTCCTCACAAATGTTTCTTTAGAACATGGGTGGCCAAACTTTTCCCACCGAGGGCCACACACTGACAAATAAAAGGACGCAAGGGCCATAAAAAAACTGCATCTCAGCTTTGCGATGTAGGTGAGAAAGCTTTTTTCCACTTTTGTCTTAAATAATGTTCATAAATTTTCTTTTGGTAATTCATTCCCATATTATTTTGACTTTAATCCCAACCTAACTGTCCTCAAATTACTTCATTTTGTTTTGTTTGTTCTGATAATATTACAACTTTTTTCTTTTCTTTAACTCTGTGCTACTAAAATGACATTTTTCCTCATAATATTGCAAGTTTATTCTCGCAAAATGATGCCCTTTTTTTTTCTTGTTAAAATGCAACTTTTTTCGCTTCGTTTTTAGTTTCTGCTGGGGTTCTTTTTCTGTTTCAGCTTTCTTGTAGCTTTCTTTTCTTCTCGTATGACTTTACTCCGCTAGTATTTTGACTTTATTCTCAAAATGTAACTTTTTCCGCAACTTAATTTATTGTTTCTAATATTCCAACTTAAAAAAAGCATTTTCTTCAATAATTCAACTCTATGCTACTAAAGTGACTCTATAGCCTGTGTAATTGATTTAATGTAGGTGTGCATGAGCTTCAAGGTGCTTGAAGGTTATCAGACTTTTACACTACAAGAACAGAACTTTTCCTGGAGAAGGATTGGGTGCATATACTTCTAAGACAGGTAAGAACACAAGTTTTTCACTTACTAAAAACTAACAAAGGTTTAAGAAGTACAGTGTTCCCTCTTTTTCCGTTCCGGATCCGTTCCCAAAATAGCTTGCAATAAGTGAAATCCGCAAAGTAGCCAACTTCATTTTTTTACAATTATGTGTTAAGTCCGTAAAACCCCTCCCTCGCCATACTCTTTATACACACGGGTAACACCATTTTCTCACATTTCTCTCGTTTAACACACTCAAAAAAGTTCAAACCTTCATTTGAATTTTAAAGACCAACCTGAAGGTCGGACACAAGAAATTATTAAGTCACTCGTGTGTATTCCACTGCTGTTGCAGTCTTCCTCGAAGATTCACTTACAAGCTAGCTAGCAAGCAAGCTAGCAATGACACAGGAAACACGGCAAGGCGGTACCAAGATTGATTGACAATGATTCACAGCCTATCAGGATGCAGAAAACAATGGGCGGTGCAGACAGAGAGGAAAGACACACTCAACTTCCCACAATGCAATTCTTCTTAGAGGGCGAGGCTCAGCCTTTAAGTGTTCATTCTGTAATAAAAAAAAAAAACACTAAAAAATCCATGAAACCACGATAGAGCAAGGGAACACTTTGAATTATTTGATTTGTTTGTTATCCTCTTAATGAGCAACCTGTATTAAAATAAAAAAAAAAAATCCTTTTAAAAAATACCTTCAAGTACGATGTGTCATTTTTAGTGAACAAGGAACATCTATATTCACACTTCCTGCATGATATGTTGTCGTGGCAACAGGCTCTTGACCGTGTTGAGTGATAGCAGGTCACGCCGGTGAAAAATCACACTTAGAAAACTGTTTTGTTGCTTCAGTTGCTTGTCTACACTTGAATGCAAACAAGCAGATTAGTACATTCATTGAACTAGATGTGTGTTAGGATGTGGACATGCTGCTTGAATAATCCTCCAGACGAATACATGAATGCATAAGTACACAGAGCAAGAGAATACATATGCACATATTCCAAATGCTAATTCAAGCATCCAGTGTGCATCACTGCGCACACATGTAACACTAAATGATAGCCATCAAGGTAATGACACTCAGCAATATGACTAGCGTGTTAATTCACTGCCTTACACGACTACATGCTGATGTGGGATGAAGGCTCAGCAGTCTGAGGCCTGATGTAATACTCCCATGTGCCCCCTCCTCGGAACCCTCGAGCCCACCTGGGAATGCCGCGAGCCAACAGCAGCATGCAACATCAACACGGGACACCCGCAGGACCGCCGCTCCGACTGGGACAGGATCTTGCAGTCCTCCGTCAAGGCTGTCAGTGTGCACACACAGACACAGAATGCTGGCCTTGGTGCTTGCACACAGAGCAGAGATAATCCCAGCATGCGCTAGACCCGAGGCCAAATGTTCTTCAAGCTGAGGAGGAGTGAAGGCCGCAGTGGAGGTCTTGTCCTCAAAACAAAAAACATCAATAATGAGCTCAGACACCAGCATCACGATGTGTGTTCCAAGACATGGCGATACGGTTTTGATGCATGTAATTAAAGTACAACCACTAGCAACATATAATGCATGTCACATTTGTATCAAACAAGTTAATTTGCCTTCATAATGTGTATCAGGGATGTGAAAGACATGCACTTTTAGCATCATAATCGTCGTAAGAATTGTCGCTCTTTGACAAATACACGTACAGTCATGTGATAGTCATTTTTAACAAGTCAGAACTAGTACAGTATAGTCACCCTTGTTCATTGCGGTTCCATCCCCAACAGGTTAGGTCAGGTTTCATTATTACCCGTAGATAAGTGTGCAGTCCAAGAGAGGCATCATATCAGCAACACACAATTACTGTAAAATACATGATAAAAGATAAAAAGGTTTGAGTCCATTGCCCTTATTGAGGGAACGGATGTTGTTAAGACAGTAGCTGCTGGGATAAAACTGTCGTATCTTTCTCTGTCCCGATGGTTCAAGGGGTGCAGAGGGTCCTGCATAATACTAGAGCTCAGTCTCTGCAGCTGCTTGGTGTAGTGATTCCAAGCTCACCAGTGACTGTCCAATGCGCTTGCCAGACCATTTGACAATCTGATTGAGGGCGGCCTTATTTTTTTGCAGACACATTTCCAAACCAAGACAGTAAAGAAAGATAAAAGCGATTCAATGAAAGTGCAATACAACTAAAACTCATAAAAATGGCAGCCAATTCCCTGAGACTGAGCTGGTGCCGGTGTCCCTTTTTACACACCGCCTCACAATTGGCCTCTAAGTTCAGCCCAGAGTCAATGATTGAGCCCAGGTATTTGTACTGGGTCACCTGATTCAGAGTCTCCCCATGGATAGAGACTGGGTCAAAGCTGTGGGGCTTTAATAGGTCTTTCATGAATTTCCACTGTGTGATTCCTTATTTATAAATAGAGTATTTTCATAGTTAAGCGCATAGAAAACCTTCTTAGGACCTTCTAAATACGTTTTTTTTTAAAGTAGAGCCCTTTAGACATGAAATAACACCCCTATAGTCACATTTACACCCCCGTACACCCCAATACAGTAGAAATAACAGCAAATAAGACATAATATAGACCAGAGGCGGGCAAACTTTTCAACTCGCGGGCCACATTGGGTTAAAAAAGGAGCCATATATGTAGAGGTGGCTTCAAGCAGACATACTTCCTCACGGTGAAATGAAATGAAAACACCACATCCACAGCATCACATTAACGTTTCACATAAATCAACAAATAAGCGCTAATCGTAACGCGCAACTTAGAACAGTTATTTCCAAATGTCCGCAAGGCATGCTGGGTGGTCCTACTGCAACAACAATATGACCTATGAGCAATAAAACACTGGATATCAAGAATATGTTAACTCCTCGTTGACTTCTGACGACCTAATGAACATATTTTGCAATCAAGCAATGAGGCGACAAACACGGCAAAATGTCGGGAGAGAGAGTACCATAACCTACCCAGCATACCTTGCGGTGGGACTATGGGTGGTTTTTGGCATGGGTATTGCGCATATTTGTTTGTATGCCCACATGGTGCAGTAGGTAGGTTGGTTTGCGCGTCGTGTGTGTTTAAGTGTCGTCTGGTTTGGATGGCTTGTTTCTACAAGCTACAGATTGCATCTGACTATTTTGGCAACTCGTGTTCCACAATAGCACTGCAAGTAATGTTGCCAGCTAGTTTCCATGGTAAAAGTTTAAAAAAGGAATTTGGAAATGCTCGGTGGGCTGGATTAAGACGCTTGGCGTGCCTGATGAGGCCCGCGGGCTGCAGTTTGCCCACCCCTGATAGACTCACACATGTTAACATTTGGAGGGGTTCCTTGTTTTACTTCCAGTACTTTCTGTGGTGGCTATTGTCTCATCAATGTAACATTACTGACCAGTGTAGAATATTACATATCAACGTGTCTTTCAATGCCTTTTTTCACTGTCTTATTTATATTTTAGTTCATTTTGTCTTTATGCTTGAAAATGCTTAATTTAGGCCAAAAACATTAAATTTGAACAGATGTGCATATTTTTGACTAATAGGCCGTAGTCAAACTAGGAAACAGCTATTAATTTTGAAAAACCGTGAAAGAGTGAAGCTGCGAATTCAAAGCAAGGTGTGGTCATGGATGACTGATTATGACAGATTGGCTTTCATCTAAAATGTCCGATATCAGCACTCTGCTACAAGCAATCCATTCCAGATACCGCTCCAGCACTTCTATCGAGCAGCGCCCGGAGAGAGCCCACATGATCACAAGACGTGTGTACTAACTTACTAACAGAAGCAGAAGCGAAAAAAACGTCACAGCCAAGGGTAAAACCCGCCATGAAGAAGTCCCTGCATTGGCACAAATTCAACACGACCTACCCCGTCGTGCATCCAACAAAAAAAACATGAGAATCCTCACAATATTAATGAGGTGAAAAATAAACGTCAGTCGGTCCTCAACAACCAACACTAATCAAAACATGTGATAAGAGTGTTCCTCATTCCTACTGATTGTATCTTTGATACTTTCCTCGCTTTAGCCTTTCCTAACATTCCACACTACAAAATAAGCCATAAAAGTATGTAGGCCGATACTCAAGGTTTACTCTACATTTGTATTACTGTATATAGTAGATGTTATGTTCAAAATTTATCTTAAATCTAAATATAATTAAAATAAATCTTTAAATGTACATACACATGGAAATGTATGCTATATTTTAATTTTTTATTATGTAAATGTTTATGTAAATGGTAAATCTAAATTTTATGCAAAACCACTCCTCTCAAGTGTGCAGAGACCCGCCCACGTCTGTGTACACTAAATGCGGAGGTGGCGTGAAATGTGTGCCCGGGAAGGACCGAAACATGGTCAGTTCTCTCCAAGCAGGAGAGATGAATGGGTGGTTATGGCAGGCGTGCATGCTGCACTGACGTCCTTCATTGTTTTTCTTCAGCCATTCAGAGGTGGACTTGCTGGTGTGTTTTGGATCATTGTCCTGCTGCAGAACCCAAGTTGGTTTCAGCGTGAGGTCACAAACAGATGGCTGGACATTCTCCTTTAGGATTTTTTGGTAGACAGCAGAATTCATGGTTCCATTTATCACAGAAAGTCTTTCAGGTCCTGAAGCAGCAAAAGAGCCCCAGACCATCACACTACCACCACCACATTTTACTGTTGGTATGATGTTCTTTTTCTGAACCAGATATAATGGGACACACACCTTCTAAAAAGTTAAACCAACAGGGGCAGCAATGACTTTTCCACACAGGGCCATGTGCGTTTAAAAACTGCATTCTGTGTTCAGTTGGGTTGTCATTGATAAATATTTCAATTTTTTTCATGATCTGAAAAATCTAAGTGTGACAAAGAAATCAGTAAGGGGTCAAACACTTTCTCACCACTGTACTACAGTACAGCTGACGTGTAAGCACGAACAAGGGACAAAGCATGTTAGTGTGGATGTGTCACCTGGATGAAGAAATCACCTTGTTCAAGGTGTCAAAGCCCAGTGCAAGCAGGTGGTACTGGTGCTGGTTGGGCTGTCAACATGAATTGGCACTCTGCCTTCTCCTCGCTGGGACGCAGGGCGTCCTTGTTCCATCATGTTAATCCACTTTATGTTCCTGTCAAAGGGAAGTGGAAATACAACAGCAAGCGCAAAAATAACGATAGAACAAAAATGTCTGAAAAACTATTTTAATATTTTCTTCCTGGTTTATATTAACACTCGAAACCCCCAGTCCACCCCAACTGAGCCCTTACAAAAAGCACATGCCTCTATAAATATTAAAACACGAACACGTACACGTTCCACGCATACATACTCTGGGCTGACTCTTGGGGCACTGATCTTTGTGCGGCCTGCCCCTGTGGGCCTGGTGGCCTTCTGGCGGCCGGGGCCCGGCCTGGCTATTTGGGGCGGGGCTCTCTGGGAGGTGGAAGGCGGCCCCTTTCCTTTCATGCATTCTCAGTGACAATTACACGCCCACACATTCTTGCACCTTTATATATATGAAGTCTTCCTGACATACAGAGATACCTGTACATATGCACACTCACAGTACATACGTACTTCCCCACATTACTCACTGAGTTATCCAGGGTGTTATGTTGTTGGTTTTATTACGGCAATGGTGATATCAGCATGACTATAGTTTTTTTTTTGTTTGTTTTTCTTTTTACAATGATGTGCATTACAGTAATTTTCATTCTGTTCACTATCATGGATAATCATTTCATTACTACAATTATGTGTGACTGTTTCAATGCTATCATTGTGATCACTATCATAGTTCATCATTTCATGACTGCTATTATGTGTGACTGTTTCAATGCAGTATTGTCATTGTGATCACTATCATAGTTCATCATTTCATGACTGCTATTATGTGTGATTGTCATTGACAGCTTTGTCATTGTGGTTGTTGATATTGTTTTGTCCTTATGTCCTTGTTCGTCTTTATAGTTGTCACAGACATTTATTTGCTGATGTCGTCCTGTATGTTTTTGTTGTTCTATCACAATTGTTGTTGTTGCTGCTGTTGTCCTTGTCTCTTGTCTCTCTTTTTTTTGTTGTCCCCCTCTCATCTCCCCCCCCCTTCCTTTTCTCTTCTTCTCTTTCCCCTCCTGCTCCGGTCCAGTCGCTCCAAATTTGCTTTATAACAAGCATCAAAGTCAAATAAATTTTGTATGACAGGGGAAGTGTATATCACACTTCTCCCTGGCAGAGTAAATCTGTTGAGCACTGGACGGCATTTAGATCTACAATTCTATCTGCTTTAAAGGCTGGACAGGACAGGGAAAAAAAAAAAAAAAAAAAGAATAAAATGATGACGTGATTCAGTTCTGGACCAGCCAAAATAAAACTGTAGTGTAGTTCTGATGTTGGTTGTTTGGACCACTGGGCTCACTCAGGTCCTGTAGGACAGCGTGCGGATGTTGGCCAACAGCCTCCTGCTGTACTGCCTGTGGTCCACCGGATGGACCTCCAGAACTGTCACCTTCACTCGACTCTCATCCTGAAGAGCAACAGTGAACACAATGAGTCCAGTCTGACTACTCGTGAAGCTAGCAAAATATTACACAGCTATCAGCTTTACAATCAAACTTATTGTTACATGAATATCTATGATCAAATATCATAAATACATCCATCATTATGTGTTATTCAATGTCAGTTTATTGTGTGAAATGTGCAGGGAGTCTTATGTCCGTTGGAAAAAAAAAAAACCACGTTCATTAAATCGGCGCACTGCCACGGGAAATGAGCGTCTCGCATGCGTAGTGTTCCCGAGGAGCCATCCCGGGGTCAGGACTCGAGCACGCTCTCGGCCTTTCCGCTCAGACGCCGAGAATCAGCCGCTGGTAGCCAATTAGCATGCAAATAATAATGAGGCTAATTAGGCTGACACAGACACAAGCTAAATGCTCATTAATTAAAACCTTTGTTTTGCTGTTGCACATACATGACAAGTCTGTCGTCATGACGATGCTAATTGGAATATCTTAGGATAATATGTCCCTGCAGCATCAAACAATACATGCTGCAGACCACCAGGTAGAAGCACGACAATACAGTCATTCCTCGTTTATCGCGGCCACGATAAGTGAATGAATTTCCCTGAAGTAGGATTCAATATTAATCAATGGAACATTTTTGTAGTTACAGCATTGAAAACCTATTTATGTCTTTCGAAATACAATCATAAAATCTTTATCATCATTAGCGCCCTGTAGACATGAAATTACACACCCGTGTCACCTTTACATTCCTATTATTCTTTGTTTACACCACATTGCTCAACTGTAATGCGCCAGCTACGAGATCACTGCAGGGACACAAGAGGCGGCCATGGCTTTAACCAGCTGGTGAGCTAACTAGTTAACCTCCTATTTACTGTATTCTAAACTTAAAGGGTTTAAAATGGAGTGGGAAGAAGTACAAAGAAGCCAAAAACTTACCACTTCCACACAGAATGGGAGGAGAACATCTTTTCACTCTATTATGTTGGATATGTCATGGCTGATTCCAGTAGTGTGAGGGTAATCTAATGTCATGTCTCAATAATGGAACATCATTCCAAATGTTTTGACTAATAATATGCCATAGTCAACAATGAACAGCGGCCATTTATGAATGTTATTTATAAATTTTAAAAAAATCATGGAAGAGTGACAGAGCGATAATTGAACCATGATATTGCGAGGGACGACTGTACACCTCCATTATTAATTATTAATGCAGTGTTTCCCATACGTTAATTTATTTGTGGCGGCTCGCCACAATACATTTGGTGTTACCTGTGAGCCCTCGCGCATGAACCCATTATAATGGGACGGTCTGTAAATGTAGCTTGACGTTCCAGCTCTGTACAGTAGACAGTGGTATGCACATCACATACGCACACGCCTGCCAGAGAATAAGAAGACGTTGCAGGAGGGATCAGTGTTGTCAACTTAGCGACTTTGTCGCTGTATTTAGCAAGTATTCAGACCCCTCTAGATTCTCTTTTACAAAAAAGCAACTGTTGACAAATCTAGCTATTTTTTGTCACTTGGGAGACGCTAACACGAAAGCATGCATAGCTCTTCCCAACGAGCAGAAGGTGCTGTTGAAAAACACTCATACAAGTAGGTGGCTCAGTCTTGCTTGTGACATAAAAAAACACAAAAAGCAGCAACACAAGAAAGTTAATTTGTATATATAATATAGTTGTTTAGCTTTTCATGCTTTTTGCCTCTCCCACGGCGTCCATAAAACTCACATGCACATGTATGACATCATCCCGCCAACCCACCGCCACAAATAGATTAAAACCCTGTGGGAAACACTGTGCAGTCATCCTCTATCAGTTTTTCAGACATATATTAAATCACGCTGTTGGTTGAATACGGCTAACTATTAGTCAAAAAATATGCCTGAACTAAAATACAAATATACGTAAGCCATTAAGATGATTCAAATTGTGAAGGTAGTGTTTTACATTGGTCACTTGGTGTCAGTAATTGTTCGGTGAGATAAGCACCAGACTTGATTGCCGGAACAACAGGCTTTTATTGCAGGTTTGAATTATCGCACAGCAGGCACAATAACAACAACATACTAATAATCAGAATCATATTAATAACATGAGCTACTCTTGCGGTCATACCACACAACAAGCTAAAACTCAACTCTGAACACTCAAAGTTGCTTCCTGTCTGTCACCCATTCTGTTCCCCTGCAAGCACCGAATCGTGACACACATGAGCACAAGTTTTATTTCTTAGATAACTTATTTTCTCTACTGACTGTATTGTCTACTATATTGGGTAATACAAGTATAAAAGTGACTACAGGGGTGTTATTTCATGTCTAGACGGTTTAAACTATATATAGAAGATCATAAACAGGTTTTCGATGCCATAACTACAAAGATATTTTATTTATAAAT
This sequence comes from Dunckerocampus dactyliophorus, assembly GCF_027744805.1. Lineage (NCBI taxonomy): Eukaryota > Metazoa > Chordata > Actinopteri > Syngnathiformes > Syngnathidae > Dunckerocampus > Dunckerocampus dactyliophorus. Next base: position 14,257,491 of record NC_072834.1, read on the forward strand.
AAGGAATCCTACTAATCCTACGCGTAAATTCACTTATCACGGTCGGGTCTGACACCAATTAAGCACGATAAACGAGGGACTACCATACTGATTATTAGTGGTTGACATTACTCACATTGTACGTCTCCAGTTTGACTCGGTTCTTAAAGATGTGTGTTGTGTAGCTGACTTTCTGGAACACTTCATTGAATGCATCCTCATCCTGAACAACATCAAACAAAAAAAGAAAAAGTGGTAACCAGGTGAAGCTAAAAGTGGAGTAAGCTACTTTAAACACAACGTGTGTGTGTGTGTATGTGTCTCACTGTGTCTTTCAGATGTCCCAGAGCTTCAGCGCTGTGACCCAGTAAGGCTTCAGCTGTCTCCTGGAAGCATGTCGCCCACTGGTTGTCCCCAAAGTCTGCTAAGTTGACCTGAACACATCACATGACCACACTTGACTGTAACTGTATGTTGACAGTGGAACCACAGTTTGACCCTGGAACAGATTTCCAGTATTTAACTATGTTTCCAGCATCACATGTTCAAGTTCACTTTCTCTTCTTAAAAAAATCAGTCCAACAGTTAAACCCCACCAACTGCCCTCTTGACGGATAATGAAGGAGGTTATAGATACCATTGGTCCCAGCTGTGTTCTTTTTATGAACAACTGCTTCAGCCTGGGTATTGTCCCCACTGCCCTTGAGCAAGTTAGACCAATTCTCAAAAAAACAAAACTAGACCCATCAACTCTGTCCAACTTCCGTCCAATTTCACATCTGCCCTTCCCGTCCAAGGTCATGGAGAGACTTGTCTTCTCAAAACTCCAGTCGTATTTGTCAATCCATTATATTGTTAACAAATTTAAATCGGGCTTTAGAACAGATTTCGCGTTATTGAAAGTACAAAATGACATCCTCACAGCCCCTGATGCTAAAAAGTCAGTTGTGCTGGTGTTTTTAGACCTTACAGCTGCTTTTGATACTGTGGACCACTCTAGAGCGGTGTTGGCCTACGTGGCTCTGTGCTTAAATGGTTCATGTCATATCTCACCAACAGGACTTTTTCAGTAATGATCAATAACTTTTCCTCTATCAGCGCTCCCCTCTTCTCTGGCATGCCCCATCCTTGGGCATACCTTATTTTCGCTATGCATGCTACTATCAGGACCAATCATCTACAGACACAATATCCATTTTCATTTTTATGCCGATGATGTACAGTTTACCTACAAGTAATGCTCAGTGACAAGAACACAGTAGATCCCCTCCATAGCTGCCTACATGACATCAAACAATGGCTGTCTCAGAATTTCCTTCATTTACATGAAGGAAAAACGGAGTACATTGTTTTTACCCCAGATTCACCGCACAGGGAACCCAATTTTAACACTCCTACCCCTCTTTTGGCTCCTGCTGTTAAAAACGTTGGTGTGTTTTTTGACAACAGTCTAAAGTTTGATAAGCAAATTAATTCTGTGGTCAGAGCAAGTTTCTTCCACCTCAGGCTCCTGGCAAAGGTAAAGACCTTTTTATCAAGTACAGATCTTGAAAAAGCAATTCATGCTTTCATCAGCTCAGGGCTTGATCCCTCAGCACTTGAGTAAATCAGTCCCTCCTCTGCAGGCTCCAGTTGGTACAAAACGCAGCTGCTTGCCTCCTTACTAATGCTCCGAAATACGCCCATATCACTACAGTTCTCCGTTCTCTCCATTGGCTCCCAGTAGTCTAGAACCAATTTTAAAGTCCTTAGGCCATTAATGGCCTTGCTCCAGCATACTTGGCTGAGCTTTTAACTGCCCATCACCACTTCAGGTCCCTGCGCTGTTCTCAAAACACAACATTAGAAGTCCCAAGGATGAAATACAAAAAAATGGGGTGATCGCGCTTTTGCTGCGTTTGCCCCCACACTTTGGAACTCCCTTCCTTCCACCTGCGTAACGGTCTATTACTGATTTATCAGTTTTTAAATCTCATTTAAAAACCCATTTATTCAAGACTGGCTTTTGACACATGATGGCTATATGTATTTTAGATGTGATTCTGTGCATGTATTTTTATTTTGTTTTAGTTGTTTTTATTATATCTTATTCGATTTTACCCTGTTCTTATTTTCTATAATGCGTTGTTACTCTTGTGAAGCACCTTGGGCACCAGTGGGATGTTGTAAGGTGCTATACAAATTAACTTGGATTTGATTTGAAGTTCATACTCACGATGAGAATAAATCTGTATTTAAAGTTGGGGAAGTCCTTGTTACACTTCTCGCAGTGGTACCGCCCGTTCTGCTCCACGACCTTCTTGTTGCAGGAGGCGGTGGCACACGCCTGGTACAGACAGTTCTCTTTGCGCATGTACACAACCGTGGCCACGCAGCTGAAGTAGTCCGCCTGCAGTCCAGTCAAAACACAAACCTGTTTTATCATAAAGCTCAGTGACAGAAGCCAGCAATGAAATAAAAGAAAAAAATTAATCAAAACTTCGCTTCATCAGATGAAATGTTGCCAAGAAGCGTGCCAAGCTGTTAGCAGCTAACGCTTCTCACACACGCACGCACGCACACATGACAAGCACGCAAGGTCATATGCAAACTCGAGTCACATCTGTTAAACCTCCCTTGCATGTGAAGGCAAGTGTGCATGGTGGGAAGGGAATGTCATTAAACCTCAATTAGCGACACAACCAGTCGACCAATCAGCCCCTAACAAGTCAACAAATGCTAATTCGGCAGAGGGAGACCAGTTGTCTCTTCTCACTGGTTTTCCATGAATATTAATGCGAGCCTCACACGCGGCAGATGAACTGTGTCTCAGCAGGATGCGTACATGCCAGCACATGTACCCACACATGTGTAATACATTTAGTACATTTGCATAATTAAATATAGTGCAGCTAAATAGTATGCAGGGGGAGTTTCTTCCACTAGAATAGGGTGTCCAAAGTGCAGTCCGGGGGCCATTTTTGACCTACATTGAACTGCGTTCAGCAATCGTACCAAGTACAGATGGCCCCACCACAGCCTTCCGTTTTTCTGTTCGCTGGAAAAAGTTCCCCCTGCTCTACATTAATAAAAGATGGATCATGAACCTGGATCAGTACCACTGTCTACAGTAAAGCTAACATGGACATCCAGTACATGTTGGACTATGACAGCATCAAAGTTGCCCACATTCTGCCTTAAGATGGTTGCAGCTGTCTTGGTGACCTCCACAGTTCCTGTCAGTCAAATTCTATGTGACACTTCCCCCCCCCTCAGCGACCATTGAGTCACTGCCTCATAACAAGACAAGATGTCCGTCTCAGCAGACCCCCCCCACACCCCCCCACCCCCCCACCCGAAAACACATAGTAAGGAACTTTTGCTTAATTAGGAGACTTCACCCGTTAGCAAGAGCCCTATGCCTCCATCAAGCAGTCCAGCGACATGTTTCCGCCTGCCTCATCACATTTTTCAGACAACTAGCACTTTAGGGGATGGGGGGGCTGTTACAGCTGGTGGGAGGGACGGGGCAGTATTGCAAGAGGACAACTTAAAACTACAGGGTTCTTTCCTGAGAAGCATTTGAGCGGGACCACAGGCCACTTTAAAACTATCCAAGTGTCAGGAGGAGACAGCAAAGACGTGCTTAATTGGCACCTTTCAAGCCAGATACCACAAGTGTCTTGGAGCCGGTGTGTGTGTGTGTATGTGTGCACTTCACCTTCTCGCTGTGCCCCATTTGTTCCGCCTTGATGTCGTTGAGAGACTTCCAGTTGGTCCTGATTTCTTCACCCATGGACTTGGTTGCTGTCAAGGACTGACTTTGGAAGGAGTGGCCTACCTGGTTGTACCTATGCATGCAGAGAACACGTAGCGCCAAGTATATCACTTTTCATGTCACCATTCATAAAACTGCTTAGGTTTTTTGTAAACAGCATTAAATGATTTTTAAAATGAAACCTATAAAACTGAAAACTGCTAGCTGGTTCTTTACCTCTCTACTGAACACACTGCTTCCATCTTTCATCCACTTACTTTGTCCGTTTATGCAGTAGACTCGTGACGCGAGACACACTTGCTGTCCCTGTGTACTGTGTACCGGAAATCGGTACACCTTTGTACCGTACCATTACACCCTTCCTACATCCATCCATCCATCCATCCATCCATCTTCTGTGCCGCTTATCGTCACTAGGGTCGCGGGTATGCTGGAGCCTATCCCAGCTGACTTCAGGCGAGAGGCGGGGTACACCCTGGACTGGTCGCCAGTCAATCGCAGGGCACATATAGACAAACAATCATACACACTCACATTCATACTTATGGACAATTTAGAGTCACCAATGAAACCCCTACTACATACACTATTTAATAATGTGTCCACAAATGGACCATTCACTCATGATGTACTTACACTTCCATTCAACACCCAATAGGATTCTTTCATAGAAAAACAATGTGGAGAGTTATCATTGCAAAGCTAGTTGAAACAATCCCATAAAGCTCTGCCTCTCCACAGGAGCTTGAGTCTGTGTCCCTAAAAGGAAGCGTGAAAGTCAATCTGCTCCTCTGAAGAACATTTGTCATTCATGCACGGCTGGAGTGTGAGCAGCTGAGATGAGACTGGAAAGGTGCACGAAGGTAGGAAGGGACATTTGTTGTGTTCTTGTTATTTAACCCGTGAATGTCAGAACAAGTATTGACCACAGACTAATGAGGTTATTAAACTGCCGTTGTGACACACACCAAAGAGGTGGTGTGATCCAGTGTTGCATGTGCACCGTTGTTCACCAAAATACTCTCAATTCACCACATGCATGCTTGGGAGCAGCCTTGATGAAGGCGTGAGTCATACTTTCAGATCCATGCACCAGGGAGGCTAATAAGCTCCATGTAGATGTGTCCCATCTGGTTCGCATCACACACACATACACAACACAACACAACACAACACACACATACGCGCACACACACGCGCACACAGCCAGCATCAACAAATATCAGCCTTCCATCCCGCTGATGATCCCACTGGGACAGAGGAAGAGGAGGCACGTACGGCACCAACATCCTGACAAGTGCGCATTAGAGCCGCTGTGAGTGCACTGCACGGTGTAAGGCAGCCAGCTTTGGACTATTCAACTGCATATTGTTTGGAAAGATGATTCAAAGGACGCTGGCGTTTGTGCACACTCACCAGGCTCTCAGTTTGAAGGCCTCAGTGATATCAGGGTTGACCATGAGTGTGGAGCTAAAGAGTGCTGAGAGCGAGCGGCCGCCAAAGTCCGACAAGCGCGCTCCTTTGATGGCAACCACGGGGTGAGGGCACGTGTTAAAATTCTGAGCCTGAAGACAGAAGAAGAATTCAGTGGAGGAGAAACCAGACAATTGTCTTGTTTGCACTGCATCATACTGAGAGCTGTCCCTAATATTTAGACCCTCTCATGTAGCTAACGAAGGAAGCCAACATTTTAAAATCAACTCTCAAAATGATGTTGCACACCTGCCAACACACAACAAAAGAATGATGGTGCCCATTACCTCGTCTCCCCACAGTGTGAGCGCCACCATCTTTCCACTCGAGTCCGTCAGCATGAGCACCCTCTTTTGGATCTGTTTGCCAGCCTTGGTGTTGACGACAGACACGTCCTCCACCTCCTCGCACACGCCTATCACATCTACAGGCGACACACGTGTCAATAACCGACAATTGGCACACTCGTTAGAAAATGAAAAAAACTCCTCACCAACGATTGCGTCCGTTTCAATGTCCTCCAGCTGTGAGATGGGCACAAAGTCGCAGTGCATGGTGGGTAAGCCCTTGCTGTCCTGGCAGGGCACGATGTGCGAGTTGGCATTGAGCGTCACCTCGTACTTGTTCTTCAGAGAGTTGAACTGTTTGTTGGCCACCTTCAGAGAGCCCTTGGAGATCAAGAAGACCTGTGCCATCGCGTTAGAAAGGTACGTTATTTGTCACGTGCCACTAAGTTCTGTGTGTGTGCCAGCAACCATCCACTAATGGAAAGATGATCCAATTAGGAAAAAAAGAGGCCTCCAAGACTCTTTAAGACCAAGTGCTCATCAAGTACACAGAAAAAAAGCTTCCAGCAGGACTTCAACACTTTAGACTATGTTGGATCAAGACCAACTACTCACAAAGCTACTGATTTGCACTCAAGTGAAAAGCACAGCATCAAGTAAACAGTTGCTGTGTCACGTAGTTGCCCCTCGTCACATGGGAGGACAAATTTTGCTGCTTCACTCGATAATGTTTTTTGAAAAATATATTCATAAATCATACTGCTTCATGGTTGAATACGTCCTACTATTGGTCAAAAATATGCATATTGAAGCAAATGCTACACTTTTTTGCCTAAATTAAACATTCAAGCATAAAAATGGCTAAATCAACTAAAATACAAATATAAATAATTCAAAGGACCCATTCAAAGACAATCAAATGTAGTATTCTGCATTAGTCACTAGGTGTCAGTATTGTTACTGTAATGTTCAGTGAGAGACAAGCACCAGACTTGATCACCGGAACAACAGGCTTTTATTGCAGGTTTAAATTATCTCACAACAGACACAATAATACCCAATAATACTGCCTACTTTTGTGGCCGTTTCCCACACAAGGCTGAAACTCAACTCTGAACCCCCGACATCACTTCCTGTCCAAAGATGAGTTTCATCTTGCTGTGGGTTATGGCTGTTAACGTAGCCTATGTTTTTATTAGGGATTTTTATTAGGGATAATTGTGCCTGTTGTGCGATAATTACTAGCTGCAATAAAAGCCTGTTGTTCCAGTGATCAAGTGTGGTGATGCTTGTGCCTCATCGACCGTTAGTAACATTACTTGCCACCCGCTGACTTGTGCAGAATACTTTGTCAATGTCTTCTTAATGCCTTATATTTGTAATTTGTATTTTGTTCATTTAGGCATTTGTATGCTTGAATATGTCTAGTTTATGCAAAAAATGCAAAACATTAGCTTAAACATGCATGTTTTGACTAATAGGCCATGTTCAACCACAACACCGCATGATTTAATATATTTTTGAAAAACCATGATAGAGTGGAGCTGCAAAATTCAAACCGCCGTGACGAGGGACGACTGTTTCGCCAAGACGGCGACTATAGAGGCTGTTAAGTGTCCAGGGTCTCGTCTATAAAGCTTGTGTACGTACATAGGCCACCTTTGTAGCTGGCCTACTCACTTTTTGGAGACATGGCAAAAAGGCGACGCACACATTAAATGGTGAAGAGAAATCATGTTAGAAATAAACATGCATTGGAAGCCAAAGATTTATCCATCACTGCATGAAAACACGAAAACTGCCGTTATTGACTTAAAAACGTTTGTGGAAAGTGTGAAAGTGAAAAAATGACACTGGCGGATATCATTTGTCATTTATAAACACCATTACGCACCAGTGTATTATCCGGACTAAAAGATACGTGAAAACAACACAGCACTTGGATATTTCATTATTTTATTTTAGCATGAGAATATTGTTGTCAAGTTGTCAATTAAATCACTCTATAGGGTTTAAGAACTATGGGCCTCATTCTTGAAACGTTCTTATGCACAAATGTGTTCTTAAAGCCTTCTTCCGAAGATTTTTGGCATTCACGAAACGTGTTCTTAACTCACAGTTCTTAGATCTTAGAACAAATTCTACGAACGCTCAGGAGGACTCTTACGCACAAACAAAGGTTGCACTTTCAATGCGCAATCGCCCTCATGATGGATTTTGCAACCTGATCCCAAAAAATGTAGTGCAAATAAAATATTCCAACAATTATTTATCATCAAAACAACTAAAATATACTCCATGGATAAATATATATTCAAATCCCAATTCATCAAAAAAAAAAAAAAAAGTAGCTGGCTGGACGTGCACTGCACAGAGAGAATGTAAAGGGACCATGTAGATTTATTTGCTGAAAGCCACGAATATTTGATGTCCCACTTCAGGCTTCAGGCTTCCCTCTCTGTTCTTGCAGGTGTGCAGGATCATCAGAATAACATCGCAATGAAACGTGGTGTGCCTATTACGCACGTAGCACCCCCAGATAACGACATGCGCCCCCAGCCACGTCTTGAGCCTCAGTCCTCAGTGCTCCGTTTCTCGCTTTTATTTAGACAGTTTATCTAAAAATAAGACAGTTCTTGGTTGCATATGTCAAGTTTGTCATGAAGAGTAACATTTATTTGTCTTACCATGGCCTTTATTTGAGTGAATAGTGTCAGAGCCGTGTGCGTAAATTTACCCATTACTTTCCTTTTCCACAAATGATGGGGTTTTGTTTTGAGTGCTTTGAACTAACACACAACTTTAGTTTCTCATTAAATAATTATAATATACCTTACATTTTGATGGTGTTAATTTCATCGTTATGTTAAATATTTTTTAAATATCCGTCTGGAATTACCCCAACTCATTTTTGACAGATCTTCATCCCCGTTTTGACTCTTTGCATCCACCTTTAAAGTAAAACTACACTGTCCCATCCACAATCCTTATGTGAGACATAAGGAACAACCTTGCCTTTCCATTAGCAAGCACCTGCTCTCACGCAACACGCCTCTCGCCTGCATGTCTCGCGGCCGTGTTTACCACGATGGCGTGCCAATGACACAGAGAGGTCACAATGTCAATGTCAGTGCAGCCAACTAAGCAATTATGTTTGGACTGAATCAGCAGAAACTGATCATGTAGACCAGGGGGATCCAAAGCGCGGCCCGGGGGACATTTTCACACCTCAGTTGTTTCTGTAGTGTCCCTCAGTATATTCAAAATAAATGTATTCATTATTACTTGTAATATGATTTATTATTACATAATACACCATCACAAAGATAAGATGTTGACGTTTTGCTCATACATGTCAGTGAAATCAGATCCCTTAAAAAAATCTAGTAAGCACCTTTGCTGGCACAAACTACCTCCAAGACTTTTGACAGGAATCTCCCAGAAGCTCCCAATGTGCTCACCTTGTTTTGCTCCACCAGAGAGAAAAACTTGTCCACTTCCTTGTTGAAGGCCGTGATCTTGATTTCTCCCTGCACAACATTGAAGACAACATGTGAAGGTGGTTGTGACTGTGCGCGTGCGGGTGACCGTGCCTTTCTTCTCACACTCTCATCCACAATGTCAAAGGAGAAGACCTTCCCCTCCCCTCTGGAGTTACTCCACTGGCGGATGTTGGACTTGCTGGTGACTCTGGCTCTGATGGTCCAACTGCAACACAAACAGTGGCATGACTACAAAGCATTCTATCACCTATAAATCACATTTAATAACAACAATGGCATTTGGTTTGCTAGTGGTTAGCATGTTGGCCACACAGACAGGAGCTCCGGGTACTCCATCTTCCTCCCACATTCCAAAAATATGTATGTTAGGTTAATTGGAGACTCTAAATTGTCCCCGCGATCCTAGTGAGGACAGGCGACATAAAAAATGAATGACTGAATGAATGAATGGCATTAACTAGTGTAGGAAACGGCGTGTGTGAGTGCTGAAGAGCTGAAGCTATAAATGCTATACAAAAATGTGCAATTATGAGAAAAGTGGGAGTTTTTGTTACGTGGAAAACTGTTACCGTAAATGTTTGGAATATGCTGAGCACTGGAAATTGTCAAGATCAAAGGGAGTTTACAGTGGGTACGGAAAGTATTCAGACCCCCTTAAATGTTTCACTATTTGTTTCATTGCAGCCATTTGCTAAAATCATTTTAGTTCATTCTTTTTCTCATTAACGTACACTCAGCACACCATCTTGACAGAAAAACCCCCCAGAAATTTTTGCAAATGTATTAAAAAGAAAAACTGAAATATCACGTGGTCATAAGTATTCAGCCCCTTTGCTGTGAGACTCATTAAGTCACGTGTTTCCATTTCTTCTGATCCTCCTTGAGATGGTTCTACTCCTTCAATGGAGTCTAGTTATGTTTAATTAAAGTGATTGGACTTGATTAGGAAAGGCACACACCTGTCTATACAAGACCTTACAGCTCACAGTGCATGTCAGAGCAAATGAGAATCGTGAGGTCGAAGGAACGGCCCAAGAGCTCAGAGACAGAACTGTTGCACGGCACGGATCTGGCCAAGGTTATACAATAATTTCTGCAGCACTCAAGTTTTCTAAGAGCATAGTGGCCTCCATAATTCTTAAATGGAAGAAGTTTAAGACGACCAGGAACTCTTCCTAAACCCAGCCGTCCAGCCAAACTGAGCAATCGTGGGAGAAGAGCCTTGGTGTCTTATGTGTCAGGTAATTTTCAAGAAGTATTTCATATACCAGATATTTAATTTGAATTAAATAAATTAATGTAAATAAATTAATCAAGTAATTTCTTTATTCTAAACGCTGAAGTAGATTGAGATAGTGGGCTGATGTACAATGTAGCCAAGCTAATATACAACAACAGAAAAAACAGGACAAAATCACATCAAGTGCGTGAAAGTTAGTTTCAGGAATAAAAAAGTTAATTAATAAAACAATTAAATGATTAAGTATTAAGACCTACTTTTAGAATGAAAACATTATTCACAATTCAGACATGGCTCAGTTTACGATCGGTCAATGTTTTAGACAAACATCACTTCAAATGACTGACATGTGGAAAGTATCGATATTTTCATTTGAGAATCCATTTCAGAGCACGAAGAGCTGGTTTCGAAAATATCAATATTTCAGTATTGATCTGCACATCACTAGTCAATGCAGTCGGCTCCGATTGTTCTTTGTATCAGTTAGGGGTGAGCCAATCCATTTTTTTTTTCACTTCCGATCCAATTTGGAGACCTGCCAATACCAGAGCTCTGTCTAGATTAACATGCAACCACACCAATATCAGCAAATGTAGCTACAAGAATATCACCAAACGTAGTTGTCTCCACACCTTCAGCGCCGCACACACAAGCCATCAACCTGGTGCGTTCATGGCTTCACAGACAGTCAGACAAGACAGAACTCTTTAACGTCGCACTTCCGGGTCACTACATTTTTTACTGTTGATTTGATCTGAGGCTGTAATAAACTCCTGTCTACAGGCAAGTACGATATTGTAGCGACCTGAAAGTTTTGTGCAGTGTTAAGTAGTTTGCGATGACCAACTGTTTTATGTGGCTGTGAATGTGTCAGGCACAGCGCTTGTGTGTGCGTGGAGGCAGCTACTTTCGCTGACAATTTTCGAGCTACGTTTGCTGACAACATTAAAGCAGAGACGTGTCCCTCATGGATCGGAAATCCCCGCAGGTGGTATATATAGTTTCCAATACAGTACGTGAATTATGCTGGTATCTGGACCTGATACCACTACTGAATGGCCGCACACACGTAGTGCCTGTGCACGCGTGCATCCCAAATGTAACTGTAGAGGAGCAATCACATTACAGTTGCTTCCGCTGAATGTGTGTTTGTTCCCACCACCCTCAAAAGCTGTACACCACAGGTGTCAAACTCAGGGCCTGGGGCCAGATTCAGGCCCCATATCATTTAATGTGGCCCACGAAAGCCTGGAAGTAATACACATCAAAAAGACACTTGAAAAAAATATATATTAGCATTTTATTTTTACCTTGTTATTAGAAACAATGGGTCTCATTCACTAACATCTTCTTAAAAGTCTTCTTAAGAAGTGTACTTAAGAAGGCGCGGGTTGGAAACTGCGCCACATTCACGACACGTTCTTAAGTAGGGATAATCGTTCGCACCAGTGTTCTTAGGTTGATGAATGCCAACTGCGATGCCCGTGCATGTGAGGCCTAATTTGCATAGGTCACCGCCTATTATTTCCTATATAAGGTCAAAAATGTGCCGTGCGCAACAGGCAGCTGGAGGCGGAGATGGCAACGCGCAAGGGCAAGACTGAGGAGCAGCTGGACAACAAACGAAAAAAAAACTAATTCTACTGAAATAGAGGTGCTTTTACAAGGAATGACCGAACACAAGACCACCTTATTTTCACGTGTATCCACCGGTCATCAGGCCATCCAAAAAGAGTTGGCATGGAGCACCATTGCAGGAAACATAAATGCCGTTTCCACGGAGAAACGCACCACCGCAGAGGTTAAAAAGAAGTGGTTTGACTTAAAATAGACTCAAAAAAAAAGATTAGACTGCATCGGAGGGATCTGGAGGAAACGGGAGGTGAGCCATCAATCAGAAACCAAACCATTTCGGAAACTCTAGAAAATATTTACACAATCATGATGGGAAAATAAAGTCAAAATACATAGTTTGTGTGTGACAATTTATTTTTCTGTGGTTACATTTGATTAGACGCTGCCTAATTAATACAGCAGCCCCGTGCTCTGGCTCAAGACGTGGCTGGGGGCGCATGTCGTTATCTGGGGGTGCTACGTGCACAATAGGCACACCACGTTTCATTGCGATGTTATTCTGATGATCCTGCACACCTGCAAGAACAGACAGTGAAGCCTGAAGCGGGACATGAAATATTTGTCGCTTTCAGCAAATAAATCTACATGGTCCCTTTACATTCTCTCTCTGTGCAGCGCACGTCCAGCCAGCTACTTTTTTTTGATGAATTGGTATTTGAATATATATTTATCCATGGAGTATATTTTAGTTGTTTTGATGATAAATAATTGTTGGGATATTTTATTTGCACTACATTTTTTGGGATCAGGTTGCAAAATCCAATCCAATCCACAAGCTTTGCTTGTGCGTAAGAGTCCTCCTGAGCGTTCGTAGAATTTGTTCTTAGATCTAAGAACTGTGAGTTAAGAACACGTTTCGTGAATGCCAAAAATCTTCGTAAGAAGGCTTTAAGAACACATTTGTGTGTAAGAATGTTTCGGGAATGAGGCCCAATCTCTTTAAAAATGTATTTTTTTTTTTATTAATTACAAAAAAAACCCTAAAAGGTATTTATCTTTCTTTCTGCTTGGCACCTTAACTTCTGATTTCAATGTGAGTAAGTAAATATATAATGTAAGTACTGTAAATGATCAAATGTGTCGTAATATCATATGGCAATTATACATTTATATGGTTTCACAGTACAGGCAGCCCCCTGAGGGCAACTATAACTGCACTGTGGCCCACGGTGACAAGTTTGACGCCCCTGCTGGAAACCTAGAGGAAACTGTTGAAACCTGTTGAGAAATGTGGAAGGAGTAAAGCGTAAAAAAACTGTTATGGTGCAGAATAGCATAATAACTAGGGATGTCTCGATCACCGTTTTATGCTGCTGATTCTGATACAGATCATCCATCAGCCAATACCGATGACATAGATTAAGTGTAAATTTAAAAAATTACTTTTGGCTATATGATATGAAAAAAAGAACCGTAAAATCACCTTCATTTAGACAAAAACATATTTACTTACTTTTTCAAGAGAACATACAGTATTTCATTGGTGAAACTTAGAGAGGATGAAACGCCTACTTTAAGGAGACTTTGGGTGCAAGAGCGCACAGATTGAAACCCGGTGTCCTCCACCACCGACAAAGGCCGGTCATCCATCCATCCAGTTTCTAATCCAACCACTTTTCGGGCTATCCGCCTTAGACCTCCGACTGCCACGCATATACGGACGAGTGACCAGCACTAGCCACATTACCTGCCGCCCGACTGATGATCACATCGCGAGCCTCGAAAACTCACCACACCCCGTCAAGTGCCAGACCCCCCAATGCCGCACCAAACTATAGCTTTTTAACGTGCCACCCCAGCGAGATATTTCTCGAGGCAATTTGATTGTTTTTTTTGCACCGTTCAAAATCTATATCACTCTCCCAAACGACAGGTTAAGTCCAACACGGCAGACATGTTTGTTTGGCTTTGGCACACCTGCGCAGTGTGGGGGAAAGTGGGCAGAGACGCTCACTACAGGCTGTATGTTGCAATAGTACAAGCCACAGGTGATAGGCTTTTGTGATCGGCGTTGAAAGGCATTTATCGGCATATGCCAATCGATCGGAGCAGCATATAACATAAAACATATAACAGCATATGCTTTTATGAGGGTTCACACCACAGGAGTACCAAGAATGTACCAAGTGCGTTGGAGAATGACTGTGTTTACGTACGGCGTGTAAAAAAAGATCTTAAAAACAGGCTCGTGTCAATGCGGGGGTATCTCTGTGTGGCAGCAGACACAATGAGTTAAAAGAAGAGATTCTTTTTAGCTAATGAGCACCCCCGACTGCTCACATCAGTCACCAAAGTGAATCACAGCTGGGTAACAGAACAAATCCCAAGGTATCGCCATGAAGGACTTTGCTGTCTTTTTAAAGTTAGGCCAAGAAGAAGGAGTTTCTTTTCAAAGACTCGACGAGGTACGCTGTAAATCTGCCAACTCCTGCTTGTATCACAAATGTGCAGCTGCTGCTGTTTTTAAACAACACCCAGACGATTGACACCCAGCTCCGTGACGCCGACGATAATTGCGTTTCAACAGATATTCATGCCCCAACTTCCCAAGCAATTAAATCTGCCATCAGGAAAGCGGCAGCTGGGCATGAGCCAATTATCAGTTCTATTTGTTGCTAACTAACGAACAACTAGTCAAGTGAAGGCGGCATGCGCTTGTCAGCTGTCAGCAGGGGTTGTAGACGATTTTGTGGTCTGTCCAGGGACCACTGTCTATGGCACGGACCAGGGGTCCCTGCCACTAGAGACACTGAAGACACTGGTCACGACCAGTGGCACAGTGATCATGACCAGCTGGTCTCTGGCACGGACCAGTGGTCACTACCACTAGGGGTGCTAAAAACACTGGCCCTTCTGGTCTACGAAGTGACTTTAATATTTTCTCCCTTGTCTGGACATTTTGGCAGCACTGTTAGCTGGATAATGTCAGACATCATAATCTTTTGTCTCTAAAATACACCATGCCATATTCATTATGCAGGTTCATGTGGTCAGAACCATCTGGTCTCTGGCACAGACCAGTGGTCAGTACCACTAGTGGCGCTATTTACATTACGGCCTTGTATTCTGTCAAGTGTCTTTAGTATTCTAACGTCTGCACTGATGCTATAGACTGAGTCATACAGTATATAGAAAGAGGTGGTTGCTCAACAAGCTCCTTATTGTAAAGAAATGGCTACTGTCGGCCATAACCAGCTCAAAAAGCACACCAGCACCACAACAGTGGCTTTCCTCCACTGACCCCAACACCCACGCCCCACCCCTGGTGCGTTCACAGCAGCCCAAAACAGTCAGACAACACAGAACAAAAGTATGACATATTTTCTCTTTTCTGGATGTTTTGACAGCACTGTTAGCTGGATAACATCAGAGACCATAATCATTTGATTTTCAAGTACACCATATCATAATTATTACACAGACAAGTGGTCACTACCACTAGGCAGTGGCGGGGCTACATGGAGACATTTCAGGTATCAACTTATTGCCACCCCTATGTGAGTAATGGTCTCACCTTGGCCACCCCAATGAAAAATTTCTGGCTCCGCCACTGCCACCACAGGTGCTAAAGTGGTGCACAGTGCACACTGACACATATGCAGTTTCTTAATACATAATATATTTACTCATTGTAAACAGTAAAATATCAACATGAGTCGCTTCATAGACCAGAAGCACCAGTGTCTTCAGCGGGTCCGTGCCAGAGATCGTGGTCCCTGGACAGACCACAGAAATCTGCTAGAACCCCCTCTCTCATCTGTTTGACTGGCTGTGTAAACAATGACCACCTTATGGCCACACCCTCCAAGCCGTGAGTCATAGTCACTACCAAGTCCAAACACTCAAGTGCTTGTCTCTTCTATCTGTTGGATTTAATAGCAACAGGACCACTCGGGCCTCATTAAACGATAAGCAAATTGATGGGGAAATACAGCAGTGAAATGGAAGCCTGGAGGGAGGAAGGAGGAAATGGAGTGGGCCTCATCCCCAGTGAGCCAAATAACAAAATCCAAGCTAAGTGGTGGCATTTGCCCTGAAAAGTGCTTATTTCATTTCCATGCAAATTCAGCACACACAAATATAAAGAAAATGTACACAAATACATGCACAAGCACAACCCACACCCACATTGGGTGGAGGGGCGGGGGGTAACAATACATAGTCTTGTTATCTCAAAACCTCGGTTTGAGCAGGCCCGTACAATATGGCACGCGTGTCGAGTTATTAGTACACTGCGTGAGTGCAACTTTTTCTCAATGTATTTCTATCATAAGACATCTTTGTTAGCAGCTTGCTAATACATGGGAACAGGAACTGAACGTCTGCACAGTCACCAGTCTGTCATCCTCAGTGGGTGACAGTGTAGTTCTTAGCTATCAAACAGTTACGCCACGAGCCTCAATTGTTTTTTATAGTTTTTCAGTTTCAGTTTTATATACATTAAACAATTTTAATGCATATAAATAAGAAACGACAAGGATAAATGAACATTTAAGGTTACTTTTACCTTCACAGAAAACAAGATTGTTGACACAATGTGGTAGCAAGATCAACACGGACACCACATTTGTGTTTTGGCATGATTTATTTCTTAAATTCAATAGTGTTTCTCACCTTCACCATCTTTACCAAAAGGCCCCATTTTGTGTTATTTTGTTTTGTAGTTGTGATGAAAATAAAAGCAGACTGAGAACCACCACTGAATACAAGAAGTAACTTGTGGCAAAACACAAAGGTGGTGTTCGTGTTGGTCATGTCGTCTCTTTGCAAACAATCATGTCTTCAATAAAGGTAAAAGTAACCTTAAATGTTCATTTATCCCTTTCATTCATCATTTATATTTATCTGCATTTAGAAGTGGGGTTTTTGCATGTAAAATTGTAGTACTACAAAAACTAGTATTTCTTAAGGAAAAATAGATTTGGTTAGAGTATGTTTCAGTTCGAGTCACACCTTCTGGAACAGATTAATAACATGAGTTCCACTGTATCTGTATTTTACCAGGATGCACCCTGTAACTTACTTGCTCACATAGGGGTTGAGTCTCTCAATTGGCACCACTTTTGTCGGACTCTTGGAGGGGCTAGGAGACTCTATCGGGGACTCCTTCATAGGGGATGGTGGCATGTGAGTCGCCTGCATGGGGGATCCTTTTATGGGCAACATCTTCATAGGAGAAGCCTGCATGGGGGATCCTTTTATGGCCGACATCTCCCTAGGGGAAGCCTGCGCGGGGGCCGCCATCTCAGATGCCTTCATGGGGGACAGTTTCATAGGCGAGTTTCCCCTGAGTACCTGTCCATGAGCTTTGGGGAGAAGAAAAAAAGGACACCCCTTAAATAAAGAATAAGCACTTAAAAGGAAAATTGTACTTTTTGGGGGAATTTTGCCCATCATGCACAGTCCTTAAGTGAAACGAACACTTATGTATTTTGCTTTTCTGTGCATTCAAACGATATAACAGCTAAGAAGAGACAGCTCATTACTGCACGTAATGGGAAACACTTATTCCACTGATAAAGCCTTCTGAAAAAGGCTCCAAAAAGCGCCACCACACTCCATTTACATATGTGATGGGCATATTAACCAAGCTACAGCAACATTATTATTAACATTGTTACTCCAATCGAACTACATCAAAAATCACTCCATACTCTTTCCTGTTCTTTGGTATTACCATGAGCCTCACGGTGGCCTAGTGTTTAGCATGTTGGCCACACAGTCAGTAGATCGGGAAGATCTGGGTTCAAATCTCCAACGTTGGGCATCTCTGTGTGGCGTTTGCTTGGTTCTCCCCGTGCATGCGTGGGTTTTCTCCGGGTACTCCGGTTTCCTCCCTCATTCCAAAAACATGCATGTTAGGTTAATTGGTGACTCTAAATTGTCCATAGGTATGAATGTGAGTGTGAATGGTTGTGTGTCTATATGTGCCCTGCGATTGGCGACCAGTCCAGGGTGTACTCCGCCCCTCGCCTGAAGTCAGCTGGGATAGGCTCCAGCATACCCGCGACCCTAATGAGGATAAGCGGCATAGAAGATGGATGGATGGATGGATGACATCACCATATCTAATTTATTTTTATATTAGGTAATAACTATAAAAGTAATCTTAATTCACTAAATGTACTGCAAAAAAGATCAGATAGGATCATCCTTAACGCCGCGTATAGAGAATATACACATCTGAATCCTTTATTTCTAAAATCATAAATATTAAAATTTGCTGATCTAGTAAACAGCTAACATTATGCATAAAGCAAACAATTAGCTGCTACCCAAAAATTTAAAGTAGTACTTTTCAACAAGAGAGGAGAAATATGATCTCAGGGAAAACCTAAACTTAAAACACCTATATGCGAGAACAACGCTAAAAACTCACAGCATTTCAGTATGTGGAATCAAATTATGGAATGGATTGAGTAAGGAACTCAAAGTACTAAAACGAGAGATTTCAAGAAACAATACAAGCAGTTGATTTTTGCAAAATACAAAGAAGGGTTTTGAACCACTGTGTACAAAATGCTATGTCTAATCACTACACTCATTGCTCTTCATTCTGGTGAGTTCATCGTCAGTACTCACCTATTACAGCTAAATTCACTTATGTCTATAAACTGACTATTATTTCTTTACTATTATACTTATTATGTGATTATTATTTATTATGATTGAAGAAAAACCCTGACAATTATATTACGACACTGTTACATTACTTTATCATTTTCCATTGTATCAACTGGAAAAGACTACATTGGAATACAGAAAGTGAATAAATGTCTTGCAATTGATGTGAAATGGACGAGGGGTAGGATTAAATAAGCTTTGCTTCTTCTTACTCCTTTTGGAAATGTGGAACTGCTAATTGAACTATGCGATGTATTGCATTCTAACTTGTATGCATGTTCAAATAAAATTAAACCGTTACACAACTGGCGCACTGACACTTCACCACACCGCTAGCGACTAACTTGACCACACACTCGCCTGCAGCGCGTCAGCGTCGCACTCACAGTGCCTCAGACCACTACCAAAAAGGTAAGGCTACATATTAGAGCTGCTGCCACTTCTGCTATGATTCTATTTTTGAGTTTGGCCAAGTTAATACTAGGTGTCGACATTCGTTGCTATGTGAAATCAATGCGCCAAGGAAGTAAGTTCCGGTAATACTGCTGTAAGTGTTACATGTTGTCATGAATGTATGTCACAGCATGTATACAAACCATTAAAACCTTGTTTGAGCTTTTTGGAGGTGTTTTAATAGAAGTCTTTGTAGAGGGCATTGGTGTTTCCCATTACGTGCGGTCATGAGGTGTCTCTTTTTATCTGTTATATCTTTAGTACGCACAGGAAAGAGAAAGACGTGTGTTCATGTCTCCAAAAAAATTTAAATTTTTCCATTAAAAAGTCAAGTGAACAGTTTTTCGTTGCATATTAACTTCACAACTTGACTTTGCATTGCCATGTGGACATGTCATCCATCTCTTGGCAGAACGTGGTGGTGATGTAATCAACACAATAGCCAACAATCTTCTTATGTTTGGCAGTGTCCACCAGGCCCCCCTCTCCTGCACTCCCCGCTGTGAACGCACCTTCCTTCGCTGGTTTACCACCAGCAGTGACTCATCGCAGGCATGACGAGAGGGATGCAGCACCTCTACTTGGCAGAGACGAGCGGCCATATTGGATGGAAGAACGCTCAGAACAGAGGCCACCCCCCCACAACTATTTACCGTTTTTATGGGAAAATAATTGGAACGGGCTTGGTAATGGTTTCGTTTATTTTGGACATGCTTAACAAAGTTACATGGGAGTACATCAATGGTTAGACTTGCACAATCCAACACGTCCGATAAGGAGCAGCAATCCTACCCCTTCTCCAACACGCAGCAATTGCTAATAATTTGTTCACGTCTTGTGTTTAACATGTGCCCGGATATTCATCTTTTAGTAGTACAAAGGTTAAAAAAAGTCTACAATCACTTAGTGGCAGGAAAACTAGTTGACTTATTATAACATTTCTGGACTTTAATCGTGGAGTGGCATCGTTTGAAGATCATAGCACTTCCTAAGAATCCAATCAGATTGCTTTCAATGCTGCTCTAAGCCTATAGGAGGCATAATGGCATTATGTTTGGGGGTTGCTACGACAGGCTATGATCAGTGTGGGAGTAAGGGCGTTAATCATTTTTCTCCAGTAACGGCTAATCTAATTAGTTATAATTTCAAACGTAACTGAAAGTGAAGTGGTGCGTTATTTTTAAACGTTTATTCTGACATCAACACGTAAACAGCGGCGCTCAGATCCAACTTTGCCAACTAGCACACCGTCTCTGCATCCTCTCGCACACAACACTTCCTCATTCTCCACCAATCACACGTGAGGTGCATTCATGGACATCAGAACTCTGAACATCGAAACAAGACAAGCAGGTGGTTCCATCACGCACTGATATGGTAACCTCAGAATGGCACACGCCAGATATTTTTTCCAAAAAGGTAATCCAGATATTTTTTTCCAAAATGGTAATACAATAATTACTTTCCCGGGTAACTAATTATATTTATGGAGGAGTAATTCAGTTACTAATTACTTTTTTTTTTTAAATTAACTATCACAATCACAAATTACTTTTTAATCAAATTTTCCCAACACATGCTGTGATGCATTAGCCCATTGCACAAGTAATAAAAAAAACTTCTGGTTTCAGCTTTTTTTGACCTTCAGCATCGCGTGTGTCGCCTCATGGAAGCAGCTGTTAATAAGAGTACTAGAAAGCATTTTGAAGCGGTGGTAAAACACACCAGCAGCAGGTTTCATGCTGGAGGGCCGTGCTCATGAGCGTTTCATCAACGCAACAATTAATGAGAGCAGCAGGCTGGCTGCGTCGCCGTGGTAACACGGATCAAAGGCTTTAAGGAGGAAACGGCTGATGAAGTACTTAATGCGCCGTCCCGTCTTTGCTGAGTCAAATGAGTCGACGCGTTCTGTCTGCGCGCCGCTACAGGCGGGGACTCAACTACGCAGCCATGCAATATTCATGAAGCCATCAAGTGGAGGAGCTGCAACGCCAGTCACAACACATGAGTGCAGACACACAACATGCACCCAACGTGCTGATTGGATTTTTGGGAGTGCCAACAAACAACATGTCTACACTAAAATGGAGCTTAGCCAGCAGAACAGCCGTTATGTTGGTCTCTCAGTGAAAGCTGTTGATTTTAAAGACTTAACGATAACTTAATTCATGTGTTCAAGTTAACTAACACCGAAAACTGAGCAACATGTCTGGTCTCGCGTTACATACATGAGATGAAATCAAACAGCAAGTAGTGAGGATAAAAATATGGGTGGGTGCATGGCGCCCTCTGTTGGCCAGACAGGAAAACGTCAATCTAGTTACATCTAAACCAGGAGCACTTCAGACTTTCCACGTTGTAAAATATATGATCAGGGGTGTCCAAAGTGCGGCCTATAGGCCATTTTGGGCTTGCAGCTTGTTTTTTCATTGGCCCGCAGAATATTCTAAAATTAATAAATTATTAATGACATATATCGTCAGATATTATGCTAAATTTGCTTTCATCTGTAACACAAAGCTAAGGTGTTTGTTGTGATACAGCTTAGCATATGACCTACATTAAATTGCTTTTAGCATCTTTAATGTACAAAATGTAGCAAAGTGGGCCCCAAACCATTAAATTTTTCAGAATACGGCCCTCACTGGAGAAGGTTTGGACATCCCTGGTATAAAGACTTACTTGTCATGCTGATTGCAGATGGTCCAGGTGTTTCATCAAACACGGAGGGTTCTGCAACCGAGGTACTCATGTCTGACACCTCCCGAGCTGCCAGTTAAAACAAACGGTGTGAATATTATTGCTTCCCAAAAACGTCCACATGTTCACGAGGGAGTCCTACACACCATTTAACTGCTTGGGATTCCCAATCTTCCCTCCGGTCTCTTCGGCAGTCTGCAACACTTCCATGTCTAACAAGACCAGCACTTGCCTACGACACAACAGACTGTTCATTCATGGCAAGCTGTCAGGTAAAGAACAATATGGTGGAAGGTGCACACACTTGTTGGATAAATACGTCGCTGTGATCTTCTTGAGTTTGCACACGCAGCCTGTGGTCAGCTGCTGAGACTCCACCAGGTGGTTTAACTGGCTGGCCATCAGGAAGCCTGCACACACACACGCGCACACTGTCAGGATCTCCCCTCCCCTCGCCTGTCTTTCATTTCCTTTGAATCCAACTCCCGAAAGGATCCACCCTCATGTAATCATCGCCACTGTCTTTCATTCCTTTAATAGCTTTTAATAACTTCTTAAGGCCTGCTCTGATGTGGAACCATCGGCGGATTTTAGTGCCAACCCCTAACACAAGCAGTAACGACGCATTTAATGATGCTTAACCTTATGCAAACTCTAGGGCACTCACTAGACAACATGTGCACACCATCGCTCAGGTTCAGACGGTACTTGGAGGGTCCTTTGGTGCTTGGGTACTCACGGAGATTCTGGCGGAGGAGACAGGGAATGACTGCATCAATAAAAATCCTCATCAGTTATCTTTATTACTATCACGTGGAATCATAGTATAAACATGTTAAGAAATATCCATACAGGCAATTCTCATGTTATAACGTATCCTTGTTACGGCGTATTCCCATGAATTATTAATCCTGTCCAAAAAAGAAATAGAACTAGTTACATCAATAGGATACATAGGTGGAATAATACGTAGTCATACGTCACTACACTTGAGGAATGGTAACATCACTTTTGTTCTTTTTATCTTTTTTCCCTTTGTGATGTCTCCCGAACGTGGGGCAGACACTCCTGATCGCACCACATCAAATAAAAGTTGAACATGAAATTAGTCATCGCAAAATGTTCAGAAAGTGGAAAAACACAGCTCAACATCAAAGATCAACCGCCGCAACCAACATATGGTATCTTTGGACAAATCCACGTGTCTGCTCCCATGAAATGGACAGTGTAGCTCATAATTGAGACTTCCTCCTCCCAACAAGCCCGTCCCTCCCTCCTTTGTAACACCCATCCAATGTACACGACAACCACAGGGATAAATGCAAGGAGTTTTTCTCTTTTTTTATTACCGTTTTTGTTTTCTTTTAAATATAGTGTTTAATATTTGTATTACTTAATGTGTGTTCAGTGTGAGTGACTATTAATTTAGGCCCAAGTTCCAACTCACACTAAAACTCAACTTACATCACAGTTGTTGGAACGGAACTCGTACATAGACCGAGGACTACTTCTACCACCAAGTGAGTCATGTAAGGATTCTTTTTAAGGGTCTACTCACCAAAACCTGCAACACTGGATCCTTAACGTGAGACTCATTGAACAGGGCCTGAAATAAACAAATATGCGCAAACTTCATTGAAAAGTGTATTTTAAAATGAACCAATCATCCACTCAAGCATTAAATAAATTCAACAATTCAAAGGAGTGACATCAATAAGGACTGATAACCTGTGTCTTAATTATACATTAATAGTATGTAAATAACACAACAGCAGTTTGCAGCCCGTAAACCCAAATATAAGCAAACATGTCTCAAAGTGAAAGTTTAAAACGATAGCTTTAAAGTTTAAGGCTTAAAGTGAGTGAATTTGAGTGAATTTCCCCGCTGTGGGATAAATAAAGTACAAATACAATACTTTTAGTGTAAACTAGTGTAACTAATGAGGAACATGCGCATGCGTGGTAGTGTTCAGCGGAGCGACTACATCACAACCAAAACAATGGAGGACCTAAGGTCTGCTGAGTGTTTATAAAGCCGCATATATTGTGAACCAGCATATTTAAAAGACAGACAAGCATATAGTGCATTTTTTTACGAACTGACATGCAACTACTGGTCTGGTATTACAACCTTCTGGCAGCTTTCTTTTAAGTCTATGTACCCTTGGTCTTTTTGTCAACGTTGTCTATTTTAGAAAACCTTCCAAGGCAAATCGTAACCGTTGTTGTGTAATACAAGCTAGCAGTTTAGTTTGTAGTAACTGGTAGCAGTTGCATAGCCAAGCCAAGATGTCGTCGTATTAATGTTCATGCTTATTCTTTACCTCAATGGCCCCTTGTGTGAGTTTGACGCTCATGTCAAAATATTCTGGAGCTGAAAGGTTGCCTTTTAAATGCCCTGACTTGTCCAGTTCACCGTGGACCGGATAGGTCGTATTTCTGTCGTCAAAATAAAATGAACATTTTAGCCAGCAATGACATAAGAGCAAAAGTATGACTCATCTTGTACCATCCCTACATTTGGCTACTGAAAAGTACACAAAGCCACCACTATGGGGATTAGGGCAAGAAACAAAGAAGTTAACCAAAATAAGAAGTCAAATATGTTTTATTTTGAAGGGACTCAATAGGAACCATCTCGTTACAAACCTACCTTGGCAATGCTGCTATGGCGGCAGCTAGCCGATGTTGCGGGCTGACGATAAACCTATAAACTTTCCACCTCCAATGAAAGTATATAGTTTTCCTGAATGGATCTGCCGTGTGTGCCGTGGCAAGACCACGTTGCTCGTAAATGGGCCGGACTCGAACCTGAATTTAAAGAACATTTCAAGTCCGTACGTGAAATAGAAGACATCTTTAAAAGCGCCCTAAGTGTGACAACGTGAGTTGATGTTAATGCTAAAAAGTGGTTCAATTTACTTATTTGTATGTCTCTGCAAAATGTCACGTGAGTCATGCATAAGCTTCCCAGTAGCACTGAACAAAGATCCACTGTTTAGGTATAAAACACAAATTAAGTCTGATGTTTGTGATTGCAGACAAGATGATGTGTGCTGTCTACAAAGCATCTCTGCAGGACACCATGGACACAAAGATTCAGAGGCGGCAGCCAGATGCAGGGAGAGAGGCAACACTAGCTTTAAGAGCAGGAAGTACACTGACGCAACCCTGCATTACTCACAGGTGATTTTGTGGCTCCAGACTTGCAGTTACTATGATCTGCTTTTGATGAATGTGCACCAAACATCCAGTGCGTCTGTCTCCTGCCATGACAGGGCGTATGCTTCGCCCCCCGAAGTTCAGAGCAGCTGTCCCTGTGCTACGCCAACCGCTCAGCAGCACTCTACCACCTGCATCACTATCAGGTAAAGTCTTGTTTTCCTCCCTTTATTACAGCTGATATGTCCAGCTCCATCTCAGCAATCAGCAGAGGGCTACCTAAATGGGCTACCAAAACACCGTTTCCTTAAAGGGTCCCTGACATCATTTATCAACTTTGCTTAAATATGTTATATAAATTACATTTATAGTAGCCATGATAAACTCGTCGCAGCAAAGCGTCATTTCCGGAAGTGACATCAGTGGAGTTAAAACCTCTTAGCCAAAGCTGAGTAAACAAACACTTCTCAGGTAGCTCGTCGACTTTGTTCCTTATATTTTTCATCAAAAGAGTAGTCATGCCAAAATGCTGTGTTGCTGCTGGATGTTCACAGTGTCCGAGTGATACTGTAAGTTTGATTTCTTTTCCAAAAGACGAAGGTTTAAGACTACAATGGACGAACCAAATACAGAGAACGAGAGACAAATGGACGGCCACCTCGAGTTCTGTTCTTTGCAGTGAACATTTCAGTGATGACTGCTATGAAGGCACACGTTTACAAGAAGCATTTGGCTTGAAAGTACTGTATAAAGGCATTTTGAAAAAGGATGCTATTCCGTACACAGGAAAAAAAACAATAATGATGTCAAAGTTGCCACATAACAGAGTAAGTCATGTCTTGTTAACATATTGTATTCTGAACACTATGCCACCATAGCAACAAGACTGCAAAGCATTATACCTGTACATGTTATATAAACATCTTTTCACAGCATTATGTTGACAGTGGGTGCGGAGGCGGCAAAATGCACAGTAAAAAAGGCTACAAGACCCCTTTACGCCAATTAAGAAGCCGATTTAAACAATAATTGAAGGGTAAGCAACTCCAGAGTAATATACACTTATCATTCTGTGTTTTGAAGGTGACCAATCTTCATCTCCATGCCTTAAGGCTTAAGTCCTTGTTTTGCAAATTCTCTGTTTCATCTCCAAATGTTTCTCCCTTTTTTTCTCCTCGAAAACTATTGACACATGGCTCAAATTTTTCCTACAATCACCGTAAACATACTCTGTCTCATACGCTGCCATGTTTGTGTAGCTGAGAGGTGTCACCACGATGACGTCCTAACCCTAACCCAGAAATGAGATCGAACAGCGACAGCGAGCTCATCATGGGTGGCGCCATGAGCTATAAATGTAGTTTTTACTAATTTACTGTTTGCTTTCAAAAATTGAACAATGTAGAACCTAATTACAAACAACATATAACATATTTAAGCAATGTTGAAAATCATGTCAAGGACCCTTTAAAGTACATGCAAATCCATTTATGTTCTGTTCAGGAAAGGCCAGCTGTGTGAACTGTTCTCATTGTTTCAGGAAGCTCTTGATGACATTGAGGAAGCAAAGAGGAACAGCTACCCTTCTCATCTTTTAGAAAAGCTAGAGAAGCGCCGCGCACAGTGCCTCACACACCTCTCTTCCTCAGACACCCACAGAGGTCCACAAATAGCAGAAAGACCACCAAGCGGACCTCTCACATTAGGACTTTGTCCCCAAGCTGCTGTTCACTTCAGCTCAAAGAAAGGTCGCCACCTGGTGGCTGCAAAGAGAATATCAGCCGGGGAGGTGATCCTCAGCGAAAGGCCTTATAGCTGCGTCCTCATCCCGAGCATGAAGGGAGTTATGGGGGACATGCTTGGGACTGAGTGCAGGTGCTGTCACAGGTGTTTGGTCCAAACATTAAGTCCGGTGCCGTGTGGGGGGTGTGCTTACAGCCGCTATTGTTCTGATGGCTGTCGGAAGCTGGCCTGGGAGGAACACCACCGCTGGGAGTGTCCACTCGGGGAGTATCTGATGGCGGTGGGTGTGATGTCACAGCTTGCGCTTAGAGTAGTGCTAAAAGCTGGGGTGAAGAACATCCGTGTGGCCATGGAGTCCTCTCGAGAGAACGCACGTCCCTCAGAATATTCCGGTCACTCCTACATGAGCGTGTTCCACCTGTTGCACCACTTGAACCACCAGAGTCCCAGCATGCATTTCCTGTGTGCAGTCACCATAGCGACGCTCTGCATGAAGCTCAACAGGACAGGACCACCGCCTTCATCGAAGGATCTCAGTGGACCACTGACGGGACAGTCAGATCAGGACGCAGACTTGGATGTGAGCCCGGAGTGGCAGCTGTTGGGAAGCGTGGCGTTGAGGCACCTGCTGCAATTACGGTGCAACGGCCAGGCTGTTATCACGCTTCAAGAGCAAGGTGACGCTCGTTAAGAGTATCATTCAATTCATAGTCATTTGTGACACCACGCGAAGGACTTCCTGCTTTGTCCCTGCCAGGTCCGTCAGACGCCCTAGTGCAGTCCAGTCAGGAAGCACGCATAGCCACAGCCATATTCCCAACACTGAGTCTGCTCAACCACTCCTGTCGTCCCAACACCAGCCTGGTGTTCAGCACGGGAGACACCCCCACTGACGGCAGCGGCGTCGCTGTCACCATAAGAGCGTCCCAAAGCGTGTCTCCTGGACAAGAGATCACACACTGCTATGGTAGGAACAAATGTATGCAAAGAACATGAGCAGATTTTGGACGTGATGGGAGGTCCTATTCTGGTTCTCAGGTCCTCACAACAGCAGGATGGCTACCAGGGAGCGCAGGCGCCTCCTGCAGGAGCAGTACTTCTTCCTGTGCGAGTGTGAGGCCTGTATGCAGACGGAGGACCAGATAGAGGATACGAAAGGGCAATGTGGAGGTGGAACATCTGGACTGCTGTGTGCTGAGTGCAAGGCTTCCCTCGTGGTAAGATCACCTGTCAATCACGTGACTAATGACCATTCATCAGAGCAGAGGTTCTCATTTATTTTCTGTCATGCCCGCCCCAACTGGAGTCATTATCTGTTGTCTGTCTGCTGAGCTAGAAAGAAGAGACCAAATGTTAGCGGGAGCAGAACAGTGATACTGAAAGTCCTCTCTGACCCTTCCGCCCCCCCACACACACCGGGGGCGCGCCACATTTTTTGACAAGCACTGACGTAGAGCATTCAATGAATTATCACATATTTTTGGAAAAACTGAATACACATTGGAGCAGGGGTGTCCATAGTGCAGCCCGGGGGCCATTTGAGGCACACAGTTTGTTCTCTATTGGCCTGTGGCACATTATGAGAATACAACTAAACAAGAAAATAACAGCAAAAGTTGAAAAAAAAAACTTTAAATAGATATAATTTCTTTGCATACCTACATGTGTTGGTTTTAGCCTGTTTCCAAATAAATTTTAAAAACAGCCGCCGAATCCTGTGATTTATCAGTATGCGACCCTCGGTGGAAAAATTCTGGACACCCCTGATTCAAACTCACAACCTTCTTGCTGTGAGGCACAGCAGTGCTAACAACTAGACAACTGTGCTGTCATACTATCCCCAGATGAAGGACACAGGAAGACACTTTAAATGCCCAGACCCATCTTGTGGCTATCTGATGCCATCCTCTGAGGTCAGACAGAGGCTGCAGGAGGTCCAGCAGGACTTGGACTTGGCCGTGGACCTCATGGAGAGACAAAGACCAAGTGAGTCCCCATCTGAAATCTCATTTAATTCTCTCAGGCAGGAGTCTACATGTTCATCTCCCCTTCTCATCAGGCGAGGCCCTCGTCCTGCTGGAAAGAACGTGGCGTCAGTCAGACGGGACGCTAGCAGAGGCGCACCCTCTACAGGGGGAGGTTGCAGACGCCATGGCCAGAGCGCACGCCACAATGGGTGGGAGTTTGATGGAGTGTTAATGGGGTCAAGAGGAAGAACATCACTAGTCCATAAATGAAGAACACATCTCTGCTTATTCCTGCAGGCCAGTGGAGCCTTGCAGCCTCACACATGGAGCGTAGCACCATCGCCATCGGCTCCCAGTTTGGGGAGGACAGCGTGGAAATGGCTCGACAACTCTTCAAGTTAGCTCAGCTGCACTTCAACGGGTGAGTCTGCCACGTAGAATGTTTTTAAAAATATACCTGTGACGGGGATATTCCATCTCACTTGCAGTGGGTTCAGAAGGTCCGCCCTCGCCATCATTCCCAAAGCCCAACGCCTCCTCTGCCTCCACTGTGGCCCCCACTGCTCTGAAGTCCAGGAGCTGCAAGCCATGGAGGACTGTTTACACGAGTCATCGTCTGTGTTGGATTTGAACAATCAGTGACATCTGTATGCGCTTATTTTGTGAATAAAAATGGAATAAATTGTTTCAAATTCTGCTTGTGCTCTCTGACCTCTTAGCATCACACTTCATCCATCAAGAAGTCCAATTATATGCTCGGCCGAGAGGATCCTGCAGCTTCCTTGCACCTGTCTGCTTGAGTTAAGCCCCCTGCGGCCGTTTAATCATTGTGTAAGGCCCGTTAACGGCGCTGGTTGCCGTGCCGACGCGGCGCCAGCCCTCTGACCTTTAGGTGGCAGCAGTCGTCCTCCGACTGCAACGTGCAATTTCACGCTCGGGCGGCCGAGAGCATGACGACGCTGCAGAGGTCCTCTCGAATCAGTCACGTCACACATTTTCATCCTTTTTCAGTGTGGAAGTCATCATACCAGATGAAGACGTCCTCCGGTTTTAGGTGAGATGGAGGAGGGGAAAGATGAGATTTTGTGGATGTGGAGGACTGTTAGTTGAGAAACCAGCATCCTGACACAGACTGGGAGGGAACAAACTGGGGGGGGGGGAAATCACCTCTGCAGCTGAGAGGTTCCTGCAGGAACAGCTTAGAAACTAATCAAATGCTGCATTAGTGTGACTGCGTTTTTTCATGTTAGAAAGGGAAGGCCTTTCTATAGAACTCTTGTAATACACTCCTGATCAAAATCTTAAGACCAGTTCAAAAATTGGCAAGGATTTACATTTTGTTTGATCTTAAGGAGGTTCTAATTGGAGGTCCAAAATGCAAAAAGAAGAAATGGGACTGAGACAAAAAACATTTGGAATAAGCAATTTATTTCAAATAAGCATTAAAATGAAATAGGCTGTTCAACAGCTGCTAAAAAGTATAAGACCACAGCCTCAGCCCAAAAAATGTGGATTCAATGTCATTTTCTGTCAGGTATTCACACTGTCAGGATCTCTGGATGGCAAACGCACAAAAGCTTTCTCTCTTTGAACACGGTCAGATAGTTGAGCTGCATAAGTGCACCATTGCTGCTGAGGTTGAACGCAGTAAGACAGTCATTTGAAACTTCTTGAAAGATCCTGAGGGTTATGGAACAAAAAAGTCAAAACGTAGAGCCCAAAAAATGTCACCGGCCCTAAGCCGGAGGATCCGATTGGCTGTCCGTCAAGACACGGGATGATCTTCGACCCAAATGAAGGTTGTTACCGGTGCCGAGTGCAGTCCAATAACCATCAGACGGCATCTGTGAGAGAAGGTTTTAAAGAACAAAAATGTCTTCAAAGGCCTCGTCTCCTTCAACGCCACAAAATTGCCCGTTTGAATTTGCACGAGAGCACCAAACATGGGACATTAAAAGGTGGAAGAACGTTTTATTCTCTGAGAAAAAATGGAACCTTGACGGTCCTGAAGGCTTCCAACGTTACTGGCATGACGAGGAGATCCCACCTGAGATGTTTTCCACATGGCACAGTGGAGGGGGCACCATCATGATCTGGTGTGATTTTTCCTTCAATGGAACAATGGAGTTCAGGTCGTGCAGGGGCATCAAACGGCCAATGGCTATGTGGAGATGTTCCAGGGAGCATCCCTCATGACTGAAGGCCCTCGTCTGTGTGGTTATGACTGGCTTTTTCAACAGGACAACACTGCAGTTCACTGCAGTTTTGGCCCATACTGTGTGTTCCCCTGATCTAAATCCAACTGAGAACATTTGGGGATGGATGGCAAGAGAAGTTTACAAAAATGGACGTCAGCTGGCATTTTTCCGTCCTCTGATTGGTTGATCAGAATAAAACTGTTTGACAAGCCAAGTTACACCTGCAATGGCTGACTGTTGTGGTAAAATTGACATCTCTGGTGAGTATATGTATTTTATTTAAAAGGTTTATATTTTGTCATGTTTTTGGATAAATATTGATTGTGAACTGCTCCAGTTGATGTTGTAGTGTAGAGGTTTGGAGTTGTCTGAACCCTTTATGACCGAGCCGTTCTATTTATGCTTGTTACATTTGGCTGAGCACCCAATTTACAAGCACCAGCGATCACCGGTGGAAGTTACTAACGCTCAAAGTTGCTCGCAGAAATGAAAGTCAGATGTATCATTGACAATGTATTTGAAGAAAAAGGGTTAAGTGGGTATCTTGCCTTATTAATAATGTTATTATAGCCACCTGCCAGTTATGTATCGTGTTAGAATTCACCTTTATATTAAGTGGCTGGATTGTGATGATGCCAGCACTTGACACAGTGGACTGGGGTTAATGGTAACGTATGGTAATATATACTATTAATTATAATCTTTTTTTTAAATAACAATACTGGCCCTCACACCGTCTGTAGAGAAAAATTCTGTCCGATTAAATCCCACTGGAACTAGTGGTGGCTGAGGAGCAACCTGTAGGGATGGAAAGTAATGAACAGAAGAAGGAGTGAGTAGACAATACACAGTGTGCTTACTGAAGTGTACTGATGTAAGTATTCCATACCATTTCACTTGAGATACATGAATCTGTTCTTGACATTCTTCATTTTCGAGGTTATCCAAAATTTGAACTTTGGAGTCTTAAAAAAGTCCTTAGAGAGAGGCAACATTTTGAAGAATAATGTTTTCTTTCCATCTCCCTGTGCTGCTTTACCGCAATGATCTACATGTTTATAGCAAATATCATCTTAACGTAGTAAAGTGCATGAAAAGCTTAAACGTGGCCTAAGAATTGAACTATTTTTGTTTTCCTCCTGTCAAATAAGCTTTATTTGTCCACGTTTATGTCTCATGTGTATCCAGGAACCAGACGTGCACATCAGCGTCTGGAACGGAACTGCTGAATCGTGATGAACTCTGGCATCCCATCAACGATACACACACACTGCTGTCACCGTGGTGATGAACTCTGACCTTCAACCAAAACACCTTAGACTGTTAAAGCAGTGTCATCACTGACGATTAAGAGTGATCATTATGATGCTCGCGCCGAGGACGACCTTCAAAGGACGAAAAACTAACCAACATTCCTGAAGTACAGAGCAACTTCCAGAGCATTCAGATTGATGTTGGGCCTCAATGTCCTGACATGACAGCGGAGGAGGTGATCCAATACAACCTGACACGCTCCTCCATCATGATGATTAAACATGTTTGCCTTCTGCTGCTGCAGCTGAGAGAAAGCTCCACGGTGCTCAGGAAAATAACACTGCTGCTACCAATGCTAAAGCGACCAATACTAATGCTACAAGCTTCATACTGTATATAGTGGGGATAATAACAATTTCATCCCCTGCTGAGTTATAGTTATAGTAGTACATTAAATACATTTACAAATTAATTTGTACTTCATTGGGGAAAAAAAAAAGTCCTCTTCCTGTACATGTATCAATTCTTACACCAACAGGGGTCTCTTTTTCACCATACTTCTTGTTGATGCTCTTTTAGTTCATTCCAGTCTTGTGCAGGTCTACAATCTTATCACTGAGGTCCTCTGACGGCTCTTTGGTCTTGCCCATGGTGATGGAGAGGTTTGAATGGAAGAGAGTGTTCGTCTTCTTTGTCATTTAACGGCGGATGCAGACTATGTTAGTGCACTACCGCCACCCTCCGGATGTGAATGATTGCTATGGCTTACCGGCTATTTCCATATTAAATACAGTGTATATATATATATATATATATATATATATATATATATATATATATATATATATATATATACACACATACATCAGGGGTCTCAAACACAATTTACCTGGGGGCCGCTGGAGGTACAGTCTGAGTGAGGCTGGGCCGCGTCAAGTATTGGGAGTAGGGCGCGGAATCTCGGGGTACCTCACGATACGACACGCGATACATGGCTCACAATAAGAATAATATCTTGATACAGTAATAGGGTGAATCAAATAAATAAATACATTTCAGTTTATATTTTGCTGCACTCAGCTGGGATAGGCTCCAGCTTACCCGTGACCCTAATGAAGACAAGGGGTATAGAAAATGGGTGGAATTTTTTTACCACATTTTTTAAGTGACTCACTCACTCTTAGTTCAGTGTAGGCTTATGTGTGCATCCTACGAGTAACATTGACTTGTCACAGGCCGTATTACAGTAAGTCGCGGGCCGCAAAATGTGACTCGGCAGGCCGCAAATAGCCCACGGGCCACAACTTTGAGACCAATGACTTAGCGCTTGCGGGCTGCATTTACAGCAGTGTTTCCTGTCAAGTCGCGGGCCTCAAAATGTGACTTGGCGGGCCGCAAATGGCCCGCGGGCCGAGAGTTTGAAACCCCTGACATACATACTTTTGGGGCTTTTAGAGTTTCTAACAAATACTTTGTGACCTTGTGCTCTGATGGTTTACTCAGGACATCTTTTATGCTGAATGTCTCTCCCATATCCATAATTTTCCTCCTATTATTTCTTTCTCTGTCGTTCTTACAGCCATTTATAAGAACATGCTCTACTGTCTGAAGAACTTCACAGCTATCACATTTAGCAGTTACGTTTACCAATTCAAAACAGTGTCTTGTTTAAACCAGCGTGTCCCAATCGAAGCCTTGTGATTAATGTTTCCTCTTTTCTGCACCTTCCACCCCGGCGGCCCGACCCAACGTGAGGCTTGATAAAAAAACAGTTGTCTCCCCTTTCTTTCATGACTCCACTTGCCCTGCCATATCGTCATGTTTTCTTCCCTAATTACAGACTTAGCCTCTGACTTAACAGCTTTACACTGAACCAATATTGTTTGTGTTCTTAGTGCTTGCTTTGCATATTTTTTCATTCCTGCATGGGCTGGAACCCACACAAATTCCCACACTTTGAATTTTGTAAATCATAACTTTTACTTCACACACAAGATAATTTCTTTCACTCATGTTGCCTGATTTAATATTTTCTAAGGCTGAAAGTGAGTCTGTACATGTTATCATGCTTAATGGTTTGATTTGTTCCACCCACTGCAGTGCCATTATAATTGCCACAAGCTCTGCAGAAAACACTGAAATATGGTCTGCTACTCTGGATGCAAATTTGATATTAAATTCTGGCCCCACAAATGCCACTGACACTTATCCTGTTTCTGGTTGCTTAGATCCATCAGTAAAAATCTGAATTTATCCATAATATCGATCCACATGCGTCATAGCCAGTTGTCCACTATCTCCCTTGTGTTTCTTAAGCTTATCATACATGGTAGTATCTGTCTCTGGATCTGGTAGCAACCACGGCAGGTGTGGTGGATCGACCACAAAAGGACTACATGCAAGGTTTGCAATACCGTATTTGTCCGCTTTTCCCTGCTTTTCCTTTTGGAAGACATTGTTTGTGTGACAGGTGTCTTTTACCCACATAATGAGTTGAGATTAGGAGTACTTTCTTAAAGTGACAGGACTCATTTGTGTGTTTCATGGACACATAACCTTTCTGTTGGGGTCCAAATTCTTGGTGGATGGTAGGGGATCAAACACTCATTTCACTCTGTCGAAGACAAATGTATTTCATTTGAATTTTTCCAGACTTTTTTTGGGAAACATTCGGTCTCTCTGTTAAAATTTCAAAAATCAGAACTGTTCATATCGTAGTAAGGGGGTAAACTTACAGTACAAAATCAGCCTTTCATTTCCCTTAAAGACAGTATAATGCTGTTTTCTGAGCAAAATGTTTAAGGCAAGTTGAAAAATTGCAATAATTTACTTTTTGCAGTGGTTGATCTTAAGGAAAAAGAAGAAATGGAGAGACCAAAAACATTTATAGTAAACGATTTATTGCAATCAACCATTAAAGTGAAATAGGCTGTTCATCAGCTGATAAAAAGTTAAACACCACAGCCTATAAAAGCCCAAATCTTGGTTAAAATGTGGATTCGATGTCATTTTCTGTCAGGTATTCACACTGTCAGGATCTCTGGATGGCAAAGGCAAAAAAGCTTTCTCTCTTTGAATGCTGTCGGATTGTTGAGCTGCATAAGCAAGGCCTCTCACAGCACGCCATTGCTGCTGAGGTTGAACGCAGTAAGACAGTCATTTGAAACTTCTTCAAAGATCCTGAGGGTTATGGAACAAAAAAAGTCAAGCGGTAGAGCCAAAAAAATGTCACCGGCCCTGAGCCAGAGGATCCGATTGGCTGTCTGTCAAGACACGGGACCATCCTCGACCCAAATGAAGGTTGTTGCCGGTGCCGAGTGCAGTCCAATAACCATCAGACGGCATCTGGAAGAGAAGGTTTTAAAGAACAAAAAACGTCTTCAAAGGCCTCGTCTTCTTCAACGCAACAAAATTGCCCGTTTGGAATTTGCACGAGAGCACCAAACATGGGACATTGAAGGGTGGAAGTAAGTTTTATTCTCTGATGAGCAAAACTGGAAACTTGGTGGTCCTGATGGTTTCCAACGTTACAGGCATGACAAGGAGATCCCACCTGAGATGTTTTCCACATGGCACAGTGGAGGGGGCACCATCATGATCTGGGCTGCTTTTTCCTTCAATGGAACAATGGAGCTTCAGGTTGTGCAGGGGCGTCAAATGGCAGTTGGCTATGTGGAGATGTTGCAGGGGGCATCCCTCATGACTGAAGGCCCTCGTCTGTGTGGTAATGATTGGCTTTTTCAACAGGACAACACTGCAGTTCACAATGCCCGCCTGACAAAGGACTTCTTCTAGAGGAATAACCTCACTCTTTTGGACCATCCTGCATGTTCCCCTGATCTAAACCCAATTGAGAACATTTGGGGGTGGATGGCAAGGGAAGTTTACAAATGGACATCAGTTCCAAACAGCAGATGCCCTCCGTGAAGCCATCTTCACCACCTGAAGCGTTTTTGAGGTATAGTCTTTTAGTC
The DNA here is from genome assembly GCF_027744805.1 of Dunckerocampus dactyliophorus. Lineage (NCBI taxonomy): Eukaryota > Metazoa > Chordata > Actinopteri > Syngnathiformes > Syngnathidae > Dunckerocampus > Dunckerocampus dactyliophorus. The sequence goes on from NC_072834.1 coordinate 14,293,440, forward strand.
AGTTTAATGGTTGTTTGCAATAAACTGCTTACCCAACCCCCCCACCCCCCCGACCCGAACCGTGGCACATGTGATACATGATGCGAGCGATGTTAAAAGAAACACTTTTTTAGCAAGGCTTCACTAAGGCATGTTAAATTTGACACACAGAGGTGAAGGTTAGCTGGGCCTCAGGGGTGTGCAAATGTGACTCAGCAGTTTTTTATTATGAATTTACTGCATGTTATTAGACAAGAGAGATGCTTTTAGCCACACAGCCAAGCAGGATATTGTAGCTTTTGATTCCACCTCCGGGAATAATAACACTGGTGACACACTGCCAGCCAGCCCAAAACCACACATCCAAAAAATATTATAATAAAAGTGCCCCGGGGGACATTTGTTTGTTTGTTTCATGTGCAGCATCAGCAGTCTTCTCTGCTGTGAAAACGTTTATTCCAGCGTCAGTGCCTCAACTTTGCCCCAGAAAAACAGGCCTTCAGGTGTGTTGTTGACTATTTTAGAACATTTTATTTTTGGTTTACAAGATCACTTTGCATACCGTGAGAATTATCATACAAGCTTCAGGGGGGTGCCCAGTTTGCAACATTTAAAAAATAACGTATAAAACACAAAAAATGCTTTGCATATCAATATGTGGAGTGAGATTATGGAACGGATTGAGGAGTGTCACATTTTGAGTATCGGGAAGATGAGGGTTCGAATCTCCGTTGGGCATTTCTGTGTGGAGTTTGCATGTTCTCCCCGTGCGTGCGTGGGTTTTTTCCGGGTACTCCGGTTTCCACCCACATTCCAAAAACATGCATGTTAGGTTAATTGGCGACTCTAAATTGTCCATAGGTATGAATGTGAGTGTGAATGGTTGTTTGTCTATATGTGCCCTGCGATTGGCTGGCGACCAGTCCAGGGTGTATCCCGCCTCTCGCCCGAAGTCAGCTGGGATAGGCTCCAGCATACCTGCGACCCTAGTAAGGATAAGCGGCATAGAAAATGGATGGATGGATGGATGGATGGTTGCCACCCCATCAGTGTAATGTATATTTGGAACCACCAGGGGCAGCACTTGCTTTTTATGAACAGTGAAGTCTGAAAAGTTATAATTTTGGCTTCAGGCATCCCAGAATTGACCTTAAATCACCAGTGACAATGTTCTATATTTGGGGCGAGTAAGTGTTTGCCCCACAAGGGCTATCAAAGCTGTGACTTCCCAATCATTTATTTATCGGGAGGAACTGATGATGATGATTTTGAAGTTCTGTCTGCTCCACCAGCAGAGAAGCTAATTTTAGCCCCTCCCAGATAAAGATAATGACCACCCCCTTCTTAATTTGCACCATGGCAATAAATGGAAGCTTGTCCACGACTGCTAACCCTAATGGCTGAGTATTTTCAGCAGGGTGGATGGATGATGATGAAGATGATATGAATGATTGTCTCCAGCATGCTTCCTGGTGACGGAGCGTCCAACTTCATCACTCTTTAATGCACAGAACTTTGCTTTTTCACGTCCTCTGCCAGCAGAGAGTGCCCTGCCTTCCTGTTCTTCCGGCCATGATGGAGCAGCCAAGATGACAGCTGCTGATGTCATATTTAACGAGATTCTGGCCCGCCACCGTGCGCGTCCATCACCACAAGGAGAACAACACTGACACTTTGTCCCACAGAGTTCATCCAGGCGATGCGTGGATGTGACGAACGGCCAAGGATGAGGAGGACGGGGCAATCCTGATTGCCACATCACTGATGGTTGACATTTCATGCTAGTAAATTAGCACACTTAGCGACTGTCTAGGCGAATGACTAACACACGAGCAAAATCAGAGTGTAACGATACACCGCTGTCACGATTCAGTAAAGGCTTTCAGGTCACAGTTTGGTTCATTTTGGGTACAGTAAGGAAACTAAATTCAGAACATTAAACTGCTTAGCTTGGAATGATTTTTAAAATGAAACAAAAAACTGCTCACAGGTAATTCTACAATAAATAAAATCTTGTGAAACTACAATTTCTCACTATTTTCTGGTAAAATTCCAACTTTTCTCATATTCTGACTTTATTCTTGTATTTTGGATCTTTTGTCTTGTTAAACTAGACTTTTTTCCTCCTAAAATGATGACTTTTTCCCTAATAAGTGATTAAGTAAGGGGCGGCAATGGCTCGGGAGGTACATTAGTGCAGTCACTGTTGTTGTGTTCCTCGGCAAGACACTTCACCCACCTTGCCTCTAGTGCTGCCCACACTGGTGTATGAATGCAAATGAATGTTTGGTGTGGTCAGACAGGGCAGCTGTGGATACAGATGTACAGTAGATTACCACCACCAGTATGTGACTGAGGAGTGAATGAATAATGGGTTCACTTCACTGCGAAGTGCTTTGGGTGCATTGAAAAGCGCTGTATAAAATCGAATCCATTATTATTATAGTATGGCAACTTTTGTCTTGTAAAATGGCAATAATGTCTTCTAAAATCTAGATTATTTTCGTAATATTGCAACTTTTTTCTTGTAAAATTGTAAAAATTGCCACTTTCACCTTGTAAAAATTGCAGCTTATTGTTTTATATATTATTGTATCATATATGTTTTATATATATTGTCATATATGTCAAACTTCTTATATTAAGGTTTTTTTGTTAAGGCTTTTTAATTTTATTTTATTTTTTGTACGTTTTAAACTTTTTTCCTCATATTCTAACTTTGTTCTATCAACATTGTAATATTGTCTCATAAAATGATTAGTTTTTCATGCAACATTGCAAATGGTTTCGTGTAAAATGACTTTAAAATAACTTTTTTCTCATAAAATTCCAACTTTAATCTTGTAAAATTCCATCCATCCATCTTCTACTGCTTATCTGAGGTCAGGTCGTGGGGGCAGCAGCCTAAGCAGGGAAGCCCAGACTTCCCTCTCCCCGGCCATTTCGTCCAGCACCTCCCGGCGGATCCGAGTTATTCCCAAGCTATGCTAAGCTACATGTACCGTTACACCCCTACTAGCCAAAAAATGAAGTCACTGTAGTCTTGGTTATGGTAACGGCTTAATTTGTTTTGGACGTGTATACAAGGTAAACCTGAGTACATCACACAGTACATTTCACAGTTCCACGTGTCCAAAAAAGAGTAGGAAGAAGCAAAGCTTATTCAATACTACCCCTCATCCGTTTCACGTCACTTGCAATTCATTTGTTCACCTCCTGTTTGTAGTCTTTGCAAATTGTGAATACACTGGAAGCTGATAAGGCAACATAACAATGTGGTGCAATGACAGTCAAGGTGTGTGCCACTCATTTTAGTGCATTGTTCATTGCCCAATCCGTTCCATAATTTGATTCCACATGCTGAGATGCTGAAGGTTTTTAGTGTTGTCCGTGCGTGTGAGTGTTTTAAGTTACATTTTTCTCTAAGGTCATATTTCTATCCTCTCTTTGAATTGTTTTACGTTTTCGGGTAACAGGTTATTATTTGCTTTATGCGTCTGTGTAGGCTTTCAGTTGTACAGGAGTTGTCCATCGAGGAAAAGGCTTCTTGAGACGTCATCTGTACTTCTGTGAAGGTGTCGGACGTTTCGCTCCTCATCCGAAGAGCTTCGTCAGCGAACTAATAAGTGCTGGTAGCCTAGGCCTTAAATACAGTAAGAGTGGGCGGAATTGGTGTGCCAACACCCTCCCCTCCTATTGGTTCCTTACACTAAGCCTGGGCGGAGTAGTGGTATAATCTTTTCCTGCTATTAACACCTCCGATAAAAGGGAAGTGTCGCTCCCTGAATTGGGTATGAACGACTCTGATACTGGCTCGTTAGCATCTATTGTTCTGGCTCGGCCCTGGCTTCACCTCATTTGCAAGACTAAGAGCTGTGGGTTTTGGTCTCAGTAACCTGCTGAACACAGGGTCCAAATTAAACCTCAAACCACCATTCCGATTCAATGATGGGTTCTGTTGTTTGACAAAAATGGCTTCCTTTACTCCTCTTTCAAACCATCTGTTTTCTTTGGCCAAAATCTTTACCTCGCTGTCCGCAAAAGAGTGATTGGTAGCTTTAAGGTGTAGATGTACTGCTGATTGAGGACCACTAGAATTGTCCCTGCGATGTTGATAAGGCCTTTTTTGGAGCAATTGCTTAGTTTCCCCAATGTAGAGCTCTTGTAGAGCACTGCTTAGTTTCCCCAATGTAGAGCTCTTTTCCTCGATATTTGCTTTATGCATAATTTTAGCTGTTTGAAGGTAAAATACTGTATGGTAATATCAGTAAACAATAAATAGTATGGAGTAATAACACATTTTGAGGTATTTCTCACTATTGAGGTATTTCTTGCCACTTCGTGTTGTATATTTTTAATGTGAGATTTCCAGTTCATATATTTTCGTTCACCCCGTCGATGTCCACGCCATCAATTTGTATTTGCGCATGCGTATCCTTTGTGCCCTTACCAAATAACATTATTTTTGTTACAGTCTGTTTTTATCAAACCATCTTTTTAATACGGTTAAATCATCTGTGATTTTTTAATAAGCTCTTGTGTGCTATCTATAAATATGCATGTGAAAGAACCCTATTGATTCTGACTGCCAAGATGCTCAAAGTAGCTGAGGTCAAAGGTACAATGAGGTACACGTGTGTGTGTGTGTGTGTGTGTGTGTGTGTGTGTGTGTTGTTGTGAAGTCACAGAGCGCCGCAGACCAGCGGAAAAAATAAATCATCTTATTCCAAAACATTTAATCTGTACTTTGCAACTTGATCTGGTCCCTCACAGCGTCTAAAAGGACTCGCGGCCGTCTCGAGTCTCGGCCACGTGTCACCGATACACTCGGACGGCCTTGCTGGCGTCGAGAGCGCCGCTGCCTGCCGACGTTCCGTAATTCAAGACACCGGGAAGGGACGCTGAGGGCCGAGTGGGTGTGGCAAGTGCTTGTTGTCAGTCGACGTGCACACCCACACACGCACACGCCATCATTGTGTAACGCTGAGGCCTGCTAAAAATAAACAGGAAGTAAGCAGTTTGTACGGCTCACTTCCTGATCAATCTGAAGCCATCTTTAGTGACCCAGGGAAAGGTCACCTTACACCTCCACGGAGGTGGGACCCTTACATAACTGGAAACACCATTAAAAACATGACATGACATCAACGCACACGTTTTTCCTGGAATTCCACATTTTCTGGGCCAAAAAAATCCCATTTTAATGAATATCATTTTCCCGCATTTCTCAACACATTAAATTATTCCAGCATTATAACATTGAGGGTAACAACTTTCCAGAAGTTCCCACTTTTCCCATGATTCCACATTTTCAGCGCAGCATTTCAGTTCAGCCTAAGTTCTTTAGCATTCACCAACAATTTCTACACAAACTCCCTTCTCTAGTTATTATTATTATTATTATTATTATTATTATTATAGCAACTAAGTCGCCTTTTTGAGGGCTTTAACATACTCAACACTCAACTTGCTAAATCTTGTGCACATGGGTATCCTGGAAAAGATGTACATATTTTAGGGGTTCCTGGACACGACCCCCCACACAAAACTAGGTGTGGGCATCGAGCCCCGAACATCGACGGGAAGCGGAACTAACATTCCAATTCTCCTGGGATTGTTAAAATGTTTTTATTTTGATTCCTAATTTCGAAGCCCACTTCGCCAAAATAAGCAAATAAAATAAAGAAATAACCACGAACACCAACAAAGAAGAAGCTGTCGAGCACCGGCAGCTAAAAACTTTGGCTTAACGTCATAAAAAAAGAGCATTCGGCGCAGTGCAACATTTGCAACACAATGCTATCACGCAAAGGAGGGCGCACGACCAACATAATCAATGTTCACACATTGACGGTGTACAAATAACAGAGTAGCTCATCGTTGACGCGTTAGGTCGGGCTTCCTCTAAGCAATCAGAATCAGGGAAGTCCAACAATAAATGACGTCTATCTCCTGCCAGTGGAACCGAGGGTGTCAGGAAGCTAGCTGGAGTGGAAGATTGGTGTAAATAAAGGACGGGGGCTACGGCTACAGCTAGTTTATTCATTCCTTCTCAAGCCACACAACACACATCCGGCCTTTTGGGCTGCATCCTGTTTACTTGTGTTAACAAAATAAGGGTGTCCTAGAAATAGCTTATACCAACACGGAGGCGCAAACTACTTTTCAAAAGTAAAACATCTTTTGTGAAAGTGTACTCCCGTAAAAAGAAGCTGCGTAACATTAATATTCGAGCTGAATGGTTTGATATTTGTAGGTACTGAAAACGGCCCTGGAGGAATTTCATAGTAAAGTTGATAAAAGGTTCATATCGTTAAACAATTGGTGGAAAAGTTCAGTCATTTCATCCAAAAACAAGTCAACATACACACTTTTATGACCCTGCCTCTTAAAAGCATTGGATTCAAGAATTGTTAGGAACTGCAAAGGAAAAGAGGAATCGTAATCGGAACTGGAATCGTTGAAATTCAAACGATGGCCAACCCTACCCAAACCAAAATATATAAAAGAGCATATCCACGTACCGTTAATCTCGTCCGTCATTTTGTTTTGCAGGTGCCACTTTTAGGGGGATTTGGGCCGTACCAGTTTTGGTTGTTTCGTCATCTTTTGTCTGGAGAATACTCAGCAGGCCATTACAAAAACAGCTGTGGGACACAAATGGCCTCTGTGCCGGACTTTGAACACCACTGCTATAACCAGTACATTTTGTTTAATGTGAGAACATTTGATGTTTGAACCTGTTTCCTATTATAAATGATATTTGATATTTTTAATAACATTATCAATGATGTTAGGTTCATTGGAGACTCTAAATTGTCCATAGGTATGAATGTGAGTGTGAATGGTTGTTTGTCTATATGTGCCCTGCCATTGGCTGGCGACCAGTCCAGGGTGTACCCCGCTTGTCGCCCGAAGTCAGCTGGTATAGGCTCCAGCATACCCCCCTAATGAGGATAAGCGGCATAGAAAAAGGATGGATGGATGGATGGGATTAAAGAGCATCACATCTTCGGCATCTTCAGAACCATCTTGTCTGCAGAGCACGTCGTGATGACGGCGTAAAATAAAATAAAAAAAGATGACATTATGAAGCATCAGTGTGATGAGGAGCTTCATAAACATCCCTCATCCCAACGTGCCAGATGGAATTTTAACTTTTTATGACCGTCAGAATATTTTGGCACAGGGCGAGCAAGATGGAAAATGGAATATTAGATGACACATCATTATGAGCGCATTATTAAAAGATACCTTAAGAACAGGACAATAGGATCATACATTACATGCGTATTTCTTATTATTTGTATTGGGTGCTATTGCTACTTGCTAGATTCCTTGTCAAAAACACTGCAAAAATAAAATAAATAAGTTTTTAAACATACTAGATTCAATATAAGCACGACATTTATTTGAAGCCTGTGAATACAGTCATACCGGCTTCAAGGTGCCCAATTTGACCCATTTTGTTTTACCATTATCGTCATTTTGACAGGGCCGCAGTGTCACATTTTGAGTATCATGGCCGCCACCACATCAGTGCAACGTATATTTCTGACCACCAGGGGAAACACTTTGAGGTTTGGCTTCTGGGGGTCTCAGAAATGACCCCAAATTGCTTTTTTGGCTGTGTCACCGTTTTGTATTTTGTACCTCATTTTCTCTATTCTGTTTTAGCTTTTTAAAGAATTCTAAAGCATTACATTTTGTGTATCACAGACACCAGTGGTGACATCTTTTAAAGACAACTACGGGGTGTCCCTAAAGTCTGGACATATCGGCAAAAAATGCATTTATTTACAATTATGTATATTACAATTACAAAAAAATAGATAATAAAATGTTCAATTTAATATAAATTAGGGCTGTCAAAGTTAACGAATAACACGTTAACGTAAATTTCCTTTAACAGCACTATTTTTTTTCACATGCGACTAACACGCGCGTGCCCTGTTTGACCCTCGGCCCACACCGTAGTTTGAGGAAACGCAGCAATAGATGTGGAGCCACAAGCAGGAACAAATACTGAGCATAAATGGACAGAGAAAAGGGTATTTTGTATGGTAAGTTTAGCTTCAAAGCCCTGGCAGATGGCTCTCTCGACAAGACCAAAGCTATTTGTATCTCCTGTCGCTGTGAGTTGCGTTGTCACAGAGTACGTCGACTCTCAAATGCCAGAGAGAAGGCACTGGAGCGCTGCAGGTATTTTTTATTGTCATTTACACAGTGGTACCTTGACATACGGGTGTCCTAACTAACGAGTGTTTCTTAGATACGAGCCGTCTCTCGGCTGATTTTTTTTGCTTAGAAACGCGAGCTAAACTTTGGGTTACGAGCTGCTAGATACCGGCAGGCATAGCCGAGGACAGCTAATTGGAGGCTTGTGTCAATGTGACAGGTGGCAGTGAGCGAGTGCACACACAGCGCTCAATGAAACGGCAGTAAAGGCTCACAAGGGAATTTATTAGCATTGTTATTATTATTATTATTATTATTATTATGTATTAGCATTTGTGCTTGAACTGCTGTGTTTGTCAAAGATGGAATGTGAGTCACAATTATATTTCGTGAGATTATTTGCTTGAAGACAATGATATGTGAGCGATGGACAGTTTGCCTAACCAATGTCTACTTGTCGTACATTGTGTTTGTTTTTTATACATCGAGGTTCATTTTGTGTTGAGCTGTTTAAAAAAAAAAAGAATATTTAATAAACAAAAATTTGCATGAAGCAAACAGATGATCAAAAGTACACTTCTTTTGAATAAAAACGTCCTCCTATCTGTGATTAAATGAACTATGGACAAAATGCAATTAATCACAATTAAATATTTTTATCGATCGACAGTTTGCTTTTTTATTTGTAAATTGTAGTATATTTTTATTGAGAATATTATACAAAAGGTTTTATTTACTAAATGTTGCCATTTTTTTATGATTTCATTGTAATTGTTTTTCACATAATTAATTCTTAAATTTGTTATTTATTTATCAATTGAGTATAAATTAAAATATTTTTTGTATATTGTGTGTATGTTACATGTCCAGGACCCCCTGTACAACTAACTATTTGTATTGGTTCCTATTGTGTCTTGCTAGGCTCCAAAAATAAGACTATTTTAATGTTTTTTTCTGAGACAAAGTGGGCATCTTCACGTTTACATTCTGGCTATCAGGCGATGCTAAGCTACCTGTTTGACTAAGTGACATGTTTAGTTCTGCCACTTGCATCCTTCTGTCCACAGCTCGCTCCATTACAACCCTAAATGACTAATTAATGGTCGGCGGACAGGTGACACCGTCTCCTCTAGATCCATTTCTAACCCCTCGAACCACCCCGTCCCGCATCTTTCATCCTCCACCCTCCCCCTTCGGTCCCTGAGAGGCTGTGACAGAACTCCACCGCCTCGTCCCCTCATGTCTTATTCATACAAAAGCATTAGGAGAAGCTCTGTGGGTGGACACGGGGACGGACGGACGAGCGAGCGGGCGGGCGGGCAAGGCAAATGGAACGAGTGGGCGGGCGCCATCTTTGCTGGGCGTAAAGAAGACAAGTAAAGAAGTAGAAGAGAGAGAAAGTGAAAGTTTGTCAGGAAGACAAAAGAGAGTTTTATTGTGTTGTTGGTGCAGAGATTACGCTGAGATTAGTGTGCAATTATTGTCTGACAACAATGGCTCCTATTTCTTTGCACTAGTTCATTTATCTGTCTGTGTCTGTGTGTGTGTGTGTGTGTGTGTGTGTGTGTGCACACACTCAGTAAACACACACACCACGGAGCATCAAACCAATATGTCCGCCCTGATAAAAACAAGCTGAAATACTCACACACACACACACACACACACACACACACACACACAAATAATCTCTGCAGGCATTGGGTTGCGGTGGGGGAGTCGGTATTGATTTTGAATAATACCCAGTGTGATATTTTTGGGCAGGAGACTTCTCCATGAGTCACAACTCTTCAAGCTTTCACGGTGTTCATTACCGTCCCATGTCAGAGCAAGAACCCTGTTGGTTTTTTACACCACGCAGACAAAAGTCGGTCTAGTGCATCATCGATTCTCTTCCTTCAACTCTCTGGCAGTATTCAGTCACTGATTTGAATTAAAACAGTTCAATTGTGAACAGTTGCATTTTGAGCAGCTAAGATGTAGGAATGCGAAAGGGTGAGGTTTGAGGATGCTTGAGGTCAAGGAGTCAAAGGTCAAATGAGTCCGTATTTCTGAAAGTTCAGGGGTCACTGTGCGCCGTTGCCGCAAGAACCCCATTGACTTTGAATGTGATGTCTAATGCTCATATCAGCACTAGTCAAAGGATATACTGGATATACTGTATGTGGAGCTTTGTTGCTGCTTTCTTTAAGTGTGTTTTTGCTTTCAAATGGCAGCCCATTTTGTGTGTGTGTGCGTGCGTGTGTGTGTGCGTGCGTGCGTGCGTGCGTACTGCAAGGTTCCATGTGTCCTGTGCGGACACAGAGGGACAAACAAGGAGCATAGAGGGACATAAATCTAGATTAGCAAGCAGAGGGAGCTGCGGGGGCAAGAGTGCAGAGGGAGATAAGGCGTGATGGAGATGGTCTTGCTGACTGCTGGCGTCTCTGATAAGCTCCATAAAACCTTGCCGTGACAGCGCCTCGTTTTGGGAAGTCCAAACACACAAGGACGACCTCTCAGGACCTCCGGATTTAGTACCACCCCCAACCGCCATCTAACCACAGCCTAGTGGACGCCGTTGTTACAGAGGAGTGCAACTTGACTCTGAGCCACTTAATTGATTTACTTCAAGCGTGTGCGTGCGGTATCAGCCGCCGTGACCTTGGCGGAGTCGCTGATACCGTCCTCACGTGCGTTGACATGTCCCGCGGCTCGCTGCGTTAAGTCAGCATCACTGCCTTTCATTACACAACGTGTCTGAAGCATCACATTTGGGAGGATGAATGTCTCCACTTGCTCTTTTGGATGTTATTCTTCATCCTGCATCACTCTCATATACACCCTCTCTGTGCCTTATAGCAGGTATGCCCAAAGTGCGGCCCGCAGCTTGGTTTTTATTGGCTTTTGGCATATTGTACAAAGAAAATTAATTCATTATTGAGATATATTATTAGATGTTACACTAATGTGCTTTTTATCACCTATGACACAAAGCTAAGATGTGGATGCTTTGTTCCGATAGCTTAGCATATATTTACATTGGTTGGTTTTAGCATCTTTGATGTACAAACTGTATCAAAGTCACACCCCCGCCTTATAGCATTGTACCTTATAGTATTATAGCTTATAACATTATAGTATTATACTTTATAGCATTGTACCTTATAGTATTATAGCTTATAACATTATAGTATTATACTTTATAGCATCGTACCTTATAGTATTATAGCTTATAACATTATAGTATTATACTTTATAGCATTGTACCTTATAGTATTATAGCTTATAACATTATAGTATTATACTTTATAGCATTGTACCTTATAGTATTATAGCTTATAACATTATAGTATTGTACTTCATAGCATTATACCTTATAGTATTATAGCTTATAACATTATAGTATTGTACTTCATAGCATTATACCTTATAGTATTATAGCTTATAACATTATAGTATTGTACTTTATAGCATTGTACCTTATAGTATTATAGCTTATAACATTATAGTATTGTACTTTATAGCATTGTACCTTATAGTATTATAGCTTATAACATTATAGTATTGTACTTCATAGCATTATACCTTATAGTATTATAGCTTATAACATTATAGTATTGTACTTCATAGCATTATACCTTATAGTATTATAGCTTATAACATTATAGTATTGTACTTCATAGCATTGTACCTTATAGTATTATAGCTTATAACATTATAGTATTATACTTTATAGCATTGTACCTTATAGTATTATAGCTTATAACATTATAGTATTATACTTTATAGCATTATACCTTATAGTATTATAGCTTATAACATTATAGTATTATACTTTATAGCATTGTACCTTATAGTATTATAGCTTATAACATTATAGTATTATACTTTATAGCATTGTACCTTATAGTATTATAGCTTATAACATTATAGTATTATAGCTTATAACATTATAGTATTATAGCTTATAACATTATAGTATTATACTTTATAACATTATAGTATTATACTTTATAGCATTGTACCTTATAGTATTATAGCTTATAACATTATAGTATTATACTTTATAGCATTGTACCTTATAGTATTATAGCTTATAACATTATAGTATTATACTTTATAGCATTATACCTTATAGCTAAGGTTGGGCATCGATTCAATTTGAGCAATTCCGGTTCCGATTGAGAGTCCTTGTTTCGATTCTGTTTTCTAATGATTCTCGATTCCGATTCTTCTCAGTGGTGGGCTCATAAAAGTTTGCATGGTTTAAATGAGGGTGCTAACCAAAGTTCTTGGGTGAAATGTCTGAATGTCTCCATGATTTTTTTAATTATATTAACTTTTTAGGAATTACTTTACGATGAATTTCTCACAGGGCTGTTTTTTAACCTGTATATAAATATCAGACAATTGAACTTGAACATAAATGTTTTGAAGACCCTTTACATGGGAGTACTTATTTTTGAAAACCTCATTAAAAAAACAAAGTTGATGGTTTGATTTAGAATATATTGCTTTTTTTTAACAAACTCTCTTCAACACAATGGTAATTTATTGATGGTCCCCAGTACAAACCAGCGACGAGAGCAACACTTCCCGTGCGAGCTCCCCGCACCGTTACAGAGCAGTCCGGGTACAGTGAGAGGTAACTACCGCTGTTGCTACGGAGCCAAATATCCAACTGCCAACGTGGAATTAACAGCGACAGAGACGAAAGGCCAACGTGAAACTAACTTCACCACAGTAAACAACCACGGTGAATGGAGTAACACTTAAAGCGGGGTCTGGTCAACTTCCTGCTTAAAGCTAGCGTTAACGTCAGGTCATTTGTCTTGTGAAAAAGCACACAGCCTTACGTTAGCTGGATATTTGAGTTTGTCACCGTATTTGCAGTATCAAGTATAATTTGTTTGCTCCTTCAATGTTGGCATAAGACCGACGTAATTTATTATTTTACTTACCTGACACTGGTTGGACAAAGTCCGGCATAGTGAATCAAAGACAGGGCAGTCGGCTTCTTCTTCGTTGGTTATGTTATGTTGCCATTTTTGCCGGTTGGCAGGCTGGTTGATCACTGAACGTAGGCATAGAAATTTTAAAAAATTAACGATTTCGGGAGAATCGGAATGTTAATCCTGGTTCTCATCGATGCTCGATGCCCAACTCTACTTATAGTATCATAGCTTATAGCATTATACCTTCTAACGTTTATTGTAGCCATAAGCTTATAGCTTATGGCGTTACAGCTTATACATTACAGTGTTATACCGTACAACACTGTAGCTTAGAATTTATACCTTTATGTATACCTTATTATGTATAGCACACAAGCTAATAGCATTATCGCTTATATGGAATTATACACGATCGTGTTATAGTATCATACCTTATGACAATATACTGCAGCTTATAGCGTTATACCTAATAACAATTATAACATTGTAGTTTATAGCATAATAGCATATAACAAAAACTTATAGCATTATACACTATAGCCTTATAGTATTATACCTTATAGCATTATAGCTTATAGCACTATAATTTATAGCCTTATAGTGTACCTTGTAGCACCATAGCCCTGTAGCTTATAGCATTATAGCTCATATATAGCATTATACACTACTTTGGCGCTTGACTGTAATTCTGTCCTCTCCATGAGCTGTCCATGGTGCTGAATGTGCTCTCCCTTCCGTAAGAACATATCCGTCTCTCTAGGCTTGTTACATGTCACGAACCAGAAGAGCCTCATTACTTTCTTATTCGACATGTGTTTTACAGACAGATCGAAGACGAGGAGTGTCCCGAGGGAGGGATACGTCTCACTCCCTCAGTCAAAAGTGTTGTGTTTGCTAACACTCATCTTTTGTTTGCTGACTCCACACAGAGGATGAGGACAGCGTGCAAAACCTCCTCACAGGAGACGTTGTAGATCCTCGTCTTTGGAAGCGGGGATCACTCACACGGCACTCAAATCTACTTGCACACTCCACTGGCGCATGGGGGACAGTCGCAGCATGCTAAAGACGAAAACACAAACATGTTTGAGCTAATATATCAAGAAAAGTCATCACCACATGCAAGTCCATCATTAATACAGCAGAATTTTAGTGTAGTGCTGTTCTGTCGTTGCACACTTACCGGAAATGACGACTGCAATATGTACGTGCTTTTTTTTCTTCTTCCTCCTCTCTCCTTAAAAATTATGAATTGCAACCACTCAAATGAGTTCCTAATCTTCTGCTATGTAGCCAAGATGGCGACTACTGAGGGTGGTTTGTGTCCATCGCTGCACGCTTACCAGTTAAGGAGTTTTGAGTGCAACATCCGGGTTATAGAGTCAAAACTATGGCTACGTTCAAACTGTAGGTCAATTCCAATTTTTTTGCTCATATGTGACCTATATCGGATTTTTTCAGGTCAATGTGAACAGGACAATTCAGATTTTTTTCAAATGCGACTCAGGCCTTGCTCATAGGTAGATATAAATACGATATGTATCCAATCTACTGCAGCCTGAATGGTCAGGTCGCAAATATCCGACCTATAGAACATCGAAAGCCGTGTTTTGCCGGGCGAGACTTGGATAGAGGTACCCACAGACGTAGGCAAAAGTTTTTCTTGTCATGCAAAAATTGTTTTTATAAAGTGTTAGTGAAGCGGTTCAAATCAATCCGTCACCACTGCTGCCTCCGACATCCACCCACACAACACGAAAAAAATACATCGCAGCAAGTTCTCCATAAACTACTATACCCAAAATCCTTGCCCTTTTTCATCTTAATCTCCAATGCCGAATCATTTGGTTAAGAAAGTGTTGACTCCCGTTGCACAATATCCTTGAAAGTGCCACAAACGTACCAAAAACAGCACAAAATGGAGCAATGCTTACTCCCATAAAACATACGGCAATGAGCCTGATGTTGTGTTTTGCGCATATGCGTCAATTCCCGGACACATCATGTTCACATTTCTAAATTGCATTTTTTGGCAATGTGAATGACCACATAAAAGATCCAATTTTAAGAAAAAATCCATAGACTCGCGTTTCGCTGACTCACAGTTGCTGGATGAAGACTTGAGTTTCACTGACTCACGGGGAGACACAGGCTCAAGTATCACTGACTCACAAGTGCAACTTGTTGTGCATGTGTTTTTGTGTATGCGCTTAATGACGGGTGACTCGAGTCAAAAAAGTAACCGATCAGAAGAACTCAAGTCAGTAAAAGGAATGAAGTTTCCTGTCATTTCCGGGTACTGAGAGTGCACTGCATTTTTCCATAGGCCTACTTCTCAGCTGAATGCACTTGTGCACTCAAAATGCCAAGTATAAGTATAAGTGTGGAAGTGTGGAAGTGTGTAATACTGGTTTGAGTGAGAGTCCACTTACTTCACGTCTTCTTCGTGTCTTAAGACGCTCTTGCTGATGCTCATCCTTCTTCTGGAAGGCAAAGAAAAAGCAAAAAAGTGTTAATCCTTTGACGCTTGCCGAACTAAGCTATCTCGAGGCGAATATTTTGTGGTGTTGAATGTTTCAATGTATCCCAAGAAGACTGGTCCAGATTCACTGACCAAAAAATCATAACAAATGTTAATATATCAAAATGTTGGATGCGTGACGTAATCAAGGGACTTTTTTTTGGCCATGCACTATACAGTACTTTCTCTCTCTGGGTCATGTGACATGGGAGCCACTCAGGGGGCGTGGCAGCGGACCAGACAGGCTGCGAAAGTCAGCCTCACTTCACTCACGTCCAGGGCACGTGAAGGCGTCATGAGCGTGCCGTTCTGGACCGGTACCGGACCGACGCGGAACCGTACGGGCTAATGCTGGCCGGCGCGTGCACGAGAGAGTACTGCACACACTCCCAAAGGCGAGAGAAGATGTGGCCGCGCGCGAGTGTGTGGCGTTCGTGGACAGCCGTTTTGGCGGGCTTGGCGTGTGTCCGCGCGGAGGACGCGTGCCCGCCAGCGTGCGCGTGCGACAGAGAGTCCGGCACGGTGAGCTGCCGTGACGGCGGGGTCTCGGGAGTGCCGGGAGACGTCCCGCAATGGACGTCCACGCTGATCGTGCGCGGGAGAAACGTGACAACTTTGCGGCGTGGTGCGTTCGGGGCCAACGGCACAGAGTTGGACATGGCGACTTTGTCCCTGGCCTCAAACATGATCCGGGTCATTGAGGCCGACGCCTTCTTCGGACTTCCGCGTGTGCACATGCTGGATTTGAGCCACAACTGCATAGAGTTTATCTCAGCTGGTGCGTTCAATGGACTTGTGGAACTTCGCATGCTGTGCCTCAATGAGTCCATCCTGCCTCAGGTGGCCATGCAACTCTCGGCCGCGCTCGCCTCTAAAAGTCTTCACAACCTTCACCGCCTGGAGCTGGCGGGCAACCGTCTGCGGTCCATCCCGCTGGCAAGTTTGGATGCGTCCAACCTGCACCAGTTAGTGCTGGTCAACAACTCAATCGAGACCATCAACAGAGACAACGTCACCAGCCTGGGGCAGCAGAGGCGCACCAGGGTCTACTTGTCACAGAACCCCTTCCGGTGCACGTGTGACCTGGAAGCCTTCTATTACTGGCTCAAGAACTCATCCCAGTGTCCCGACGCGGCGCTGCTGCGTTGCAGCGAGCCCGAAGCCAAGAGAGGCCTCGCCCTGGAGAAACTACGCGGGGAGGACGTGGACTGCGTGAACGAGAACCTGGAGGCGGTCTCCTACGTGTTCCTGGGCATTGTCCTGGCTCTGATCGGGCTGGTGTTCCTCATGGTGCTCTACCTGAACCGAGGCGGCATTAAGCGCTGGCTCAACAACATCCGGGAGGCGTGCAGGGACCAGATGGAGGTCTACCACTACCGCTACGAGCAGGACTCGGACCCACGACTGGCCAATGTGGCCGTTTAACCCTGTGACACAGCCAAAGACAATAACTTTATTGATCATCTTCTTCATCTCAGCAGGTCAATAGCTCTACTTAATACTGTATGAAGATATTTAACATCTACTCTTTTTAAAACCTTAAGAAATGCAAAGACAACATAGAAAGAGGCAGACAGGACAAAGATTGGTGAGTTTTAAATGAATGAACATGCATGTTAATGTTATTTGTAGGATTAGACGACCAGGATGTAAATAAAGATGTAACTTTAGTATTTGTAAATACACTACTGACATTATTCAAGTGTCTAGTAAAGGCTTCTTTTTCTAAAGGTAGAACTCATTTCATCTCTTTAGTTAACCAGAAATAACTAAAGGTATCATTCCTTCTCATCTTCTCGGGTTTAGTGTCTGAGTGTAAATAAACGTTATATTCTATTAATATTGTTAACATAGGAGAAAGAGGGGAGACTGACAGGGGGGCATGTAGACAGAAGAGCAATTTGTCAGCAGTGTTAAAAGTTGCCATCTGTGGCATAAAAAGTGTGTCGTGCTGTTGTTGGACGTCAATGACATGGCCAGGACATCAACTGATGTCGACTTTGTCCACAGGATGTCCCAAGAGGATGACAAGGCAGCTTTGACTGGATGAGGGGGACACATTCTTGCTAATATTTTGTCTTTTTCATTTTTGAAAAAGTTAGCTAAGCCCTATGTCCACACATATAGTACATTATGATTAAAAAAAATTTTTAATGGGCCCCCTGGGACAAATCCAGACCTTATTTTCAACTCCAGAGTAGGAGTGTCACGAGATACTCTGTTCACGAGACGGGACGATATGCAAGATTGGGTCTATGAGACGGAGAAAGATTTTAACATTACTTTTAAGAAAAGTACAATGAAAAAATATATGACAATCTACTCATTTAATTTCTACTACATTACACTCTTATGCTAGCGGCCCCGCCTCCACCCACCGAGACCAAGAAACTGAACGACTGACAAAAGGGCTCACTCCGTTTATGCTGTTGTTCTATGGAACAAACACGGCAAGGAGCTATAACGAACGCACAGAGTGAACTCTCTCCCTGCCTGTTTGGAGGCAAGAGTTGTGGAAAACTGACACGCCTGCACATTGCAATATATCACACCAGCAAAATTAGAGTTCATTTATTGTGTGATTAATTCATTCATTTCTTATCAACCCAGGCCTTGTGCCCTCAATAAATTTTTTTTCTACATGAGAAATCTTGTGACGCCCCTAGTCTAGAGACAAAAACAATCATCTGATATCAATAGCTTTTAAAGAAAGTCAGGAAAACACCCCGGCTGTGCACTCAGTACACGGATATTGCACATAAAATGATCAAAATGGTGAATGCGCAGCGCTGAATTGCTACCAATAGTTCTCAATAGTCGCCATATTGGCTATGTAGCAGACGGGGATGGACTAATCCACCATTAAAAAGCAGTCATAAGGTAAGTACACGACGACAGTAATGGAGTTGGGATGGCACTGCACTGTCAGAATTTGATCACTCAGGAACTAAGTACAAAGCGTACACAATATACTTATTGAAATGTACCAATGGAAGTACTCCTTTTGATTCATGCACTTCCGTACTTACATTTGAGTCTTCTGAGTGCATAAGTGTGTTCACACTGCGATGAACGTTCCACTCAAAGGGGTGAGTGCGCAGTGCTGGATATTCAATAGTCGCCATCTTGGCTATGTAGCGGAAGAGGATGGGGCATTTCCGCCAAGGGTGCAATGACAGCAATGGTTTTTGAGACAGCACTACACTGTCAAAAAGTGCACACTTAGGCATTAAGTATACTTATTGAAGTGTACTGATGGAAGTATTTCACATGAGACACAGCCATGTGCATGCCTAAGCAACAGCTGGAACAGAGCACAGGTTGATGGTGATGTTGGCCTCTTAAAAAGAAGCTTGAGTATCAGTAGAGTAGGAACCACCAGCCTGAGACCTCCGCACATCTGGAAAAGGTTTTTAACATCTGCTTTTTAAGACTTGGACTTTGATGGCGACCCAGGAAGAGTTTTATTTCCTCTTCGTGAAACATCTTCATCATCACATTGCCAGCAGGAGAATAAAGAATGTTAAAATATAAACGTGTGTTTGTGCGTCACGGACTCAAGACAGTGAAGACGAAGAAGCTTGTGGATGTTTGCATGTTCAGCCCCGCTTCCTCTCCTCAAATATTAGTCATGCAAGGACCTCTTCCTTGACCCTCCCCCCTCCCCCATCCCCCAGCCCGACCTCTCCTCGCTCCTCGCTGCAGGTAAATGATTTTATTCAGCTGAGTGACTTCCTAAGCACGCTGCCTCTAAGCTGGAAAGAAAAAAAGAACCATTAAGAAAAAAAAAAAAGTTTCATTAATGTTCTTCAGCCCGGCCTCCAAATGTCCCGTGCAAAGTGATGAGTCATTGTTTGCTCCGTGTGTGAGACCAAGAGGGTATTTAATGACATCATGTCTTGAAAAATCGCTAACACAACAGCACAAGTGTCTAACTAAATCAGGGGTGTCCAAAGTTTTTCCACCGAAGGCCGCGCACTGAAAAATGAAAAATTTCATTTTGTTTAATATAGACACTTAACCCAATCCAATGTATACCTTTCAACCCTCCGGTTTTCATCAGGAAACTCCGGTATTTTTCCATTCTTCCCCACAACAACCCATTTTAATAGCTTCCATCATGGAAAAAAAATCCCCTCCGGCAGTTCTAAAGCAGCACAGCTTCCGGCCCGCTCTGCAACACTGGCGTAACACATCCTGTAAAACGAGGCCTTCAAAGCACCGCGGACTAAAAATTCCCTCATTTATCCAAAAATGTACTTTACTTATAAATGCAAACGTTGACAGGCATGATCCGATTTTTGGTCTAAAAACAGCCTACATCTGACCTTTGTGTTACAAAACGGCTGGCTGCCAGAATCGGATAGACTAGCAGAGACACAAAAAGGTTTGACAGAGTTTAATAACAAAAAGCACACTCGAACTGCGTGGATGATTAGTCACAAAAAGGCTGACAATGTACAACAACAAAAAAAGGACAAAGCCACAGGCAAAAGGTAAGCTAAGGGAGCAAAAAGGCAAAACAATAGCAAAAGTTAACTAGGAGAACTCACAAGCTACGCGAGAGATCGCAACAGGTGAAGGTGTGGGAGGTGCAACAGTCTGGCGACAAGAGTGAGTCCAAGGCCTGATGAGAAGATTGCTCCCAGGTGTGACCAGAAGGCTGGCACAGACAGGTGGCAGCAGAGCAGCTCAAGCGACACATAACGGTACCGCCTCCCCTCTTACAAAGAGCCCCCTGGCGACCTACCTGGCTTAGACGGATGGAAAGGGTGGAAGTCACATGTCTACACAAACGGTACCATTCTTCATAGAAATGACCCCTCTGGCTGTCACATTTATGTCGACAAAAGCATATATGTTGATATCATCTTAAGCAGGCAATTCTTAGGAATAAGAGGAATGCGGTGGACCAGAACTTGATGAGGGGGTCGATATAAACGGGCTGTCATCCATCCGTCCATCAATCTATTTTCTTCCGCTTATCCAGGTCCGGGTCGCAGGGGCAGCAGTCTCAGTAGGGAAGTCCAGACTTCCCAGTCTCCAGCCACCTCTTCCAGTTCCACCGGAACAACAAGGCGTTCCCAGGCCAGTTGTCCGCGAGGCATCCGGACTAGACGCCCAAGCCACCACAACTGGCTCCTTTCGATGTGAAGGAGCAGTGGCTCTGATCCGAATGACCGAGCTCCTCACCCTATCTCTTAGGATGAGTCCAGCCACCCTGCGGAGGAAACTAATTTCCGCCGCTTGTATTTGCAATCTCGTCCTTTCGGTCACGACCCAAAGCTCATGGCCGTAGGTGAGGGTGGGAACATAGATCAACGGGTAAATTGAGAGCTTTGCCTACCGACTCAGCTCTCTTCACCACGATGGTCCGGTACAGAGACCGCAT
The DNA here is from genome assembly GCF_027744805.1 of Dunckerocampus dactyliophorus. Taxonomy (NCBI): domain Eukaryota; kingdom Metazoa; phylum Chordata; class Actinopteri; order Syngnathiformes; family Syngnathidae; genus Dunckerocampus; species Dunckerocampus dactyliophorus. Next base: position 14,314,447 of record NC_072834.1, read on the forward strand.
TACTGCAGACGCTGTGCCGATCTGCCTGTCGACCTCACGCTCCAACCTTCAATCACTCGTGAAGAAGACCCTAAGATACCTGAACTCCTCCGCTTGAGGCAACAACTCACTCCCAACCCAGAGGGTGTAATCCCCCTTTTCCGACTGAGAGCCATGGATTTGGAGGTGCTGAGTCTCATCCCACAAGCTTCACACTCAGCTGTGAACCGCCCCAATAAACGCTGAAGGTCACAGCCCGATGAGGCCTTCAGGACCACATCGTCTGCGAATAGCAGGGATGATTCTATGACCCCAAAATTGGACCCTCTTGACACCTAGGTTGCACCTGGAAATTCAGTCCATGAAAATTATGAGCAGAATCGATGACAAAGGGAAACCTTGGCAGAGGCTAATGTTCACAGGAAACATGCTCGACTTACTGCTGGCAATGCGGACCAGGCTCCTGTTCCGGCTGTATAATGATCGAATGGCACGTAGTAGCGTGCTACCAATACCGTACTCCCGGAGCACCGGGACACGGTCAAATGCTTTTTCCAAGTCCACAAAGCACATGTAGCTGGTTGGCCAAATTCCCATGTACCCTCCAGCACCCTCGCAAGAGGGTACTGGAGGGTGTAGAGGTGTAGAGGTGTAGAAGGGTGTAGAGCTGGTCCAGTGTTCCGCGACCAGGACGAAAACCACATTGCACCTCCTGTAGCCGAGGTTCGACTAACGGTCATACCCTTCTCTCCCTGGAATAGACTTTCCCAGGGCTGCTGAGGAGTGTGATCCCTCTATAGTTGGAACACCCCCCAGGGGGACCACCACTCCGGTCTGCCAATCCAGAGGTATTGTTCCTGACTTACACGCAATAGTGAAGAGATGTGTCACCCAAGACAGTCCCTCAGTATCCAGAGACTTAAGGAATTCAGGGTGAAACTCGTCCAGTTTTGTCACTGGGGAGCGTTTTGACTACCCCAGATACCTCAGCCACGGTGATGGAAGTGTCCGCGTTCGTGTCCTCAGACTCTGCTTCCTGTATGGAAGGTATGTCAGTGGGATTGCGAAAGTCCTCAAAGTATTCCTTCCACCGTCCAACTATATCGTCAGTTGAGGTCAGCAAGCTTCAGTCCACGCTGTAAACAGTGTGGACCGGGCACTGCTTCCCTTTTCTAAGGCGTCGGACGGTTTGCCAGAACCAAAAGTCATGCTCCATGGCCTCACCGAACCAAAGGCAATCATACAGTATGTTTTGTGCAGTATTCAACATTTTAATTACAAATTTTAAATATTATTTCAATGCGCCAAAGGCCAGTAAAAAATAGCAGCGGGTCACAAATGGACCCCAGCCCACACTTTGGACACCACTGATGTACTTAATAAAACAAGTGATTCAAGTTTGCCGCGATTACAAAAGAGCAGTTAGCACCAACTTGTTTAAGATATTACTTTAACGTCTAGTTCTCACATACAGTAGCTTTAAGTCATCACAGTGAATGGATGCTCTTTTTGACTATTTTGTTCGTGATCCGTGCTTGCATTGCTCAGCGGTGTGATTAATTCCACACCATGGGAAACCGCACGCACCGCCAAGGTCACAACCTCTGCAGTCAAAGGCGGCCATGTGTTTTCATGGGCGTTAAAAGACGAGATGGAGAATAACAGAAAAAAGAAAAAAAGAAAACACACGTCTGACTGATCGATTGGCCTCGGATCACAACATGGCTGCGATCCATACGCTCATTAAAGTGATGATGATGATGATGATGCTGTGACCTTCGTCTCTTGGTGAAGGGCACACATTAATGAAGATGTCATTTGGGCATTTCACACTTTAACCGGAGCACAGCTGCAGGACGCGGTGGACCTGCCAGGTCCTCAAAAGGTGACATTGACGCTGAACTTGTAAAATCTTTTATTTGGGGTGGGGGGTGAAGAGAGACTTTTATTGGAGGACAACACTGACGCGCTGCTCATTAAGTTGCTTTTAGGAGACGTCACCACCAAAACCACTACTTTTTTATTCAACTTTACGTGGAGGTGGACTGACAACACTTTTAAACTAAAGCACTGATGTCCAAAACGGGGGCCATTTTCAGGCCGCAGCTCATTTTTTATTGGCCCTCGGCGCATACTTTAAAAATAAAACACATCGATTATTAATGAGACACGTTATTAGACATTACACTCATTTGCTTTGCAGACACTGACACTGCTTTGTCAGTTCTAACATAAAGCTAAGAAGAGACTTTAGCATATATTGACCTACATTAGGTTGCTTTTAGCATCTTAGCACAAAATGTATCAAAGCGGCTATTCTAGTTTTCTGTCTGCGACCCTCGCTGGAAAAAGTTTGGACAGCCCTGACTCACTTGAAGTCACCAACAAGCATCTTAAGCAACTCAAAGAGGTAACAAAATGTAAAGCGACGTGAAATAAAGACAAGAAATGATGACTTTTGAATGTAAATGACTAGTGATCCTCAATACACACCAAATGTCTGCCAGAATTATATTGAAAGCAATGAAGATAAAACATAAACATTATAATTTCAAACTCGTGTTGACAGGAAGTTGCACAGAAGTGAACAAACTCACACTGAAAACATTATTTCTGTGTGCTTTTTGTCTCACGAACGTGTGAGGTGGCAACAGAAATATTACCTCCACCAAGCGCAGCTCAGAAAGTGAGCGCATTTTGGTTTTTGCCAGGGATTGTCTGTTTGTCTGTGTTCAAAATAACTTGAAAGGTTCTCAATGGATTCGGATGACATGTTCAGGAATTGTCCGAAATGGGATTATTGAAGAACTGATTACATTTTGGGAGTGATCCAAAATTCACCCTTTTCCCGAAAACTAATTTCCTACTACTAACTACTTCCACATGTCTCAACCAATTCAAGCCATTCCAACATCAAACTGTTCAACACTTTCAGGCCGTTCAATCTACCTATATTTATAATGAAAAACAATTCAAAATTTTCCCCAAAATTCGCACTCTTCCGTAAAACTGCTATTACCTACCACTACTTCCACATTTCTCAACCGATTCACCTCATTCCAACATCAACTCAACTCATCAAAGTCAGGACATTCATGCGATTAGCCACAGCACAAAAATTCCCACATTTTATCTTCCGGAACGCAAAATGCCTTTTGATCTAAAGAGTTCTAGCTCATCAAAGTATTCAACTAATTAAGACAATTCATGACATTTTCCACATGCCAAGAATTCACACTTTTCTTTACATTCCCATTTTTTGGAATGCAAAATGTCCTTGCTCTAAAAACATTTCTCAACCGATTCAGACTGATTCAAAGTCAAAATTCTCAACTCATTCAGAACATTTAGCTTTCCCAGTACATTGCACTATCACGCGAGGTGTTAGCATGCTAATGTGAGCATGTTAGCATTAATAGTATGTTAACATTAGCATAGTAGCATTTTTAGCCATAAGTAAATACTTATATAAAGGCTTAGCACTATCATGCTAGGTGTTTGCATGCTAATATCAGCACGTTAGCATTGCTAGCATGTTAACATTATCATAGTATCATTTTTAGCCATTTTCATAGCTAGACACATATATAAACACCAATATTATGCTATGTGTTATCATGCTGACATTAGCATGTTAGCAATGCTAGCATGTTAACATTAGCATAGTAGCATTTTTAGCCATTTTCATAGCTAGACATATATATAAACACTTAGCACTATTATCCTATGTGTTGTCATGCTAACATTAGCATGTTAGCAATTCTAGCCTGTTAACATTAGCATTGTAGCATTTTTAGCCATTTTCATAGGTAGACACTTATATAAATACTTAACAATATTATGATAGGTGTTAGCACGCTAACATTACCATGTTAACATTGCTACCATGCTAAGATTAGCAATCTAACTATGTAGATAAAATAAATGTAGGCCTAATATTTACGATATGGGGGGAACTATGGCGCTTGGCAGAGGTGTGCGCTCTCCGAGTGCTTTTCTAGTTTACTTCTATGCATGTTCACATAAAATTAAACCATTACCATTATATGTATTTATTGAAACAGACAAATTAATGGACTTTCATTTAAGTTGTGTTATACTCAATAACAAAAACAAAAAAATCAAACATTTCTAAAAGTCTATGCATTGAAAATGCAGTTATATAAATCATCATTATTGGGCCCAATTAGAAAGAAATGCTCCTTGAAATCAATGGAATTCGCCTGCACAGCGTGCATCTGCACGTGACATGCAGCTCAAAGTGCACCGAAGAAAATGGAATCTCAGCAGTTTAGACCGGCAGCAGCCTGACAACATTTCAGTGGTTGCGATCTGCTTGTCCGAGAGCTACTGTGTCACTTCTACCCCCACCCCGAACACACACGCACAAAATAATGTTACTACACTATGGTGGCGCTGTTACCTAATAACACCCTCCCTCCGACACAGAGTAACACATCAGGATGACAATCAAATGATCAAGTTTCACAGCTGCTTCTTAAGTGTCACCTACGACTGAACCCCCCAAGACCAGACAACATTTTTAAAACGTTCACTTTGAGGACAAAAAAAAAACAAAAACAACACAATCTTTTCAAGACCATCTGCTGCCCCCAGGTGGCCAGCGAAATACAACACAGCTCCTATAATAGGCAGGATTTATGATTAGTACATCCCCACCTATTCACGGATTTATTTTCACTGCTTTAAATTGCAACCTGTTTTTCTTTTTATGGTAACTTGCCGGCGGTCTTAGAACGTAATCTCTGTAAATAGCAGGGATCTACTCTTAAAATTTGTCTCTACTCCAACGGTTCAGTTCCTCATCATCCATACTGTTACAGTGCAGGGTCATCATGGGGGTGGGGGCTATCCTACATGACATTGAGCAGGAGGCGGAGTCACCCTTATTAACTTAAATTAATTCCTCTTTAGTCTAGTAGAGTCCTATTCATGATGGTCCCTCCTGGAAATTACTGTTATCATAAAAGGGATTAATAAGACAAAAGGAGCCCCTCTGAGAGGTTCTGATGAGGGTCACCGTCACGATGAGGTCACCTGCAAACTATAGTAAAGTCAGCCCAGTCAGGATTCTATGAAAATGTGGGGAAGATACACCTCTAAATCCACACAAATAATCAGAGTTTACCAAGATGTTAGCTGGCGTACCTCGTCACAGCTCAGCTCAGCGAGCATCAAAGCATTAACTGCAAAAAAAAAAAACCTGATTAGCTTCTTTTTACACTTGTGTGACAGCTAAGTACTAGGGATGTCCTGATCACATTTTGGACTTTTTTTATAGTCTTGCCGATCCGATCCGATCGTTTGTTTTTTGTTGTTGTTTTAATAATACGCTTTTGTTACAAACATGAATGTGTGGAATTGAATATGGTTAAGAAAATAGCTCTTCAAAGCATTAAAAATAATGCAAATTATTTGCTTTTTTATTACACAGCACGACCAACAATATTGTTTGGCTTTTGTAACAAACCCCTGTGAGTCAGGTCCCTAATCCAATAAAAGATCTAATAAAAGTCCATCCAATAAAAGATAAAATTGGAACAAATGGGCATGCAAAATACTTTTAGGGTAGGACAAATCATTGGACATGGTTATAGATTAATTTGTGGTGTGATTTGGAATATATTACTTTTTTTTAAACAAACTTAGGGCCCTATGAAACCAGTTTTATTTTTTCCCCCAAAAAAATGATCGGCCCCATCTCCTGGCGGAAGCCGATATTATCCGATCTTCACAAACACAGCGGATCGGCAGACGTTCCCGATTCTGAAGATCGGCTCGGGAAATCCCTACTAAGCGCGATAAAATGTGACTTCAAACATGGCCTGCGCACTCAATAAAGCTGTCATGATAGCCACAGATTGACCCTGGAACAGATTATTTTTAATTTACATTGTTTCCTATGGGAGAAATAATCCCTCAGTTTCACTGTGATGGTATTCAACGTGATTAATTGGGTTGAAGTGTGAATAACAGCTTTGTTTGTTGCACACAAGGACACCAAAGTAGACATTACACCTTATCTCGTTAAAAAGACACAAAACAATCTGTGTGCTTTTGTACACTTCACTGACAATAATGTCGTATGTACTGCTTTTTTGTTCTTTTCCCTCCCAACACACAAATCAGTTTATATCAAGTAGTCATTAAAGGTAAAGTGGCCCTCGAGTGGCTGGCTCTACAGTAATTTAAGGATTAGCATCAGTTTTTAATCTCTCGTGTAGGGTGGGAGACAGACCTACACTACCCTAACTTCCATCCATTTTCTATGCCGATTATTCTTATTCACTGCCCTAATTTTAGCTACGTAAATCGATTGCTGCGTTATGCAGTATTGCAAAATATTATGCCCAAGTGTCTAACAAACACTAGCTTGTACTCGTACTCCTGCATAGTACCATTTCTTGCGTCAAAGATAATCACATTAATCGTCATTTAATTACAAAGAAAATAATTACAAATAAAAGTTCATTATTATTGTTACTACTATCACGACATGCGGTTGTATGGAGTGATTGAATTTACCTGTATGGTTTGGCATAGTTTGGCAGTCAGTGCACTGTGTTTAGACGGAACTATTTAGGTGTGGCACCACAGTCCGACGCTTAAAGGTGTCCCCCTCTGCCCGGAACAGCAGCAGCGCTCCTTCGAGTCTTTTTTTTAAATATTACTATAAAAGTGTGACTTTGTTAAACTTATCTTCAATAATTGGACACACGGCGTCCATTTAAAACACCCCCTACAGGTATGATAATAATGAATTATTGAACAAACTGTGTTGTGAAACAGTTAGGTAACATACATCACACGCAAAGAAACGTACATTATTTCAGTAACGTTACTATTACTTGCCGTCAGAAACAGTCATTACTAAAAAGAGAACTCAAATCAACCAAACGTAATAACTATTATTTTCTTTATTTGCCAAAAAACGTAGATTTTATCCTGCTCCTGTAGTCTCTAAGGGTGTCAGAAATGCAATGATTTAAAGTTTGGCCAGATATTTTCCGCTAGGGGTGTCCAAACATTTTCCACTGAGGGCCGTATACTGAAAAAATCAAAGGCTAAAAAATGTTTTTATTAATCAGAAATCTCTATCAATCATATTTAAAGACAAAGCTGTGTGTTATTATCAACATTTTAGCCTTTTCTCATTACATTGTGCCTCTTTGCTCAGTGTTTTCCATTATTGCTGTTTCTTTCTATTTAATTGTATTTCAGCAGTGTGCGGTGGGTTAATAAAAAAGCAAGCCTCCTAGGGTACGCACTTTGGACACCCCTGTGGTCTACTTGATGAAAAACAATTAAAAGCGGCAAACATACCGCACATTTCCATTACCATGATCACCGTATCACATTGGTAGTGTTCTTGTGCGCAGAATGACGTCACCATCTCCTCACAACCGCAGCAGGAGAAGCGACGACAAGGATGAGGATGACCCCGTGGAGCTCATGATCTCTCGCACGGGCTGCGCCGAGCTGCATTACGCCGTGCAGGAGTGCATGGCCGAGCGTCAGGACTGGCGGGCGTGTCAGACTCACGTGCACGCGTTCAAAGCATGCATGCTGGACCACCAGAAGACGCGCATGGAAGAACTCAGGAAGCGACGGATGGCGAAAGCAGAAACCACACCCAGCTGAGCACACCAATGCTCTTTGGAGGTGTGTTTTCTATTTAGATTTTGTTTCTGATAGATACTTTATTTATTTCCAAGGGAAATTCACTTTCACATCTACATATATTGGCTTAACCAGAGAGACTGTACCAAATATAACAGTGTGCAATGAGAATAAACAAGTGTACCATCCAGTCTGGTGCAGGTTGTCCACAACAGTCAGCATAAACACATTCAATGAAAGCCAATCAATGTTACTTTTAAAGGCAGGAGCTTTAAAAAGAAGTGTCGTCATTGTTGGCCGCCATGAAGACAGTCTGAGATGATCTTTGACAGACATTTCAGACATTAACATTGATGACTAATCTGAATTGCATCTGGATTGAACTGTAAAGATTCTTACCCTGCATACATGAACAGAAATAAGAAATATCATACTCTTAAAATGATATTTTTGACATTTTGGATATTTGCGAGAGTGGCCAAGTGTTGTAAAAAAAAAAGTTGATAAAATGACAACAAAAAGCAGACAAGGCGTTGTAGAAGCACAAGTGCTTTGGCGGACAAGACAGTTTTGTTAAGCAGCGATTTTGTTGCCTCTGAGCAGCCTTCTGACAGACTTTCTGATCTCTTGTGTCTGCAATGTGTAGATGATGGGGTTCAAGAGGGGGGGCAGGACGGCGGTGAGGGACAGGTTGATGATCCTGGCGTTGGGGTGGATGGTCCACCCGAAGCGGTACACAAAAATGATGGGCAAGTAGAAGACGGCCACCAGGGACAGCTGTCCCGAGCACGTCTTCAAGGCTTTGATACGCTCCTGGGGCGTGGAGATCCTGGTTAGAGTGTAGCCGATGAAGACATAGCTAGACAGGATGATCACCAGGGGGACCCAGAGGACGAGAGCTGTCGACAGGCCTGCTATGACCCGGCTGGGTGTGATGTCATTGCAGCCCAGCCTGTACATGGGCCCGTGGTCGCAGATGTAGCTGTTGATGACCACTGACCTGCAGAAGGACAGTCGCGTCAGCAGGCCCGCGGCCATCAGAGCCAGTGTGATGGCGTAGAGCCACAGGGCGGCCACCAGGAGTCGCGCAGACCTGATGGTGACAACCTGCTGGTAGCGCAGCGGCAAGAGGATGGCCACCGTGCGGTCGCAGCCAAGTGCCACCAGGTTGAGCGATTGCATGGAGAGGCAGGAGAAGTAGAAGAACACGAAGGCCAAGCAGTCGTTGTAGGCGATGGCGCGGTGCTCCAACATAAAGGTGTCCAGAACTTTGGGCACCAGCACAGTGCTGGTCAGGAGGTCTGTGAACGCCAAGTTGAACACCACCACGTTTTTAGGCGACCTCAGCTTGTGGTCCACAACGATGACTACCATCACCAGGCTGTTGCCCAGCACGCACACCACGTAAACGATCAAGAGGAACACGTAGTAGTACTTGATGTTGGGAACACCCACAAAGCCGCCGATGAAGAAATAAGCGGGACGAACAAGTGTGATGTTTCTCCCCAAAGCTGAGTTGAACATCTCCATCGGCCTTCACTCTGCGGCAGGAAGCTCGACAGGCTGATGGTGCCACCTGAGCACCTCAGCTTTTTTTACGTGCTAACTCACTGGAGGAGGGTGTACTCAGGCTCTGCCCCTTTGTGGCCACTCAGCATCCTCCTCCCACCTTTGAAAATATTTTATTTATATATCGTATCTGTATATAACGATATAATGTATATATTGTTATATGTTTTATTTATATATTGTTTGTTTGCGTGTGTGTGTGTGTGTGTGAAAAACAAACAATAATAAGCAGCAGACGGAATAAAATGCTGTACAAAAAGTTACAATGACCCCATGAGTTCCTGTTGCTGGTCATGTGTTACACCAATTGGGGTCATCACATTTTGACAGGATCACAGTGACAGTAAAGATCAAGCCTGCATCTATTTTCACTTATTTCACTAGAACCAAAAACTTTAGCCACTAAATACTTATTTTCCAAGAAGAAAAAAAGTGCTTTGAAAACTTTCCATTATTACACACACGCAATCAATACAGGTTTTTTTATTAGTCAAATATACGGTATGTACATTGTTAAAATATTAATATTAGGATGCACTAGTATATTAAATATTCTAGTAAATTCACATTACTGAAAATATAAGTAGTATGCTCATTTCGGCCGCTTGTACCCACGATCTTGACCTTTTGGTCACTACTGAAAGCTCATGACCGTAGGTGAGGGTAGGAACGTAGATCGACAGGTCAATTGGGAGCTTTGCTTTTCGGCTCAGCTTTCTCTTCACCACGACAGACCGATGCAGAGTCCGCATCTCTGCAGATGCCGCACCAATTCGCCTGTCGATTTCCCGTTCGATCCTTCCCTCACTCGTGATCCAGACCTTGAAGTATGTACTTAAACTCCTCCACTTGGGGCAGGATCTCATCCCTGACCCGTAGATGGCACTCCACCTTTTTCCGGGAAAGAACCAAGGACTCGGACTTGGAGGTGCCGCTTCACACTCTGTTGCAAACTGATTCAGCGAGAATTGAAGTTCATGGCTTGATGAAGCCAGCAGGATCAGGATCATCTGCAAACAGCAGAGACCCAATCCAGCAGCCACCAAACCGGAACTCCTCAACGCCCTGGCTGCGCCTAGAAATTCTGTCCATAAAAGTAATGAAGAGAATCAGTGACAAAGGGCAGCACTGGTGGAGTCCAACTCTCATTGGAAACGGGTCCGACTTATTGTCATCAATGCATACCAAACTCTGACACCGGTTATACAAGGAACGAACAGCCTGAATTAGCTGGTCTGATACCCCATACTCTCGGAGTACTCCCTACAAAATTCCTCGAGGACCACAGTCAAATATCTTCTCCAAGTCCACAAAACACATGTAGACTGGTTGGGCAAACTCCCATGCACGCTTAAGGACCCTGCCGAGAGTGTAGAGCTAGTCCATGACCAGGACGAAAACCACACTGTTCCTCCTGAGTCTGAGATTTAACTATCCGACGGATACCCCTCTCCAGAACCCCTGAATAGACCTTACCAGGAAGGCTGAGGAGTGTGATCCCACGATAATTGGAACACACCCTCCCAACCACCACCCCGGTCTGCCAATCCAGAGGCACTGCTCCCGATGTCCATGCGATGCTGCAGAGTCGTGTCAACCAAGACACACCCACAGCATCCAGGACCTTAAGGAACTCCGGGCGGAGCTCATCCACCCTCGGGGCCCTGCCACCGAGGAGCTTTTTGACAACCTCGGCAACCTCAGCCCAAGAGATGGGAGAGACCATCGTGGAGTCCCCAGGCACTGCTTCCTCATTGGAAGACGTGTCGGTGGGATAGAGGAGGTCTTCGAAGTATTCCTTCTACCGATCTACAACATCTTGAGTGGAGGTCAGCAGCACACCATCCCCACCATACACAGTGTTGACTGTGCACTGCTTCCCCCTCCTGAGACGGCAGATGGCGATCCAGAATCTCTTCAAAGCCGTCCGGAAGTTGTTCTCCATGGCTTCTCCGAACTCCTCCCCTGTCCGAGTTTTTGCCTCAGCGACTGCCAGAGCCGCAGACGGCTTGGCCTGCCGGTACCTGTCAGCTGCCTCCGGAGTCCCACGAGCCAAAAAGGCCCAATAGGACTCCTCCTTCAGCTTGATGGCATCCCTTACCACTGGTGTCCACCAACGGATTCTGGGATTACCGCCACGACAGGCACCGGCCTCCTTATAGCCACAGCTCCGATCAGCCGCCTCGACAACGAAGGCATGGAACGTGGCCCATTTAGACTCAATGTCCGCCGTCTCTTTTAGAACATGGTCAAAACTCTCCCGGAGGTGGGAGTTGAAAGTCCTTCTGATAGGGGAGTCTGCTAGTCGTTCCCAGCAGACCCTCACAATATGTTTGGGCCTGCCAGGTCTGACCTGCATCCTCCCCCACCATCGGAGCAAACTCATCACTAGGTGGTGATCGGTTGACAGTTCCGTCCCTCTCTTCACTCGAGTGTCTAAAACATATGGTCAACCACAAGAAACTGCGGCCCAGGGTGTCCTGGTGCCAAGTGCATATGTAGACACCCTTATGTTTGAACATGGTGTTTGTTATGGACAGTCTGTGATGGGCACAGAGGTCCAATAACAAAGCACCACTCTGGTTCAGATCGGGGGGGCATATCTCCCATTACACCTCTCCAGGTCTCAGTGTTGCTGCCAACGTGAGCGTTGAAGTCCCCCAGCATTGAGAGGAGCCAGATGAGGTGGCTCAGGCATCTGGTCAGGATGCCTCCTGGACGCCTCCCTGGAGAGGTGTTCAGGGCACGTCCGACCGGTAGAAGACCTTGGGGAAGACCCAGGACAAGTTGGAGAGACTATGTCTCTCAACTGGCCTGGGAACTTCTCGGGATCCGCCGAGAGCAGCTGGATGAAGTGGCCGGGGAGAGGGAAGTCTGGAAGTCTAACACTAGTCTCTTTTAATAGTAGCAGAACATTTGAATCGCACTGTAAACCGTGTTATTATGAGCAATGAGGAGTTGCGTTGAAAGACATCACGTAATTTAAGCCAGTTAAATACTGGGGGGAAATAGTCTGTTTGAGGCCCACGGAACCTTCAATATTTGAAGACTGCTTGTGTGGAGGAATGGGCCAAAATCACACCAGAGCAATGCATGCGACTAGTTTCTCCATACAGGAGGTGTCTTGAAGCTGTCATTGCAAACAAAGGCTTTTGTGCAACGTGTTAAATAAATACCAGTTGGTGTGTTCAAGACTTTTTCCCGTGTCATTTGACATTATTACACACAACTTAATTTCTGATCTTATTTGTTCGAGTTTCTTTGTATGTATGGATTACTTGGGTTTTTTCATGTCAGTAGCACCTTTTGGTTATGTATTTAGTGAAGAAAATGGTGACATGTTAAAAACTTATTTCAGCTCTGCTGTATTTACAGATAAAATATGAAATGTAGCATATTTAAGTATGTTATTTTATTGGTGTATATTTACCCTACTAAAATATTAAATACACTGGTATATTTGCAACAATACAACAATAAATATGATAGTGATAAATGATAAATTATATATTGAATTATTGAATATACTAGCGTGTTTACACTGGAAATATTCAATATGCTCGTATATTTACACCCATAATATAATTAATGTGACAGTGATAAATAATAAATGATGTCTTAAATTATTGAATATACTAGCGTGTTTACACTGGAAATATTCAATATGCTTGAATATTTACACCCATAATATAATAAATGTGCTAGTATATATATTATTGGTATGTTTATTGTTAAATTCTATTTCTTATTTTTTTTTTGTCCGTCATGTCTTGCCTTGGTTGTTTTTTGTTTATTTTGTGATTTAAGTGATTAAGTTCATTATGACGTTTTTGCAGAGCTGCTGGAAATATGAATTTCTCTTGGAGATCAAAAAAGTATCCATGCGTCCGTCCGTCCTATATTAAATATGGTAATATACTGTATTTATACCAGTAATATAAGAAATATCTTTGTATATTTATACCACTATATTATTTCATGTGCTAGTATCTTTACACCAGTAAAATATTACATACACTTGTATGTTCAAATATGCATAGTTACACCACTATATTAATTATACTACTACTATATTATTTAATATGCAAGTAGAGTTAAAGTAATAAAATGTGACACACACATAGGCCGCTATTTTTATTTTATAACACATCATTATTTGTCATATTTTGTATTTGAATATGTGACAAGAAATGTTTGCCATAAAATTGTTTTTAATTCTTCATGATCAGCATTTTGTAGGACATTTAAAAACGGTTGGCAGTGAAATGTCATTTATTTACAGGATGGGTGATATTTGATCAAATATCACCCTGACAAATGAAGTGAACGAGCACAGTGGAGATGTAAATATGTAGTACAAATAAACGTAATATTGAAAGATGGAGAAGGCAGACCTCCCCCAAGGCTTTTAAACATTGACGTCGTTGCAAAGTCAACAACTTCAGCATGGAAAAAGGATGCTAAAAGGAGGTCCACGTATTTGTCAGCTAATGTGCGCTTGCCTGCCGCCGGCCATCTTGGCCTTGCGGCAGCCCGAGAGCAGTTTCTTGAGTGACTCCTTGATCTCCTGCGTCTGCAGCGTGTAGATGATGGGGTTCAACATGGGCGGGAAGACTGAGGTGAGCGACAGGTTGATGATCCTGGCGTTGGGGTGGATGTTCTCCATGAGTGTGAAGGTGATGAGCAGCGGGATGAAGTAGATGGCCACCAGTGACAGGTGGGCCACGCAGGTCCTGAAGGCCTTGAGGCGCTCCTGCACGGCCGCCACCTTGGCCAGCGTGCAGCCGATGGACACGTAACTGAGCAGGATGAAGGCCAGCGGGATCCAGAAGATGATGATGGGGTAGAGGCAGCTGACCACATAGTTGGGGAAGTGGCTGTTGCAGGCCAGCCTGTAGATCTGGCCGTGGTCACAGAAGTAGCTGTTGATGACCAGCGACTGGCAGAAGGACAGCCTGGTCAGCAGGCCCACCGCCACCAGCACCAGCAGCACCGCCAGCAGCCAGAAAACGGCGATGAGCGAGAACATGAAGCGGTGGCTCATCCTCACCTGGTAGTGCAGCGGGAAGATGATGGCCAGCAGCCGGTCGTAGGACAGCGCCAGCAGGTTGAAGGACTGCATGGATAGACACGTGTAGCAGAAGAAGAGGAACACCAGGCAGTTCCCATACGCGATGCGCCTGCGCTCCAGCAGGAAGATGTCCAGCAGCTTGGGCACCAGCGCTGAGCTGCCCAACAGGTCCACCAAGGCCAGGTTGAAGACCGCTACATATTTGGGCGTCCTCAGCTTGCGGTCTAGGCAAATGACGGCCATGACGGCGCCGTTGCCCAGCACGGACAGGAGATAGAGCAAGAAGAGGAAGACGTAGTACAGCTTGATGAGGCGGACGCCCGACAGCCCGCTGATGATGAAGTATTCAGGACGCACCAAGGACACGTTCCCGTCTGGAGCTGGGTTAAAGAAGTTCATGGTCCCACAAGATGCTCGTCTTCTGTGAGGACCACCAATAAGAGGGGATGCCCACGGCCCTCCCCCCGTGACTGCTCCTTCTTAGCTACACCCACTTGGCCTGCAAACAAGTTTACGTCAACCGAGTGCAACCATGGCGACCATAGTCATGACACAAACATGACCTCACGCCTAAACAGGAGTGTTCTTGCTACGACCCCACACAATTACTTATTTGACCTTCCACCTCAGCTCCTACGCCCACTCCAAACCAATAGTGTTCTTTCTCTGACGTACACTCCTGATCAAAATTGCAAAGACGAGCTGAAAAATTGCAAGAATTCAGTTTGCACTTTTGAATCTTCAGGAGCTTCTAAGCAGAGCTTCATAATGCTAAAAGAATGAATGGGAGTGAGACAAAAAGATTTAAATAAGCTATTTATTGCAATCAAACATTCAAATGAAATAGGCTGTTCATCAGCTGAGTTTAAGAGCGCAGCCTTTTAAAGCCAAAATCTTGGCAAAAATGTTTACTTCAATGTCATTTTCTGTCAGGTATTCACACTGTCATGATCTCTTGTTGACAAAGGCGAACGCGGTCGGATTGTTGAGCTGCATAAGCAAGGCCTCTCACTGCGCCATTGCTGCTGAGGTTGGAAGCAGTAAGACAGTCATTTGAAACTTCTTCAAAGATCCTGGGGGTTATGAAACTAAAAAGTCACGCCGTAGACCCAAAAAAATGTCACCGGCCCTGAGCCGGAGGATCCGATTGGCTGTCCGTCAAGACACGGGACAATCCTCGACCCAAATGAAGGTTGTTACCGGTGCCGAGTGCAGTCCAATAACCATCAGACACCATCGGTGAGAGAAGGGTTTTAAGAAGAAACCATGTCTTCAAAGGCCTCGTCGTCCTCAGCGTCAACAAAATTGACTGGAATTTGCATGAGAGCATCCAACATGGGACATTGAAGGGTGGAAGAAAGTTTTATTCTCTGATGAGCAAAAATGGAACCTTGACGATCCAGATGGCTTCCAACGTTACTGGCATGGCAAGGAGATCCCACCTGAGATGTTTTCCACATGGTACAGTGGGGGGGGGGGGTCCATCATGATCTGGGCTGCATTTTCTGTCAACACAACAATGGAGCTTCAGGTTGTGCAGGGGCGTCAAATGGCAGATGGCTATGCGGAGATGTTGCAGGGGGCATCTCTCATGACTGAAGGCCCTCGTCTGTGTGGCAATGATTGGCTTTTTCAACAGGACAACACTGCAGTTCACAATGCCCGCCTGACAAAGGACTTCTTCTAGAGGAATAACATCACTCTTTTGGACCATCCTGCATGTTCCCCTGATCTAAATCCATTTGAGAACATTTGGGGGTGGATGGTAAGGGAAGTTTACAGATGGACATCAGTTCCAAACAGTGGATGCCCTCCAGGAAGCCATCTTTACCACTTGGAGCAACATTCCCACTAGCCTCCTTGAAACACTCGCATCAAGCATGCCCAAAGCAATTTTTGAAGTGATTAACATGCACGGTGGACCTACTCATTACTGAGTCCTTATTTTGAACATTTTATTTCTTTTTTCAGGGTGTTTGGGGTGGATTGGGGGCGGGGGTGGTTGTAGTAGTAGCTAATGGTCTTAAACTTTTCATCAGCTGATGAACAGCCTATTTCACTTCAAGTTTTGCTTGCAGTAAATTGCTTACGCCTATTTTTTCTTTTTGCATTCTATTTGCCAACAGTGCAAAATGTAAAATTCTTGCAATTTTTCAACTGGTCTTAAAATTTAGATCAGGAGCGTTTGACCATAACCCTCCAAAGTCTGCAGACGATGGCAAGAAAGTGACAACAATGGACCTTTTGATCTCATTTGCGACGCCCACTTTGGTCAGCTGCCATTCAAAATCAATAGCGTCCTTGTTTCGACAAAGCCAACTATAAGCCCTGATAGAGACAAAAAGGACAGGAAGGGCATGAAATTGTATTTATAATGATTCTATGAGCTCACTGACCTCCAAATCAATAGTGTTTTTTTTTTAAAGGTGCTGCTTCTCTTGGACCTGTACTTTCATTGCAACACACATACTACCTAGATGTACTACTACCAATACTGCTACTATTGTAGTGTTATGATGACTATGAAAGGTTTGCTAATTCTATTAGCTATTAGACATGAGACAAAAGTGTCTCTGAGGACTATTAAAGCCGCTGGGACAAAACGACTTATTTGTAGTTTCCCTAAGAGACTTGATCACGACAATACACTAAATAATAACTAAATATGAACATCAACGCTATGATAAAGTACACAAATAGTAAACAGTGTTAAATCAATACCTCTGACATCATCAAGCAACATCAACATTCATATTTAACATTAATATTCAACACAAACATTCATATTCATATTGGATGTCATAAGATTCATCCTTGAGTGTAATTTTTTATTTGTATTTTTTGCTAAAATGTCTTATACAGTACGCTAAAACAGAGGTGCATTCAAGTAGACCGATGACGCATTTTACAAGCAGCAATGACATTTTTACGTGTGTGTGTTTTTACACTTTTGAACAACATTCAGTCCCAGCGTACGGTATAGTCTCGATGGCAGACGGGGACACAAAAGTATGCGTACTTAAACTTTCTTTAGGCGTCAAAGTGGTAAAACAAACATGTTGACTCGAGGGGCTTGCCTCCTGTGTCTACTGTGTCCACTTCACTCTCCAGGGACAAGACTTGTTTTTCCACTTCAAGTCCCGCAAGTCGTCAACTGCTTGGCACCAACCTGACTAATTGATCCTCTGGTGACACACACACACACACACACACATTTTGTTTGTTTTGTCACTTTAACGTTCACACGTCACACTTTAGTGTAAAACTTTAAATGATTGACGCCTTTGTGCACCAGTGAACGGCTTCAAGACTTACTTTTTGTAGACATTAGTTCACTTATTTAAACACATTTTAAATGTATTGTCTTGCTACCCTTTGATACACATCATTACATGCAAAGACATTTCAGAACCTCTGATTTATTTACGTCTTCCATCCATCCAGCTTCGATGCCAGTTATCCTCACTAGCGTGGCGGGTATGCTGAAGCCTATCCCAGCTGACAATCACTCAGACTCACATTCATACCTGACAGTTTAGAGTTTAACCTAACATGCGTGTTTTTGGAATGTGGGAGGAAACCGGAGTACCCGGAGAAAACCACTAGGCCAACGTGCGCGGACACCAGGTTGGTGACCCTTGGGCTATTTGATATGAAAGGGGAACCATAACATTGAGGCTAAAACATTTTCAAAATCGCTGGTGAAACTTAGAGGATCAGGCGCCTTCTTTTAAGGAGAATTTGGATGCGAGATCAGCTTGATGGCACTCCAGCAGGGCCCCAGGCGGTCCAACGAATCCAACCACTTTTCGGGCTATCCGCCTTATTGGCGCCACACACGGGAGGCGGCTGCCAGCTGCGGTTGGCGGGGCTCGTCGCCGGCGCGTATCGGGCGGCTGTGGCCGGCTGCACCGGTTGGGCGACGCATTCAGATCCAGAGCGAATTGTCAACACCGGCCGCTTTTCCTCCTCTGAACTACTTTGATATCCCCAAATTCCCTTCACATCTGACAGCCAATCTAAACCGTGGGAGACAATTCACTCTGGATGTGGGCGCATCGCTCGCCAACTCCTGCGTGCATGGGTTGCTGCGTTGGCCGGTCGCCGGGTTCGAAAACTCACCATCCTCCGTCAAGTGTTTGTTCTTCAAATGCTGTATTAAATTCAAGCTTTTTAACATGCTACCCCGGCAAAATAGTTTTGGTGGCACGTTTTGCAGGGTGCAAAATGTATATCACTTGCACAAATAACAGGTAAGTTCTACACGGCAGACATTTTTGTTTCGGGTCTGGCGCGCTTGCGCAGTGTGAAGGAAAGTGGGAGACGCTCGCTACAGGCTGCATGCTGCAATAGTACGAACCAGAGGTGCTTTTTCACAGAAATAGAGCGATTTTGATCGATGGCCAGTCAATCGGAGCATCCTTAGTTTAAATATTTGTACATTTTTAAAAACAATGGCGAAAAAAAGAAAAAGGAAAGTCATTTTACAAGAATAAGGCCATAATAGTAACACAAGGTTGTAATTTTACATGAATAAAGTTGTATTATAAGGGGGGAAAATGCCATTTTAGATGGATGTGTATCGCAATCATCCATGCATCCATTTTCTATGCCGCCTATCCTAATTAGGGTCGTATGCTGGCGCCTATTATCACAATCAATGTGTCATAATGAAATATTACAGAAAAAAATGTCCTTTTTAAAGTTGTAATATTAATAAAACAAAGTTGCAATTTTGGGAGGGGGGGATTAGGCTGAGAAAATGTTATAATGTAATGTTAGAATGTCATTTTACAAAAATAAAATCAAAAATAGTACAAGAATAAAGTCATAATATGAGACGGGAAATGCTTAAATATAAATATAAAAATATATATTTTTTAAAGCCGCAATATTATGAGAAACAAACTAAACAATGAGTAAAGTGGCAATCTTTTGGAAAATTAGGTTGAGAAAAAGTTAAAATATAACCAGAATAAAGTCAAACTATTATGGAAATAAAGTCATAGTATTAACAGAAAAAAACGTTGTAATTTTAGAATAAAGTCCTAACCTAACATTAACAGAAAAAAATATATAATCTTGCAAGAAAAATGTCATAGGCATAAAATATTAGCAGAAAAAAAAATCACAGGAAGAAAATATTGAAATAAATATTTCTATTCCCCCCCCCCCCCCCAAAAAAAAACAGCAAAAAATGAACAAAGAGCAGTAATTTTACGAGAATAATAAAGTCATAACAGAAAAAAATCATAATTTTATGAGAATAAACTTGTAAAGGGGGGGGGGGGGTCATTTTACATGCAGAATTTTGAACAATTAAAGAAAAAGGACGTTTTTTAAGCCAAAAAAAACCAATTTGCAATATTTTGGAAAAGTAGGTTGGGAGAAAGTTATTATGAGAATAAAGTCATAAGCCAAAAAATTCGAGAAGAAAGTTTAAATGTTTGTACATGAAAAAACAGCAAAAATGAAAGCAGTCCTTTTACAAGGATTGCTTGATGTTGGAATGTTAAACAAAAAGTCAGTTGGGATTAGCATACCCGCGTGAGGATAAACGGCATAGAAAACGGATGGATGGAAATTAGATGGCGTGTAAACTCGCTATAAAGTTTATTTACAGACGATGTAAACATGGACATAGACGCCGCATTGAGTGCGTTTGTCCACTGCGGCGATACGTCAACGTCGCCGCCATATTGGATGTGTCAAGGCTGCGCTGTAAATTAATACAAGAAAATGTACTTATTTTCATAAATCGCCTTTGAGAAGATCAAATACATTGTTTTGGTGCCTAACTGTTTCCCACGTATATTAGTGCATGTGTGAATGTATAAACGACAGACATTAACTTACATTTCTTTGTAGAAAGGTGCTTTATTAAAGTAAGTAAATTTACTTGTATTCATTTACAGCGCAGCCTTGACACATCTAATATGGCGGCGACGTTGACTGACTGCTCAGCGCTCCATGCGGCGGCTATATACAGTACCTGTATGTCTATGGATGTAAACATGTCTGCTTCGTCTGTTAGTGGCGGTGTTGCTGTTACAGGTTTCCACCAGAAGATGGCAGGGATGTTTTGAAAGCAACCCCAACACGTCCGCTGTTGGTAGCTTTGATGTTACAGGTTTCCACCACAAGATGTCAGCACGAGCAAAAAAGTTACGCTTAAAAACATGTCTGAACATGTTGCAGTATTGCAATATGATGTCTACATAAGGTTTATTCAGACACTTGTTGGCTATTTATGAGTTCTTGTTTTTCATTCATTCATACCAATGAAGTGGAGAGTAACGTGTCACTTTGTAGTGTATATTGTGACTCGCCGGCTGCTGTCGACATTAACAGCTCTTAAATCATTGTCACACTTGACGTACATATTCTTCAATGTTAAACGCAATTGTTTCCAGTACATGCTTCTGCAAGGGAAATGTTGCAACACATTTCTTCTAAAGGAGTTGGACGGACTTTCCATTGTGTTGAAATGTGCCTGTTGAGGCCACATGACGCTGGTGACACATCAAACGTTCCCGGCAGATGAACGTCAAAGTCACGACATTGTTAGCAAAACGACGCAACATGCACTTCGACAAGCTTTATTTAGTTTACAGGTGGAGGGCGGGGAGGGGAATTCTTTAGCGCTATTTACAGTTGGCTTCAAATGTTGTGTTTGTACAAGTGTGATTGCAGTACACAACCATGGTGGATTAAAAGTCACAAAGCAATAAGAGCACATGGAAGTCAATCAGCTAATCACACTACATACATACACACACACACGTGCATCCAGTCCGCACATACATACAGTATATATACATACATAGACATACATACAGTGCCAGTCAAAAGTTTAGACACACTTTCTCATGCTGTTGAATGAGAACGTATGGCCAAACTTGACTGGTATTGAACATAAACGCACATTCTGTACATACATACATACAAATACACACAGTTGCTAGCAAGATCTAGAAGCTTCCACATCATGTTCAATACACTGGATGTCGCTTCTCTGGGGGAAAATATTAAATGAAACCTTTTGTGACGCATGTTGTAAATTCATCTATCTGCAGAAGGAGCACATGCTTGTGTTGAGGACGTCATCGATTCATCATCATTGTCATCATTATAAAATACGATTGAAAGAATGAAGAAAGGAGGAACACTGAAGGCCAATTTTCATGTCCAACACTGACAGAGCGTCTCTTCTACTCCAGGAGGGGAGGGGCCAGGTAAGCCGGAGGCGTGAAGTGGCATTGAAGAACTGTCACAAACGCTGCACGCTTGTCACTTTGTTTGGCGACAAAATGTGGGCCTTCGTGACACGTGTGTGTGTGTGTGTGTTGGCATCTAATCAGTGGTTAGAAGTGTGAGCTCAAAGAAAGAAAATGAAGGCATCGTTGCTATGACAACCAGCTAACAGCCAGTTACAACATGATAATTGGCTACAGCGTCAGTGTGCATGGGTGTGTGTGTTAGTTAGAAGGCTTAAAGTGTTGAGAAACGAAGAAGAAATGTAGTATAATGACAGAAAATCAAGTAAAACAGTGTGTGTTGTGCGCAGCGAGGACAGCGCCCGGGACAGGTGGGCGACGAGCTCACTGTCTTCCAAACATGAATGGCCAGGAGAGACCGCGTGGGCGGGCCCCCGACAGGAGGGACGAGGGGGAGGGGCTAAAAGGTGTTTATTCACAGGATGACACAGCAGTTACTCTCTCCAGTCTTCTCCCTGTTCCTCTGACCTGAACACAAACAGAATCCATCATAAAATACATTGTTTTTAAACATACATCACTAATATGATGCTATTTATGGACATGCATAGCTAATACTATATTCTATAGATGCCTTATGTAGACACCTAATATGACACCTTTTATGAACATAAATCACTAATACCTTGTCTATATATACATAAATCACTAATATGACGCCTTTTATGGACATAAATCACTAATACCTTGTCTATATATACATAAATCACTAATATGACGCCTGTTATGGACATAAATCACTAATACCTTGTCTATATATACATAAATCACTAATATGACGCCTGTTATGGACATAAATCACTAATACCTTGTCTATATATACATAAATCACTAATATGACGCCTTTTATGAACATAAATCACTAATACCTTGTCTATATATACATAAATCACTAATATGACGCCTTTTATGGACATAAATCACTAATACCTTGTCTATATATACATAAATCACTAATATGACGCCTTTTATGGACATAAATCACTAATACCTTGTCTATATATACATAAATCACTAATATGACGCCTTTTATGGACATAAATCACTAATACCTTGTCTATATATACATAAATCACTAATATGACGCCTTTTATGGACATAAATCACTAATACCTTGTCTATATATACATAAATCACTAATATGACGCCTTTAATGGACATAAATCACTAATACCTTGTCTATATATACATAAATCACTAATATGACGCCTTTTATGGACATAAATCACTAATACCTTGTCTATATATACATAAATCACTAATATGACACCTTTTATGGACATAAATCACTAATACCTTGTCTATATATACATAAATCACTAATATGACGCCTTTTATGAACATAAATCACTAATACCTTGTCTATATATACATAAATCACTAATATGACGCCTTTTATGGACATAAATCACTAATACCTTGTCTATATATACATAAATCACTAATATGACGCCTTTTATGGACATAAATCACTAATACCTTGTCTATATATACATAAATCACTAATATGACGCCTTTTATGGACATAAATCACTAATACTATGTCTATGTATACATACATTACTAATATGATGCCTTTTATGGACATGCATAGCTAATACTATATTCTATAGATGCCTTATATGGGCACGCATCACTATATGACACCTTTTGTGAATATAAACATTATACAGAAATGAATCACTAATATGTCGTCTTTCATGAAGATAAATCACTAATATGACTTTTTATGAACATAAACCACTAATACTATTCTCTACATCAGGGGTAAGGAACCTATAGCTTGAGAGCCATCTGGCTCTGAGACATTTGTTATCACGATAACATTTGTTTGAATTTTTTTTCTGCTGACATTTGAAAGTAAAACATTATAGACGTGAGCCGCACATGTTGGCCACACAGTCACAGTCTGGAGATCGGGAAGAGATTGGGTTCGATTCTCCCTTGGGAGTTGTTCTCCCTGTTCGTGGGTTTTCTCCGGTACTCTGGTTTCATGCGACACATGCGACTCTAAATTGTCCATAGGTATGAATGTGAGTGTGAATGGTTGTTTGTCTATATGTGCCCTGCGATTGGCTGGCGACCAGTCCGGGGTGTACCCCGCCTGTCGCCCGAAGTCAGCTGGGATAGGCTCCAGCATACCCCCCGACCCTAATGAGGAGAAGCGGCATAGAAAATGGATGGATGGATATTATAGACGTCACAAAAATAACGTCCAAAATATAAAACATTCTCATCCATTCATTTTCTACCACCGATGTCAACTGTCCTTCCGATATTTTTCGAGTTAGATACCTCAACTCGATTATAATTGGATAATGCGGTAGTTTACCTGGGCCATTGAGAAGTAAACTTCCCTCCTTTAATCAAATAGTGAGCTACTGTAACTAATTCTGCAGAGCAAACCCTTTTGACATCGAAGATGGTGAAAAAAGATGATGAGTATGGTGCAAAAGCATGCAGCAGTCACATTAGTAAGTCACATTAATAGTTAAGAAGTATTTTATGATTATTAGTTAGCTTCAGTATAACAACATTATTAGACCTATTATTATATTCTAAAATTATTGGTCGTGTTTAAAAGTGCACGTACCTATTCAGTTGTATTCAGTGTTAAAAAATAATATATGGCTCTCATGGAAATACATTTTAAAATGCAGGTATGTGGCTTTCAGGGTTCCTAACCCCTGCTGTACATATACACATATCACTAATATGCTCTGCATGTATATATCATTAATAGATGCCTTACATGGACATACACCACTCATTTATTGGATATGTACACAAATGGCATAACAAGTCATCAATATGGTTGCGACAGATGAGCAATTACATAAGACAAGTGCGGCCAATATTGAGCACATTGTGTATTCTTCCACGGCCTTTGCAATTGATTTAAGGTAGTGTGTTTGCCACCACATAACATCACAACATGGAACGCCATAAATCAATTCATAAATATGCCTTTTATGGACGTAAATAAGTCAAACAATGCCCTGTATGGACATATATCACTAATATGCGGACTTGTATGGATGTGAAAAACTAATATGATGCCTTATATGGACACACATGACAAATATAATACTTTCTGTGGAAGAAAAAAAAACAATATGATGCCTTTTATGGATGTAAATGACTAAAACGATGCCTTTCAAGGATGTAATCCAAAATGATGCCTATATGGACAAAAATGACAAATACAATGCTTTACGTGAATGTAAATAACTAATATGATGCCTTATATGGACATACATGACAAATATAATACTTTATGTGGATGAAAAAACAATATGATGCCTTTTATGGATGTCAATAACTAATATGATGCCTTATATGGACATACATGACAAATATAATACTTTATGTGGATGAAAAAAACAATATGATGCCTTTTATGGATGTAAATAACTAATATGATGCCTTATATGGACATACATGATAAATATAATACTTTATGTGGATGAAAAAAAAACAATATGATGCCTTTTATGGATGTCAATAACTAAAATGATGCCCTATGTGGACATACATGACTGATATGACCTTTTACGTGTGTGTAAATTATAAAGGAGGAGGAGGAGGGTTGCAAATGAGACACATGATTTCCCCCCAGGTGTTTGGACATTGGACTGTACACCCCTGCAGTGTGGGAACAAGATGGCGGCAGGCAGCGGTGGCGTGTGCTACCTTGGGAGTTGGGCTCAGGCAGCGTCTCTCTGGCGACTAAGTGCATGACGGTGGTCTTCCCCAGAGGCAGCTTGAGTGCTGCAAGAGAGTGAAAATACAACGTCATCAAGTGTTTCCAAGGCGCGAGCATCATGGCTGTCTTTGTCGTGAGCATCATCATTCCTTTGAAACGTCTCATGAAAGCAAAGACGGGGATGAGGCCCTTATGATGGAAGAGTGGAGGCCGGTCGGGCACCACCTCTGACCTCTTTAAGCACTAAAAGGCAGAAAGAAAGTGTGCGCCCCCGTCCCGATTCGCTCCCTCCACGTCTCCCTTCCTTTTTTTCCCTGCGCTTCCTGTCCGTGTCAAAGGCAGCTTGTCCTGAGCACTAAGCTTCTTCTGCCGCTGCTCAGGAAACATGAAACAGCCAAAGAACTTTCCAGTGACCCACTCTGACTCTGTGCGTGCGTGCGTGCGTGTGTGTGCCAGTCACCTCCTAGCGTCACGTTGCCGTGCAGGAAGCGTCCCTGGTAGATGAGCCTCAGGATGTTGGGACTGCTGACCTGCTCCTCCTCCCAGTCTAAAACATCACATTGATTGGACTATGAATATGTCAACGTCATCAATAATATCAATTCATATACACACACATTTCATACTAAAGACTCCCATGTCAAATATCAGTGCTATATGTAGACATGGTTAGGGACAAAAGTATTGGGACACATCTTTTAATCAATGGATGGATGAATCAAGAGGTTGGACGAGAGTTCTAGGACATTTTAGACTTACAGGGAAAATAACAGAGGCACTGTCAGCTACACTTCCTGTAGCTGACCCAAGACTTGTGTCTGCAGAGAGTGCGGCTGACCGTGGTTCCTCCCACACAAAGGCTGGGAGTGTCCATCCATTGTGTGTGTCTGTGTGCGTGTGTGTGTGAGTGCAGACAAACAAGTGAACCGCAGCCGTCGCTCACCCATTGGCCAGTTGTCATAAACGTGCTTGGCGATGTCTGCCGCCGAGTCGTTGGGAGAAAAAAGGAATTCTTTCGTCTTCCCACTGACCAAGATCAGCCGCAGGTTAATCTGTGAGACACAAACATCCCAAGAGTACGTCACGTCGTATCAGGAAGCCGTCTGGGTCGTGACAGGAATCGGAAACAGGAAGCCAGACCCTCAGGAGCCATTGACTACAATCTGTGTGTGTGTGTGTGTGTGTGTGTGTGTGTGTGTTCCTCTCGTCACCTCCATGTCTCAACGTTGTCAACATCAAAGTCACACAAAGAGCCCGCCAACACGCCACAACGTGTACACAACAGCTGTTTCCTGTGTTGTACGTTGGACGTGATCCTTCCACTACATTTCCTTCATCCTTTCAAGGAGAAAAACTAACGCTAATGAGGAAAGTCAAGCAACAGCACCCCTGCTGGTTGCAGCTTAGCAGCGCACACCTCACCAAAATTCTTAACTGTTAAAAAAATGAAAAATTGCAAACTCGATTCGCCGGAACATGCAGTCTGTCAATGGCATGACGGCCAACACGGACATATGAAGCCAACTCGTCCTGGCCGGCGAGGCTCACTGGCTCTCACTATTCAGCTGGTGGGAGAAGCGATCGCATTAATTCAACTAATCCAATATCTAACTGTGCATCATGATCTCAATCTCAATCATGATCTCAATTCTAAGCAAGAAAATTGGAATTCTGGTTTCCATGACAACAGCTAGTAGTGCCTTAGTGGTGACTTAAGGTGATACTCTCCTGTCACATCACGTTACCTATCTCCACCATCCATGGACCGCCACCTCATCCTCAACTCCCCCATATCTCCATCCTTCTCTTTTAACCCCCCCTCCACCTCCTCCCCAATGCTGTCAATCAAAGCGAATGAGGGAAAGCACAGGCTGCGAATAAGAATACATGTAAGCATCGAGATGGTCTTCAACAAGATGTTTCCATGAGCTTCTAGAGGCTTTTGCGAGCGCGTGTTAGCATCTGAGCTCCGTCCAACACACGCTGATGCTTCCAGCGAGGCAAGAAGGAGATCAAGTTAGCTGGATGCAACATAAATGTGATTCACATGTTCCACCAGCACCTTCCCACCTGCACAGCAGCGTCATCATCACAACATCTAATAAGGGTGAGTAGTTGCTCCGTCCCTCCATGCCGTCTCCGTGTAGAGAAGCTGCTTGGGATGTTCTGCAGGCATCTCGCTTACACTCAACACCTCCGGCAGGAACCGAGCACGGCAGCCTCATGCATGAACACAAACACACACAACATGAACACGCGTGTGTCTGCAGGCCGACGGCTGCCGACTGCTTACTCACGCGTGCTAACTCGTGCGGCCGAGGTTGCACTGATGATGTCATGGCACCTCCGGGCGCCGATGCAACATGCGGAGAATTTCTTTATGCCGACATGTGACAACCATTGAATGCCGCCAGCACACACGTGCACGACAGTGTGCCCACGACAACTCGCTGGACCAAACAGCAGCAGAAGTTACGTGTTCACAGGTCAAACTGTGCTCAGCGTGCATCCTTTATTAAGTGCACAGGTAGGGGTGTGACGGTACATGCATTCTGAATCTGATTTTACAGTACGGCGCATTAGGTACAGTACAGACGCATGCCGAGTTCCCACTCGGTGCACATTGAGTGACGGAGAGGAAGTGGACTGCGCAATATCGTTTACTTGGTAAAGGAGTCACGCTCTTCAAAATATTTTTTTTTTTGTTAGTTGAAAATTGAAAAAGAGTTAAGTCAGAATATTATGGGGGAAAACATTTTTGTTTTGTAAGTTTACATGAAAAAAAAGTCTGATTATGAGAAAAAGTTCAAATGTACAAGAAAAAAAAGGCCTTAATAAGCAAAAATTTACAAGAAATAAGTTAGAAATAAGTTAAGTGTACAAGATGAACACGCAATTTTTACGGGGAAAAAAAAAGTATGAGAGAACATATAACGGGGAATAACGGGGAACACCGCCGATACAGGTCGATAGTGGCGTGAGGCGCTGCGTCACTACGCCAGAAAAATAGTTCTTCTTCTTCTTCTAGCTGCTACAATAACAATGTCGCTGGTCAGTTACGTAAATAGAACATTGTTGGCGGTTTTTGGAGGGGTTTTATAGGGCTATAGTATATAGTCGAAATAGGTGCATCCCGTCGCGTGCATTGTTAGCTCCCCACATGCTAGCTGTTTTTCTCTCTTTAGAACGCACAGAAAAGGGAAAGATGTGTGGTCATGTTTCACATAAGGATTGTAGATGATGGGTACAATTTCAAAAAGGCGCGGTTTTCCTTTCAAATCTTTGCGGTTCGAACATCGTTCCCTCACTCCCTCCATTGCGTTTGTTTCAAATTAATAAACGGTCGCTGTTTCGTGGTTGACTATGGCCTATTATTAGTCTACAAATACTGAAAGACAAGTTATATGTAGTACTCTGGTCTCTAGCCATCAGTAATGTTCCACTGATGAGAGATGACATGGCATGTCTGATACTGATAGTGCCTTATGAAATCCCCTTTACGTGTTAATTTTTTACAACTCCGTTTTTTACATTTTACACTTATTTTTACCAGCATAGCGTGTGTGCTTTATGGGTTAGTGAATAAAATGCCCGTCAATTAAATGCAAAAATCATCTTACATTTATTTATGAAATACATCAATGGACAATTTTGCCCATTTTCAACAAAAGGTGCAATTCCAACTGCATATGTAAGATATTTTTTTATGACACTCTTATTTTGTTTACACAATTAGACGACATGGGGCAAACGGCGCTCTTATTTTTAAGGCCGGACGTTTGTTCTGTGTGTGTGTTGACAATGTCTGTAAGACGAGCTGGGTGCAAGAATAAAAGTGCTTCTTGTCTTTTTTTCACTCTGGACGTCATCATCGGGCATTGTAAAAAGCTCCTTACATTAAAGCGGTAAAACACAACGTGGTGGAAATATACTCATCCATCCCAAGTCGCACACACACAACCGCACTTGCGTGCAAACCCCGCTAGCTTCCGTTCACGTTCCGCAAGAGGAGGTTCCGCCAACTTTCTCCAGTGTTTATCGCCACTCCAACATGTTTAGTTTGGGAGGAGGCGGTTTAGTGTTTGCTATGGGATTCCGCCACATTGAGCGGTCCGCCGAGGTCCCCACACCAACGATCCTTCTCCACACGATGACAGCGTTTCACTCACATTACGTCTTTTTTTGTGAGATTCCGCGTTTGATAGTAAATTCCGTTTTTATTGGCCAATTCCGCAATTCCATTAACGTGGAAATCATAGGGCCCTACCATTCTGTGTGAAAGTGGTACATTTTTGCCTTCTTACTTTGTCCTTCTTCTCCACTCCATTTGAAACACAAAGTTTAGAACAAATCAATTGGAGGCTAACTAGTTAGCTCGATAGCTTGCTATATGCTATGGGCAGCGATCATCCCTGCAGTGATCTGTAGCCTGTGCATTAACTTTGCGCAATGTGGCGTAAACAAAGAATAATGGAAGTGTGAAGGCGACTATAGAGTGAAAAAAGGTATTTAGAAAGACAAACAGGTTCTCCATGCTCCAACTACAGAAATATCCCATTTATTAATATTGAATGCTACTTGGCGGACGGGACAACTGTACGTACCAACATGTGATGATGGCGTACAGTTTTAAGTTGCATTTGATCATTCTGAGGGTGTCACACAAGTGTAAAAAGAAGTAAAGCGGTGTTTTTTTGCGAACAGATGAGTTAGCGTATGGTGACGCTGGAATCTCACTTCTTTAAATGCGAGTCCTCGTCTGTGTTGTGCAACCTGAGACGTTCCGCCGCATTGTTTGGTGGTTTTACTGCATCCACTGACAATGTTCAACAATTAATTCACTGTTGCTCAACGACTTGTTGATGATGGCTGATGAATAAAAGAAGATGCTGCGCTTTGCTTTTCTTGCAGTCGCAGGGCAGAATGAACGCGGAACAAGCGCAAAAGCTCTTTAAAGGCAGCTTCAGTGGCGGCTCGTCAACTCGCAGGAGTGGCTAACGTTCCGAACCGACACAACTCACCAGTGAGTGAGCAGCAACAGAGGAGAGGAGTAATAATATGTGGACTGTCACACTTATGTCAACCTTGTCGTTGTTGTTGTCAGCTAAGAGAATACATAATGAGTGTCCCTCACACACACACACACACACACACACACACACGCACACACATATACAAACAGAGGTTATGTAATAGCTGCAGACGGATAGGAGAAATACGTCCTGGGGCACTTTTGAGTTGCAGCCTCACCATCTCTTTCTGAGCTTCACGCACCGCTGCTCTATTTACGCTATGGGATTAGACGCTCATCTACTTTGGGCATCAAATAATCTCCCTCGACAACGATAACGTTGACTTTTAACAGTCAGTTAAATGTTTATTATCGTGCTTGTATTATTTTTATTAGTAACAGCACACAGTGAGATAAAACATTATTGTACAGTACAGCCACAATCATAATCATATGTACAGAGATGCGGAAAGCAAAAATAAGAGCTTTGCTGCCATGCATTAACCTTTTAAAACCACCAGACCTCAGTGTAGGGAGCAGCGGGGTTGCATTTGTGTTGCTTTTGTAACTGTTATGTGATGCTAGGATCGATAAAACATGTTACACTTCCACAGAACCGGAAGAAAGTCAGCTAAAAGCTCAACCCAACCTATTTTACAATCCCGGACCTGCATACAGCATGTCATGAATAATTACACAAAAGAAAATACTAATGCCACAAACTTGGCAGTGTTTGAAACACTTAGCCCTTCCAACGGTACAAGTATCATTCCTTGACGGCTAAAACTCACTCAACAAGCATATAATCAATATTGTCTTAACTAGAGATGTAAATAGCAGGGGTACCCCATAAATATCGGCCAGATATTATGATGTCTTACCAATAAATCTTATGACATTACCAATCATTTCATAAAACGATCCAAAGAGGAGAGATTATCTGTACTGTGCTGCAGGGTGAGAGGGTGGGCAAATCAAGCACTCCTTTTCTCCAAACGTGTGACGTGCTGTAAACACGTGTTGTAAACAAACATGGCGTCAACTTTGTGGGACTTTGCGCCAGTCGCACCAAATGCTCCACAAACACTTGCCAACGAGAGGAAAAAAACCCATCAACCCGCAACACACCATATCCCACCAGCCACCCAAAACGCCAGCACCGCCACGACGGCACCCCGCGGCACACAAAGAAAGAAAGGCCACAAAGAAAGGCCCGGGGCCTGCGTCCATCGCCCTTGCGCCCTCCATCATCGCCGGAGATACCGGCCCCGTCAGCCAGCAAATCGCTCCAAGCCACGATTTGTACTTTGGAGTATCCACTATTTTGTTTTAGGTTTTGTTAACTGTAGTGATGTCATGCTATTTGGCTAAGGACAAATCTACAGGTCCAGTTTGTCAAATCCAACTATGTTTGAGTCATCCTTACTTGCAGGCGTGCACAAGTTAAATGTCAATTTTAAAATAAATAGATCAAATCTGTTGGTTATCCGTATCGGCCTTTTGAAGCAGGGAAAAATAAAAAATCATTCATCCCTAATAAATCTATCATTTACTACCACATTCACTTGCCAGTGTTCGCCGTACATTCATTTATTTGTGGCAGCTCGCCACGATTAAGTTTGAACCGCCACAGAAAAATTTGTTGCTTTTTAAAAAAAAAAATTTTAACCTTTATTTGTTCACTCTTGCTCTCAATCACATGATAATGATCTGACTTCCATTTGCAAGTGATAGCCACCGACTAGCTTGAAAATACAGCACAAATGGTCAACCAGAATGTCAGTCTTACTCAAGGTGACAACCAAAAAATAAACCGCACGACACGTAACAGGTAAGTTAACACATAACAGTGAACTACCATTCTATGTGGGTAACAACGACAAAGGGTAAACAAAAAACGTCATTGTAACTGGTATTTACAAAGTGCCCGCAAGGCATGCTGGGTACTCCAGCGGCAACTACAATACGGCACGCACTTTTTCTAGCGAGCCCCTCAAAACTTAGGTTCGAAGAGGCGAAGAGTGAGTGAATGGTTAATTCAGAAAAAAGTGTACACACGAACTTATGATGCCATAAAAAGCAGGACACACCTTTGCAGTAAAGCAAAATTGTTGCTTTTACTGCTGTTGGAGCAGGAGCACGTTGACAGATGTGCAGGTGCACAATGACATACGCACACAAAGGTCACACAGTGTGACGTGCTCAGTAGTTCCCGAGGAACAAACACACAGCTGACGTTCCTGCAGACCAGCGTCACCGAGAAAAAGTTCCCTGCGTGTGAAACGGAAAGATAATATTGATCTTCGCTCCTCGCGAGGCCTTCTGTGACCCTGCCGGCCTCAGATCAATTCCAAGTGGATTTCCTGTAATCTCTTGTTTCGGCACAAAGCGGGCGCGGAGGCGCCGTCTTCCTGCTGGACTCTATTAAGCATTAACGGCAGGATCTAGCTGGGAGAGCCCGCACCATAGACCTTTATCAGCTCGCCTCTCAGGGCCGCCATGATGACTTCCTGTAGCCCGAGGGGCTAATGACTTCCTTTTACGACTGCTGCGGTTCATGTCAGCGTTCTTTGCACAGAGTGAGACATCTCTTACTTTTATAGTACATGCTTGAAGAAACCATCAAACACTCCACAGTCGTCAGTACTTGGAATACGTAAGACCTTTCCATGACTTGGAAAATGGATCAATTACCATTTCATTCTTCAGATTTTAGGGCTCATTATTGGAAATTTCGAAATACCAAAAACAGGGCTGTTTTCCACAAGTAAACACGTTCCAACAATTCCCTTAAATGCCTTCTTTACCCAAAAAGTGGCACCATGAAACTGAAATTCAGTAGAACCTGAAGCTCAGAGCTAAACAGCTAAATTAGCTAACATCTAAGTGTTAGAAAATAAAGTCATGATTGTTATCGAGAAAGAAATGTGTCAACACGTGAGCAGTGGCAGTGCAGCACATGACAACAAACATGCTGACTTCACCAACCAGGGGAACCTAACTCCATTCACTTGACACCATTCTGTCTTACCCAGTACAGACTAGTCCAGGGGTCACGTCTGAATGGACGCAGGCGGGCAACACCGGCCTCTCCTCCCTTCCTCGCGCTTATCCAATGTCCAGTCAGAACTCAGCCGTGATGCACTCATGGTCTGGAAAGTTCGATATTATTTAACTGTTTTGTTTTCAAAAACGCACATTTTCCCCAGTGTGAACGCACTTATGCACTCAAAAGTGTAAATACGGAAGCGCACCAATTGAGACACAGCATGAGTTGATTGCTTCAACACAATGTATAAATATTGACAGGAACGCTCCCTGCCTGTACTTCCTGATCCCAGCATTCCCATCCTGGCGCAACCTGACAGCTCCGCGCCCTCGCTCTTCATCGCTTCCTCCTCCTCGCTATGTACACAAAGACAAGCCGTTAGTCATCAGTCTGAGTGTTGATGAAGGTATCCTTCACGCCGCCACCGCCTCCTCCTCCTCAACAACACAGTCTGACATTTTGGCTCATGAACAACTGAGTTGACATCAGGACAGGGTAACATGAAGGGCAACTGTGAGATGCATTAAAGTCTTCCCTTCAAGACTTTGTCTGCAGGCCCAGCATCTGCTTTCCATGTCTTGACACAAAGACAGGAGATGGGGGAATGCGGGGTGGAAGAGCAGTGCATGAATATTTACTGAAAGCATCTGAAACAGTTTAGATCGGAGCGCAGCTAGGCGAGGCTCCACATGTCCTCATCTCTACTGGGACGATCACACTCCACAACATTCTCGTGCTGAGACCTTTAACAGCTGGACCTTTAAATCTTGAGATAATGAGACAAACATTGAGGCCTTTTTCTTGTTTTTTTTGGCTCCTGCCCATTCTGAAAGTAAGCATGCTCCATCCACCCATCAATACACTGCACTGTGTGTAGCTCTGCCCCTTTACGTACGACGGCAGGGTCCCAGCGTGTGTGTTGAACAATAGCAGCAGGATGAAGATGCGTGAAGGTGCAGCTCCTCCTCCGTCCTTCTGAGTGTGGTGTGTAATTAGTGCGGAGAGGTGTCGTGTCCAAATGGACACTGAAAGTGGTGCTGGCACAACACTTGAAGGACATGAAATGGCTTCGGAACGCTCCAATCGATTCTCCTCTAGTGGGCCTACACGTGTCTAGACAGTGTCCTTCAGGACCACACACACACGCACGCACGCACACTTCCATCACAGCGTGAATTCCTCCTCCACACCAATTAGAAGCCCCTCCCTCCCGCTGGAGGCCTTCCCCTGCCACCCTCGTCTTCTTCTCAAGGAAGTGTCTGCAGAGACGTGATGGCCTGCAGGCAGGATTAGCTCCACTGACCTTTTAGTGTGTTTCCTGCTTTTTGGGGGCCAAAATACACTCTGCTGCCAGTTTATTAGGTACACCTACACATCCTAATACCATCCAATACAAGACCTTGGATGTCCTCAAATCACAATCAAGCCTTCATCATATGTGGATAAATATGATGTAAATACATTAAAAGCACATTAAATATGTATAATACATGAGAGGTCCATTACTTGTGATGTAAATATACATTAGAAGTACATTATATATGATGTATATGATACATTAGAGGTACTTTAAATATAATATACATATGGTACATTAGAAATACATTAAATATTATGTAAATCTGACAATTACAAGTACAGTGGAACCTGTACTTGTACAAATTTTGCCGGCTGATAATTGTCCCCCAAATTATTGGCGATAAACGATATTGCCAACATTATATTTGGCAGAATAATGTGAGTACACCATATTAAAAGCAGCTTTAATTCCTCGAGAGTATTTAACATTGTAATTGGAATGTCAAGAGCTTTTTAAATGAAATAAATTAAAGACTCAAAGGCCACCCTGTGGCCAAGTGGTTAGCATGTTGGCCACACAGTCAGGAGATCTGGAAGATCTTATTTGCATATACACTTCCTTGATTCACTTTTAGTAACATTGTATGCGGAATACACTGTTTACTTTTAATGAAGTGTAACGTTTTGTTGGAGTTTGGTCATGTATTGGATGAAGCAAAGTGCGTTTGGTGCACAATAAGGTGTTATACTTCGGGAAACAGCGGAAAACGTAAGTTCCACTGTTTTGTATTATTTATTTAATTGTCTTTGTCACAAACGTTTTCATGTCACAGAATAACAATGCGCAAACGAGCTGAAATTGACATCAGATCGTGTCAATCGAGTCACCTCTTGTCATCCAGTCTGTTTATATCAAGACAGGCAAAATTATTTATATATTATTTCTTTTGTATGCGGTTAAATGATTTCTTGATTATCGTGATGGGCCTAACTGCATGAGTCCTACTGTGTTTTTAAGGTATTTTCATCACAACCTGTCCTTGTTAGCAGCCTACGAGCTTGCTACTGCATGGAAACAGGAACCAGAAGTCAGCGCCGTCGCCTGTCTATGATATCATCCTCGGCTGTCTCCGTGGTTCTTTGCTAACTAACACAGTTACACCACCAGTTTCAGTTTTCTGCATGTAAAACTGTAATTGTAAAACTATAAAAATGTGTTTCGTGTTCACGTTTTTGGCTTTCTGGGACGGATTCATTGGATTTACTTTATTTCTTGGTTTGAGTATGTTTTGGTTAGAGTCTGACCTTCCGGAACGCTAACCAAGGTTCCATTGTACATTAAGTATGATGTATATTTGATACATTAAAATTACATAAATATGGTACAATAGAGGTACGTCGACCATTAAATATGATGTAAATATGCTAAATGTGACGTAAATATATAAATATGTAAATATGATATATTAAACGTATTCACATTATTAAATATGGTGTAAGTATTTAAGTAGTAGTTACATAGAATTGAACATTGAAATGTGAATATGGTAAAATAGATGTATAAACACCACTAAATATGATGTAAATGTAGTACATTACACACACAATTAAATAAAATGTAAATAAGGTACATTGGTAGTATACACAAAATAAAACATGATCCATTAGAGATACTGTACATTAATGATGAAATAGTGAAAAGTGTCAGTTTGAACATATGGTGAGAACTTAAGCCAGTCCAGACCAAAGTAATGCTGTGGAATGTTTTTCTACATCTGATGTTTGTGTACCAGCATGGACTTATGTACTTGCTGTACGTATATATGTATGTAAACAGAGTGACATCACATATGGACAACTGCAAAAGCCAAATCAAACTAAAGTCCGGATAAATTGCTAAATCCACATCAAGATGTAGTAAAGGTTTTCAGGTGGAATCAGGGCACACGATGGTATCCAGTAGTCCGTTGGCACCACACGTTGGGTCCAGTAGGACATTTAAAGGACAAAGCAACACGTGAGGAAGATGAGTGGGGAGAAAGAGCAGCCCCAAGACAATCGCGTCCACAACGTTCCTTGTTCTTTTCTCCTTCACACAAAGGGAGGATGCTGCTCATGTGATGACATGTGTGCGTGGGAGACGACGCGTCCACATGTAAGTGTGTGTGGAGGATACACACACACACGCACGCACGCACACACACACACACACTCTGCAGGCAAGTGAAAATGTCCTCTGTGCTGGAATTTACCAGATGGCACAAGACAGAACACACACACACACACACAAACACACACAGAGTAGCTGAAGCACAGCAGCAAAGATGCTGAGTGATTATAATATAGACTACCAGTCAAAGGTTTAGACACACGTCATTTACAGCAATGAGGAAGTACGTCCAAACTTTTGAGTGGTGCTGTAAATGTAACCACAATCTTCCATAGTGAACATCCTTTGCTGTCAATGTTGTTCAGGGCCCTATGAAATCCATTTTAGTTTTTCCCAAATTCCATTTTATTTTTTTCCCCAAAGTCTGTTAACATTTTCACTCATTCATTTTCTATGCCGCCTGTCCTCACTGGGGTCGTGGGACTATGCTGGAGCCTGGAGCACTTTTTACAAATCTGTTTTTTTTTTTTATTTACTTTTTACACTTATTTTACCACTATGAAGTGTGCATAAAGTGTGTCGATTTAAATTCCTATGATCCAGCTACATCGATGTGTGTTTAGCAAGTTTCATTCTGGACGGCAAATATCAATTATTTAAAAAGGTAATTAATCGATTGAATCGATACTAGGAAATAAAACATTGGATTTAAGCACACCAGGCTTGATATGGATGTGTGTGTTTTTAAGCACTTTTAATGATAAAGACGAAAAAGAAATTCAGTCTGTCTGTGACGTCAACGTCTTCTGGGTATGTGGTAGTCATGGGAGTTGAAGTGGACCCGTGAAACACACTTGATTTGCCTTTTCGTCTTTCGGTCACTTCCTGTAATTCACTTCCTTCACTATTCATATTTAACTCATCTGTCTTTATTTGAAACTCCTTTTAAGTGGCATTTATGGGGGCAATATGCAAAGTAAGGACGTTTTGTACGCCTGGTAGTTTACGGTTGCATAGCAGTGACGCTTAGTGACGTCATCCTCCAGCATGGCGTGTCCAGGTCAAAACATATGCTTATGTACGCGGAAGCAATAAATGGCGCACACTTGCTTAGAAGAAAGGAGAAGAAAGAAATGCTGGGATGCTGTAATTTTTGTTGACCGTTTATTCATTTTATCACACATTTACACTCGCATTTCTTATGTATTCTTCTTTTGCATTACCACCTTTCCTTAAACTATGCACGCCATCTGCCATCCCTTCACATGGAAAGTATCTGTTTGCTCTCCCGGTTTGGTCTCATCATTATCAAAACGTATTATCATAAACCCACCACACCACGGTATCCTGTTCAGTGTCTCTGTTAAGCGCGTCACCAAGACGGAGGACCCATCCCGACTCTACATTACTTGATAGTTGCTGCACGGTTCTTTCAAATGGCTGCTCTGATCAGAAGGACTATCAGCATAAAAAAAAGCCCCTGCTGCCATCGGCCCGTACAGGTGAGAAAGTTTCAACACCTAATGGAAGATACCATACCACATTCATTTGCTGAGGAATTTGCATAATGTCCCTCACCTTAGGGTGCAAAGTGCAGGTTTGGATTGCAATATTTAAAGTAAATAATTCATCATAGCAAGCTATACCACCCTCTGTTCATTCTCTTACAAAAAACAACTAGAAAACTTCACCTGCACTGTCCAGTATCCAGGTAGTTATTTCATAGTCACACTGGTTGAATTTTTGGCTAAAAAGTTACTGAATTGATTGAAAGTTACTGAATCGTTTCGGATCGTGTCGTTTTAAATGGACCAAAATCGTTCTTGAATCGTATCGGCAACCACAAATCGTGATACGAATCGAATCGTTATTAAAACGAATCGTTACACCCCTAATTCACACTACTATGTCAATTTCCACAATTACGTTTGCAGTTCTGTTAACGCGTAAATCAAAGGGCTCTAGTTAATGTTGTAAACCTAGTAACAGTAAGGTCAACAAGTATTTGGACAGTGACAGTTTTTTTATGATTTTCCTTCACAGTATACACCACAACAGATTTAAAATCAATCAATCAATCAATCAATCAATCAATCAATAACTCAATAAATCAGCATGTCATTGACCTGTAGACTTGTAGCTTTGACAAAAACATGGTATTTAGCATTTCGGTATTACAGTGCAGGTATATTATGTAGTGGTTCAGTGGTTCAGATGACATAATGGTAAATAGATCCATTTTTGTCAAAGCTCAAAATTAACAGCACTGCTTTCCTCTAAAAACGGAATCCCAAAGATGAAGTAGACCAACATTCTTTTCCCTGATTGAGGCAGAACCTGCCAGCACTCACTGAGGGATTTTCCACTGACTTTCCCTTCTTTTGGACTTCCCGTTCAGAACGGTTCGAGCCGGACTAAACCCCAGAAAAGGAGACAGGACGCCACAGACACAGGTTCTGATACGAGTAGACTGATAGACCTTTGAAGACCAATAAAGAGCAGGTGGCGACATAAACAGACCCGCAAAGCTCCACAGGAGGCTGGTTCTGATATAAACAGACCCACAAAGAGCTAGGGCTGATAGAGACTGATGTAAAGACTTGCAAAGAGCTGGTTCTGGTTCTGGAATGTACCCTCATCAAGATGGTGTTGGTCAAAATGGACCCGTAATGACCCACAAAGACCTGCAAAGATGTGCCAAGAAATGGTTCTGACACAAACTGACCGCTAAAGAACTACAAAGATTCAACAACATGGTCCAAATTGACCCGCAAACAGCTTCAACTTCACTGGCACCACATATAAACAGACCCATAGAGACCTGTGACGACACACAGGAGAGCTGCCGCTGACACAAACAAACCCCTAATGACCACAAAGAACTGGCACTAAGAAGAACGGACCTGCAAAGACCCAAAAGGGTCTAGTTCTAATAACAACCCCACTTGTAAAGGCTTAGGCCTGTCATGATAACACATTTTGCTGGTCGATATGCTACAAATTAGCCTTGATAATCGATGTTATCGACAACAATTTTTTAAACCATTTTTTCATTATTGTCATGAGGTGTAATTCACATTTGAACCACTAGATGGTACTCAAGTATAGTGTACCTCCGTGAGCCACATTAGCTTGACAAAGAAGTTGCCTGTATGTATGTTGTTTAAAATGTATGCCATATAGCTGTACTGAATGGCTGCATTTCTTTTGCAATGCAGCAAGCGACACTGTCTGAGTGCGCACCATTTTCCACTGTTTTGTTTATTTTTACCGACCTAACGCCTCGGGATGAAGGCTCCTCTGTCTGAGGAACCTCCATTGGTAGTTTTTTTCCCCCCCTGTTGAGACAACTGTCCGTCTCGGTGGTCAGTATTCATGCGCTCCCCTTGTTCATTTTGTTTAAAACCCAAATATTCCCACACTGGGGCTGTCGGCTGAGGCATTCGCCTCAGAAACCATCGCTTCTGTGCCTTCATTCATGCTAGCGTATGCTGCCTCACAAAGCTAACTGCTAACCCAATGTATCCACTCACTTGCAGCCCCGCCTCCACAAAGAGGCTGAATGAGATGAGGGCTCACTCTCTCCGTTCGTTCCACTATAGAACCAATGCGCACAGACTGATGCAGAGTGTCATGCAGCCTGTGTGGCACACAGAGCCGAGCAGATGAAACACACACGCATACATACAGACGTCAATTTATCCAGTCCGTCATAATTATTGACCTGTTTTTTTTATCGTTCGATTAATCAATTTATCGATTATCGTGACTAGCCTATAATGGCTTGTAAAGACCTGCAAAGAGGTGGTTCTGGACTCACAAAGTGACAGCAGGAGCACTGGTAGGAACAGCAGGAAGTCATTACTCATGGACAGCACACATACACACACACGAACACATGTAGAAGTCCACAAAACGTTATGTAATCAATGGATGGATGAGGAACTTTCTATGAGAGCATGCTCATCGATACAAGTGAATGATCACACGCATACACGCACATGCACATGCATACACACACAACTAAAAAAAAATTATTTGGCTCATTATCATCATCAAGACTCCGTCACATTCAGAACTTTACAGTACATGAACTCCTGGGCCGGGCCGAGATGATGTCATGCTCATGGTGGAGACACGTGAACCCACACACACACACGCACGCACGCACACACATACAGCTCCACCCAGTGTGTGCCGTCATGGTTCTACTGGATTCATTTCACTCTTCCCTGTCCAAAAATGTGTCACTCACATACTGGATCTGCTAGAGATGAAGTGTTGTTGAACCCCTCCCATTCTTTTCTCATGCCTTACATTTGACCGTGAACTCTTCTTTGCATGCATGAGAGGTCACATGTGTCCTGAGGGGACATGCTAACCATGTCGCTAATCAAGATAGATGGGGGTGTATGGATTTAGAGGAGCATCCTGCCCAAATCATCCTCTTTGATAGAAGAGACGCTACTCCACGCACAGGCATCCAGCTTTTGGATGCAAGGGGCCCGCAGTTGCCATGGCAACCACTTTGACCCCATGTGAGGTTTGCCAGAGGTCCTCCTGGAACACATTCTTCATGCTCCAGAAGCAGGTGCATTTCTTCTACTCCTCCTACTCGCACCCAAATTATTTCACCCACAACATTTTGGCATGAACATCTCCTCCTCCTCCGCCGCCGCCTATTCTTCCCCCTCCTCCTCCTCCTCCTCGTCCTCCTGCTACTTGTCTCGTCCACAGAGTCTCAAGTGTTGTTGCATCCATATCCAGGCAGTTAGGGTCAACCGCACACAGGAGAAAAAGCCCCAAAACAAAGAGGAATCTTGTTTTAATGGTCCCCACATCTTCTAACCAGCACGGTGCAGTAAAAAAAGTGATACGTCCTCCAGGAGGGAGGCAGTGTGGAGGAACCAAGTGGACTGAGATGAAGGATCACAGTCAGGTTTTTAAATTTTTTAATTTACTGTAATATATCTCATCAATAATGTATTATTTTTTAATTTTTACAGTAAGCTGATAAAAAAAAGCTAATAAAACACAAGCTTCAGGCCAAAAATGGCCCCTGGGCTGCATTTTGGACAACCTTGGTTTACAACAGTATGAGTTTCAATCCAAACTGTGAATTCTTATTTCATTTTTGTAAAGTAAAGATCCTTATTGGCTGAGAGGGTTTTCAAGCTCTGGTTTCTCCATGGCACTTTCGCTAGCCATGACTCCCACTAGCCAAAGGCTGGGCAACACGGTTTTTTCTACAAATGGACCTCTGCTTCCGCACACTTCCCAGGCTCAAGTCGGTGCATCGCAACACCGATTGTGCACTTCCTGTTCCTTACTTTTCATTTGTTCAGTGTGGGAAATCGGTACGTTGCTGTAGCGCAACAAAAGGCACCATACTAAAAAATCACAATCCAAATACATTAATAATGAATTTGTGTTATTTGTACTGTACAATATGCCGAACAATAATGCAGAGAAGCAGGAAGTGTGCTACTAGATGCTAAACTCAGCTGATGACGTAACGTGGCCCTTCTATGAATGTCGTAAAGGATTCATGTCGCACTTAAGTAAATAAGATGGCATACCGCTCTCGTGATTATAGCCATAATCCATGCTATCATGCTATTTTTAGACACTTTAGATACAGGACCTGTGTGTATGTGTATGTGCATAGTAGCCGCTTAGCTTCCTCTCCACGTTATCCCAAACACCCCAGACTGCATAATGGGCCTGCTGTTCCAAGGATCAGCTCAACTTGCAGAAACACAGGCGCAGCTGGGACTGACTCCATGACAGAGTTCTAGAGGGGTTCTGCGAGGCTCAGATCCAAGATGGTGGACGTCTCGGTGACATGAGGGAGCCACCTTAAGGGGAGGTAGGTTTGAAAAGCCGCCACACTTGAGAACTCACCAGCCTCCTACATCCAAGTGGTCCAGTCAGTGTAAATGCTAACTAGCTACGTGAATAACACGACATAATTAATTCAAGTGCGCCCTGTCTAGCTCCGCCCCTTTAGTAACAGTACCACTGTGCTTGGTATCCCGACGGAAGGGGACCAAAAAGCGCTAATTTGTGTACACTTTCCTACTTTTCTGAATGAAAATAAGAGACAATATGATAGCTAAGTGCATTGTACGGTAATGTTGCTGCACCGCCAGGTCACAGTGTGAGACATAAAGAGGCTGCCGTGTACTCAAACGCCTCCTACCAGCTGTGTTTCTCCAACATGAGGGGTTAACTAAATGTCACACACACACACACACACACACACACACACACACACACAGGTTGCAGACATTACAATTAAGCACATCAGATAAGGATGAGCTCCTCAATGCGGGTAGAATCAAATACAATACTGGTGTAGCTAGTTTTAGGGTCAAGACACACAACACTACGCGTCACTGCCGCACTTGAACACACCATGAGCACAAACACTCACAGACGGCCAGCCAAGCTAACATCCAGTCCAGTGTGTTATCACAGTTGCAAGAAGATAACTTTGAACTTGAAACTGTTTGCTACTTTATCATCAATAAAGTGCAGGAAAACTGTTCACGAAACGTTCAATACAAACAAAAACGAGATCCAAGTGTGCACACAGTGGAGGAGAGTCGCTTAGCATTGAACGGGGGAAGGACGCAGGGGCCATTTTGATATCAATTTAGTGTCGAAAAGCAAATCAGTATGCTATAGATATATTTGAAGAAAAAAACGTTATTTGCATCATCAGTTTAACTTTTTCTCCTTACAATGCACCTTTGTGCTCTTTTTTTCCCCCATTTTTATTGTTTTTTTTAAACAGATTTGTATTTTTTAGAATAAAAAATGAGCTGCGGGTCCTTTAAACATCCTAGCATAGTATGTTAAATGACTATAGGACACCAGAAGCTGTACGTCAGGGGTGTGCAATGTTCGGCCCGCAGCTCGTTTATTGGCCCTCAGCATATTCTAAAAATAAAATGATTATTAATGACATATATTATTAGATATGACAATAATTTGCTTTGTCGCCTATAACTCAAAGCTATAATGTTTTCTTCTGATAGTTAAGCACATGTTGACCCACAATGGATTGCTTTTAGCATCTTTAATGTACAAAATGTATCAAAGTGATCCCATCATTCCATTTTTCTGCATGTGACCATTGCTGGAAAAAGTTTGGACGGCCCTGGTGTACATGTGAATGCTGAGAGATGATGTGCCACAAAATGCCTACAAAATAAAAACTAGAACTCTACCGCTGGTAACGCATCACAGCCAATCGTTGCAATCCCCAGATTCTAAGCAAAGACACCGTAATGGCCGAGAGCAGTACAGTGATGACCATAGCACACCAAAACGAACCAGAACTACGCCATGACATCATTGATTTAATGCTGGATAATGCATCACAGCCTATCATAGCAATCCCCAGATTCCCTGCAAAGATGCTCCCTGGTGGCCGTGAGCAGTATCGTAGGAGACCATACC
Organism: Dunckerocampus dactyliophorus; assembly: GCF_027744805.1. Classification (NCBI taxonomy): domain Eukaryota; kingdom Metazoa; phylum Chordata; class Actinopteri; order Syngnathiformes; family Syngnathidae; genus Dunckerocampus; species Dunckerocampus dactyliophorus. Next base: position 14,358,626 of record NC_072834.1, read on the forward strand.
GCCCCGAGGCGAACCACACAGAACAAGACTTTATGCCCTCACCTTTGCTTTGTGTTGCATTTAAAGTTAATAATTGTTTGACTCCACTCCTTCCTTTGACTTTTGAATCCTTCAGACATTTCAACTGTCACGCTATCACATCAGTACATTTAATAATTCACCAAGTAATAACCGACTCTGCTGGAATTCAGTCAACCGAAGAGCCGATTAAAGTTGCAGTACTTTGATATTTCTCGGTGTTGGCGTGTTATTTCGTGGAAAGAATCTACTTCCAAGAAAGAATTTCTGAGGGAGATGACAATGCAATGTGCACACCAAGTGAATTAAGGATCGAAAAACGAGGAAACAAGGGTGTAAACTGAAAGTGTAACTGGCCATATTCACGTGGCACAGCCTATTACACATATAGTTGCAAATCCTTAGTAATGTAGCAGTTTTGTGTCGGTAGATGATTAGATTGAATGTAAATAAAGAGAATTAAAGCTCACAAAGCTCACCATGTCTGCAGGGGTGCAGGACGTCATTTTGCAGACACAAATGTTCTTCTTCTTGTCCTCTTGTCAAAGCTCCCAAAGCTGATATAAGGTAAGATAATGACGTATTTTCTTTGTTTTAAACTAAAAAACCAAAAAAAAAAAACAACGTCAGAAGTTGCAGGTCCACCACACCGAGGCAACCAGACGTGGTCCACCTCGTCGCTACTGGGCCAACATATCCGCCGACAGTCCGCACTAACTGCAAGGTCCGGTTGGTTCTGAAAGGACCGTCGACCCGAGGGTCTGCAGAGACCCCCCGACCATGTATAAGGTTCTGCCGAGGAGGACAAGAAGGAGACTACGCCATGCGGAACAAGAACAAGAAGCACATCCGACTCTTCGCTCGTCGCCTTCGAGCTGTCCAAGCCAGGAGAATGTCAATATCCGGCTGTAAAGTCCTTTCGCGTCCTTTGAAACTGTGTCAAAACACGTAAAAGGCGACAGAAGGGATCCCCAGGTTACGACGCCAAGCTGGCTCGATCGTCATGGACCTTTACGAACCTTCAGCTGTCATCCACTGTCGCCATGGACCGATAAGGTAGCAGCACGGCCGAACTCGCGGCATCCGCTTTTTGCTTTTCAAAATAAGACGCACTCCACTGACGCTTCATGTAAAAAAAATAAGATAAAATACTGGCATTTTGCGGTGCTTGCCCAATAGCTGGTTCAGGGTCCAGAATGAGTACGTGATAGTTTAAGTGGTTACTGGTTCCTTAGCTCAAAGTATGTCATGTTAGTGTAATGTATGAAGGGTTTGACATACTAGAAAATGACTACGTGTTTCTAAAGCAGTGATGAAGCCAGTAGAGCAGCCATCACCAAATGGCGGACCTTAGTCCAAATTAAAGTGAATGGGATATATAATAATAATAATAATATATAATCATGGTCACGGACCGATCGCAGCGTCAGTTTGCGGGCGTAATTACTTTAGTTATTACGGTGGTTAGCATGTTGGCCACACAGTCACAGTCAGGAGCTCGGGAAGACAAGGGTTCGAATCTCTCGGATTTCTGTGTGGAGTTTGCATGTTCTCCTCGTGCGTGCGTGGGTTTTCTCCGGGTACTCCGGTTTCCTCCCACATTCCAAAAACATGCATGTTAGGTTAATTGGCGACTTTAAATTGTCCATAGGTATGAATGTGAGTGTGAATGGTTGTTTGTCTATATGTGCCCTGCGATTGGCTGGCGACCAGTCCAGGGTGTACCCCACCTGTCGCCCGAAGTCAGCTGGGATAGGCTCCAGCATACCCCCGCGACCCTAATGAGGAGAAGCGGCATAGAGAATGGATGGATATTACGGTTACGTGACCGCAAACGCGGTTACGTCACTCAGAATGAGCCAATGAAATCGTTTGTTTTACTTGCCGAGAAGTGATTGAAAGAACCACGGATTGCTGAACATGAAGAAAAGTTGAAAAAAGCAACCATTTAAAATTGAATGGACAGATCAGTTCATTCTTCCAGAAACCGGTGCCAAACCGCTATGTCTCATATGCTCTGAAACTGTAGCGCTGGTCAAAAACGCAAATGTGACGCAACATTACATGACAGAACGCAAATCATTCCAGGGGAAGTATCCACCCGAGTCTGATGAGCGTGGAAAATATCGGCGCTTAGAGCCCAGTATGAAAAAGTCATAACGTATTAAATTATAGCACAGCAATGTGCAAATGAGTGCTCACTAAGGATTGTATGGATATTGGAGCAAAACAACAAATCACTGACAGGAGAGTTGTGAAGGAGTGCTTCTGCTGCAGTGACCTTAACTCAAAGGTAAACAAAAAGAGGAACCGTGTGACAAAATCAGGCAAATCCCAATGACAGCTACAACAATAACAAGAAAATCTGAAACTTTATTATATTGTTATTACTTAATATTATTTTTCCCGGTGCAATTTTATTTAACTTAAAAATAAGCCTTGTGTTCATCCTTTGTTTGTACAGTCAAACCTTTTATTATGTATGTGACATTTGCTCTCGTTTTCTTTTAAATGCAATTGAGGTGCCAAGATAATTTGTTGTATTGAAACAACAGGGTGCTGTGAAGGCTTTCATTACATTTCATATTCATATGAGCTAGTCTGTTTGATGCAATTTAAGGCAAAATGCGGTTCTGTGAAAAAAGTGCATAAACTACTCAATTTTAATTGAAGAGCCCTGCCATAGAGTCTGTGCTCGTGTTACAATAGCACACATTTCTAATGTAATTGTCTTTGTACTTTCCTTTTTACACACTAACGTAAGAAAAGTGTCTAGACGCCCATTAAAAAAAAATGATGCTTTAAAATAATTGCTTTATTTTGAAGTCCAGGCTGTGCAACATCCTTGTTGCCTTGTTGTTCGGGAGCTTGACGGGTTCCCTTAAAGAAGATGGCGGCAGTTCACGTTCAGAGGAGTGTGGAGTGGAGGAGTGGAAGTGGTGGGACACTTTGTTTATCATAAGGGACGTGACGCAGGGAGGGCGTGGTCAAGTCGTGCATGAATCACTTGGAAAATGCACTTTGCGCTCAAAGATGAACACATATGCACCAACTTCGACACAGCCAGTGCGTTTCCTTATTTCTAGTGTTTAAATGTTGACTTCCGTTAGACTTCCCGAAATCCTGTCTTTGTCCAGTCTGCATTTGTCCAGTTATTCAGAGTGAAGGAGACATCTTTGTGGACATGGTGGACCACCAAAGAAGAAGGAGTGATGGAGAGAAGCAAACAAATAACTACAGAAGCACTCGGAGAGCGCAGACCAAGCGCCATAGTTCCCCCCAAATTGTGATTCACACTAAAATAATAATCCTACATTTTTTTAATCACTTTTTCATATTTCGTAGAACCTGTTGGAAATTTGTCCTGTGTATTGTTTTCAGGTGCTCTGAGCATTTATTGTGGAGTTATATGCGCAAATGCCAAAAATGGTCCTATCTCGCAACGTTAAAGAATCCTTTCAAAAAAATTCCTGGATCCAGACCGTGATCCGGACCACCCCCAAAATGTAATCACTTCTTCCATATTCCGTTTCCGACGATTCCTGAAAATGTCACCCAAATCCATTCTGAACTTTTCCAGTTATTCTGAACGCAAACAAACAAGCAACAAGGCAACGAGAAGTGGTATAGTAGAGAAGTAGTGAATCATGTCAGCTGTTTCTAATATTGTGACCACCTTTATTTAGGGACAAAACATTGGAGACATCTCTCGGGAGATGGAGACCAAACACGACAATTTTCTGATCAAATAATCTCCATTAATGGATAATGACTGCATTGACCTGCTTTGCTGGCTCAGCTAAAATCACACACTGACCTTCATTCACTGACAACAAAAACACACACACTCCACAGTGTGTATGAGAGTAGATTATGTACTTAATCCAGTGGCTCTTGGAGGAAAAAAACACTTTTAGTGCCTCCAATAAAGACAGGATGGACCTGTTTGGCCAATATATGCATTACATATACAGTATCAGCACTACATACAGTACGTGATATTACATATTAGCACTAAATACGTGCTATTGTAGTGTCGCTGGGAGTACTTCCTGCTTCCCGGCATGCTTTGCGGCACGGCTTTGTCAATAGTTGTTGTTCTGTCTTTCCACATCGTACCAGTGGTTGCCGCGTGCGTGTCGGGTTCATCTCTTTGATTTTTAACTTACAGCGTGGCTGTGCAGCCGTTTCCATTACGCATTGGTGATTGACTTTCTCCGTTATCCGTTAAAAACGGTCTCTGGTTTTAAGCTGACGCGTTATCGACACATCTTCCGACACGCAGAGTGAGCAGGGATCTTCTCCGTGCTCATGTCTTCTTCTGTGAGCAGTGAAATAGCCATCATGTACATGTGTGGCGTGTGTGTGAACGAGTAGGCGGTTCCCTCCGGTACATTCACAGTTGTTAAGACTTGTTCAGCTGACCTCATGTCACAGACCCACACAGTAGTGTGTACGTTCACCTCAGGAGGCCCTTTTTGGGGACAGCGAAACGTACTCAGACAACGACTGTAATAAAGATAAAGCCATCGCCATTTCTTATCGTTTGCAAAATGACCATTGATGGGCGAAAACGGGTGGAGCCTGGCTGGTTTCCACCTGATAAGAAGGAATAAAGTGCTTTTATGCTATTTGACACCAGGCGCTACAGAGTGCACAAAGTCCAGCCCGGAGGCAATTGGTGGTCCACATCGCCACTATTTTGCTTTGTCCCCTGTAACACAAAGCTGAGATGTAGGCTGTTTTTTTTTCTTGAATGATATTGAATTACTTAGCTACTCTACGCATTGTTTTTAGCATGAGACGTGGCAAACAAAAGGTGATGAATATACGTGAGTATACGTTATACGTACCTCCTACTGTTTGAACACTGGCAATATGTGACTACAGCAGTGGTAATGGCGCCCCCTAACGGGCGTTAAAAGATAGCAACGCCAGACGCTACTCTACTTTTGCAAAGCACATAAAGCAATAATTTGTGATAATAATCATCAGGTGGGTCGTCTTCTATGACATTCCTGAAATTGTCTAAAGCAGTGGTTCCCAAAACTTGCTACAGTCGCGTACCCCTTCAGACATTTGACTTGAAGCCATGTACCCCCGTACACACTTAAAAAACAAACTATTTTTACATTTAATTCAATTGAAGTAAACATGATTAATTTGTTAATTAAGTCTATAGTACGTAATTCTGGTTCAAATATGTGTATCGTGCATGGTCAAATTGTGATAAATGTTTTCCATAACCACTGATAAATAGATAAGATGTGAATTTCTCTTGGAGATGAATAAAGTGTCTAAGTATTGGTCCTACATAGCTTTTATTTCAGGCGGATGTTGGGATTCTTCCCGTTGAATGGGCTGAACCTGAGCTTCACTTTTGTCCACTTGCAATCGCTATGATTTTAAATCTGCATATTAATTTGATACCAAATTGAAAGAGAAAGTTGACCAAACATGATACAGCTGCATCCAAAGTACAAAAATACACACAGGCAGCGATAAAACCTCATTTTCAGGAGAATTTCCACTCTCTCATCCTGACACGCACGTACAGGTTTTCACAGTGCGGGGATTGGAACACCAATATAAGTTAAACATTCAAAATGAAACACTCTTAATACGCAACATAATCATCAAAATTATTTATTCATATAACGCACACAGAGCAATGAAGAACTTCATGGCGTGTACGTCTCCTTCTTTCTGCTGTAACGGTGTGTTCTGTGCTATGAGGCGTTTATGTACACTCGTAATTGTGAGCAATAGGCGCTAATTGTTTTTCTTTTTTATTCACGTACCCCCAATGACAATTGGCGTACCCCACTTTGGGAAGAAAGGGTCTAAAGTACGTCCAACTGTCATTTCTATTGCATTGTCAGCGGAAAACCTGTAATAAAAAATAGTGTATTTGTTCAACCAAGAAGGACTGAATTATCATTAAGGGACGATAACGTGTTATGTTTGCTGGGACCAACCTTCATGGTTTCCCACTGTGAGTGTTTTTCTTGTCCCGCTAGGAGTGGTCGGACGTGTCAGAAGTGGAGCTGACAGGACAAACACAACAGCAAGCAGAAAGACAGCTGAATAAATCCAAGCTTGACTCAGCAGCAGTGAGGAGAACATGACGTTAGTGGTGCTTCACACAAAGCCCACTTTGTCTTCCACTCACATGTCAATCGCTCTGGACTTTTGCTTTGGAAACGTAAAACGAAACTGAAATACACTTTGACCTCTAACCAACTATCTAATACTAAGTATATTAGCATCTTCGACGTGGAGGAGTAATCCCTGGGGACCTCCGCTCACCTGTCACAACATTAGGTACACGCTATGTGTGGTTTTTGCTAATTGTTTCAATCAATTTGATGATCGGCAGGTTATTAACGAATGGATATCTGCTGTAGTCCTAATCCTCGTGTCTCACTGAGGGGACGGGCTGCCTCGTGTCACCTTTAAAACACAAAATATGAACACAATCCTCTTTTGTGCACATCCATACACATCCATACAGCCTACAGCGCGCCTGATTGACAGTCCTCCTGCGTTGCAACACCCTCATCTAGTGGACAACTAAGCTCAATACACGATCCCTTCAGGAAGGCGCAACTGTTCGGCGTCAGCATGTACGTTTATTAATTAAAATAAAAATGGTTTACCACACAAATACCAGTTTGGATGTTGCAATATGCTAATTAGTAAACAGACATGATAGATAGATAGATAGATAGATAGATAGATAGATAGATAGATAGATAGATAGATAGATAGATAGATAGATAGATAGATAGATAGATAGATAGATAGATAGATAGATAGCTCTTTAACGATACTGTACTATATCTTTGTTGTCACCACTGCTGCAGTTACCCAAACTGTCCACTAGATGTCGCTCATAGACCGCTGATGCAACCCGAGCGTGTACGACGAGGATTACAAGGTCCTGGAGGCACGCACGCTCACACGCACATACGCGCAGTGGTTGAGAGGTGCACTGCAGAGAGTGCAGCTGTCACATGTTTGCTCATCATGGCTTGTCCTAAATTTAGATTTTTGTGCATGTTAGCATAGTTAGCTTCTCTTATAGCATAGAATGTCAGAGGTGAGTTCAGAGGTGAACTCCAGACCTGTGTGTGAGGCCTATCGCGTCATCTATCCATACAGTGTGTGTTTGTTTGTGTGCGTGTGTGCACAGTAATGTGTGAATACGTTCTTATGTCACAAAGCACATAATCCCTCTTATATAAAAGAGTTTCTCTGCAAAGATGCTGGCCAGTGTGCTTGACCGTGCATGTTGAGGTGCACGTGTTCTGACGAGCCAATATCACAAATTGTCTTTACACACATAATAATGCTCACTTTTGATTGACACGGTGTGTTGGTACAACTGTACGCCAGCACACTGACCACTGTATCTAATATTCTGATACCTTCCTAATGGCCCAAAGAGTCAAAATGTTTTTCAAAAAAAGGTACTTGAGTTTATATTTGTATTTGATTTAACCTGCTATTAGGTAACTAGTATTAATCAATGTCAAGGTTAATTAATACAGTGCATTTTAAAAAGACAAAAAGACAATTATGACTACAATAGAAGTAACTAAAAGTGAGAGGAAAGGAAATAAGTGACGCCATTGCAGGAGTGATGTGGTCGTGCCATTTAGTTCCTGTGAGCAGGTGCACAGTCGCATTTTGGGCCAGCGAGTGGAGAACTGCTCAGGGCCGAAGTATTAATAAAGTATAAACAAAATCCTGAGGTACTTGAATTCCATCTGGGGAAAGACCCCACTTCTAATCCGAAGGGTGCAATCCACCCTTTTCCGGTCGATGCCCTTAGATTTGGAGGTGCCGAGTCTCATCCCAGAAGTTCACACACAGAGGTTCACAGCCTGATGAAGCCATCAGGACCACGTCACCCACCAGTAGCACAGATGAGGTCCTAAGGACCCCAAACAGGACACCCTCAACACCTTGGCTGCATCAAGAAATTCTATCCATAAGAATTACAAGCAGAATCAGTGACAAAGGGCAGCCTTGGCAGAGGCCAACGTTGACAGTGAACAGGCTCAATTTACTGCTGGCAATGCGAAAAAGGCTCCTGGTCCGCTTGTAAAAGGGCCGGATGGCACATAGTTGTGTGCCACCAACCCTGTACTCCCGGAACACCCCCCATAGGACAAGACACGGCTTGGGACATGTTCGAATGCCTTTTCCAAGTCCACAAAGCACATATGGACCGGTTGGGCAAACTGTTTCACTGTTTCCCCCTTTCTGAGGTGAAGGATGGTTTGCCAGAACCAGAAACTTCAAAGCCAATGGAAAGTCATCCTCCTTGACTTCACTGAACTCCTCCCACACTCAAGTTTTTGCGCCAACCACCGCCAAAGCCGCGTGTCGCTTGGCTTGCCGGTAACCTGTTGCTGCTTCAGGATTCCCACAAGCCATCCATGCTCACTAAAACTCCTTTTGGGGTTTGCCGCCCCAACTGGCTCAAACCACAGCTCTGCTCAGCATTCTCAGCAATGGAGGCATGCAATAAGGCCCATTATGACTCAATATTCTGGTCCTCCCCCGGGATGCCAGAGGTGAGAGTTGAAGACTCGAACGGGAGACTGTGCCAAATGTTCCCGTGACACATCGTCACTATACACTTAGGCCTGCCCAGCATCCTCCCTCTTAATGAGAGATATTAGGTATTACACTAATTAGCTATAAAACTAAGCAAAGATGTTTGCTTAGCTTATATTAAGCTACATTGGTTTTAGCATCTTCAATGTACAAAATGTACCAAAGTGACCCTCCCCGCCAACATTCAATATTTATTTATGTGGCCCTTGCTTGAAAAGGGTTTGACCAAAGTTATTTAGTGGTAGTTCATAACCCTCCCACCCCCAAAAAAACAGGTTTATTAAAAAAATGTTTATTGACATCAGAAGCAATTTAATTTTTAACAATAAACAAGGCTTTTTTTTCTTCTTTTGCTATTACAGTGGTACATAAAGATCAGTAAAACTGTGATACGTCAATTGTGATAACATGAAAATGAAAAACACAGAAAAAAAAACAAGAAAACACTCAGATCTAAACATTTTTTTTTATGTGCTGTGCACGTCTAGCTAGGCTAAATACTGTAAGCCCCGCCCCCTTTAGGCTGACCCAGGCAGGATAGGAAGTAGCGCTGGAGAAAGAAGACACAGACACCAAACGTGTGTAGTGTTAACTATACAAAAAGGAGAAAAAAAAACTGTACAGCATAAAAACAACTGATATACACAGCCTTTTTCTTTTTTTTTGTCACCCCTCTGGTACTAATGGATTTCTTTCAGTAAGTGAAGTGTGTACAAGGGGCTTAAATGCTTTACAAACAACACCTCTACTCGTCGTCATCCTCGTCATCATCCTCCTCTTCCTCGTCGTCATCCTCATCATCATCTTCATCGTCATCGTCATCCTTCTTCTCCGCCTTAGCCGCCGCTTTGGCCGGAGCGCCGCCGCCCACCTTGCCCTTGGCGCGGTACGCGGCCACGTCCTGCGGGCACAACGAGTGAGAACGCGGGGTCTCCTGGCCTTCTGACAGTCGGGCTTGCGCTTTTGCTTACCTTCTCGTACTTTTCCTTCAGCTTGGCCGCCTTCTTCTCGTAGGGCTGCTTGTCCTCGGAGGCGGTGCCGTTCCACATCTCGCCCAGCTTCTTGGCCACATCCCCGATGGTCAGGCCGGGGCTCTCGCTCTTCACCTTGGGGCGGAACTCGGAGCAGAAGATGAAGAAGGCTGATCTGGATTTAAAAAAATAATAATAATAAAAAACATAGAAAGGGTCTCTTCCCAGTCTTTGGGTGGTGATGAGGTCTTTTAGGAATGGACATGTGGACTTACGGGGGCCTCTTGGGGGCATTGGGGTCCTTGAACTTCTTCTTCTTGCCACCCCTGCCAGCAGGGGTGTAGTTCATCATCTCCCGCTCGTAGCGTGCCTTGTCCTGCTTGGCCAAGTCCTCAAACTTGCCCTTCTCCTTGGCAGACATGGTCTGGAAGGAGAACAGCAGGTGAGAGCTTTATCGTGACCAAGTGTAGCGTTGACCTGTAGAAGCTGTTGAACGTGTTGATGTTACTATAGTACTAAGTAGTAGTACTAGCAGTGAAGGTCTGACGACTCTCCTGGTCCATTGCTTTCAAGCAGTCTTGTGGGTCACTTCTTCTGGTCTAAACTTTACAAACATACCTTCCATCTCTCAGAGCACTTCTTGGAGAACTCGGCGAAGTTGACCGACGCGTCGGGATGCTTCTTCTTGTGCTCCTCCCGGCAGGTCTGCACAAAAAAGGCATAGGACGACATCTTGCCCCTGGGCTTGGTGGGATCTTTCCTCATCCTGGCGGAAAACACCTACAGCACAAAATCTGGAGGAGGATGTTGCAAATGGGTGGATTAAGAAATTAAAATAATTTGAAAAAAGATTAAGTTTGTTGACTGTGATGAATTTATTTTTTTCTTTAATTGAGGCAGTATAAGTTGTGTTTTGCGAAAGTACTAAGGCTGGAATGTGATTTTTCTATACATCCAATGTTGACATGATGCAGCTTAAAATACGGCAGAGAACAAAAGCAGCGTCCTCCATGTAAATATAAACACAAGTTGTCCACTTTGTGATGTAAGACGCTCGCCTGTCACTGCTCAACTTCTTTACGTTGACGTAGCTAAGATTTTTTTTATTTAAAAAAAAAAAAGCATGAAAATCAACAAAATGCACCTAAGCGGCGCTTTTCTCAAGCGATCCACTTTGTCACACAAAAAAGACACATCACACATTATTTAAATGTATTTATTATCAAGCAACACTTTAAACCGTTATCCTAAACCAACAGCCACTCCTTTCTGTTTGTCCTAAGTGTGAGGGAAAAACACCATGTTTTGTGTTAAAAAAAGAAAAAGAAATAAAAAGAGCGAATTTTTTTATTGTTAAAATATTGTTTAAAAAGCAGCGCTAAGTTGTGTAGTGCTCCGTTGTAGTAATGGCGCTCAGGAGGCTCTCGTTGAGGAAAAGGAGGTCACAACGACGGCAATATTTCTTCTTCCATTTTGTGAGAATGGCCTCCTGATGAAAGAAAGTCCCCCTCAAATGTCTCCTTCCGCCATGCGCCGAGCTCGGCGATGCCGATGAAACCCCCAGCGAGCCGCCCAAATGACGACCGCCACCAGCCGGGTTTCTGCATAGCCTTGTCCGCCTCGTATAGCAATGCATTGGGTCTGTGAGCGCGGCGAGCTAGTGCTCGTCTATGGCTCCTAATGGCCGCTCGTCTTCATGCTAGCAGAGAATATGGCTTCTTCTCTTTGTGTCAGCCATTCACTGCACGGTAGAGGGCAGCGCGACCGCTCCGCGTTTGGACTCCGACTGAAAGCCTCCACGGCGCCGCAGAGAGCTCTGAGTGGCGCCGTTGGAATCGCGAGGATCTAGTCTACCTTTTGCCGCCGTCGGACGACACAGTTGCGGGCTCGGCGAGCGAGAAAAGCCGCTTGGAAAAAGTTGAAGCCAACTGCGCCTTCCCCGTTGCCTCCACTGTTGTTTCCTATGCCAGTACAGTCAGCCATTACAGTAAAGCGCAGCTCGCCAGGCTTTTTTTCCCTCTCAGCCCAAAAGGCCAAACGAGTTGACAAACACACGTTCTGGTGTCTTTTTAACGCCGTCTGTCTTTTTCTCCACTTTGCGGACATTTTAATGCTGTTTTGCCCGCGCCGCCGTGACATGACAGCTGTGTAATGCACTGCAATGGCAGCCTCGCTTCTTCATTGTCGCTAACCGTCTTGTACGTCAAGACATTTCGGCGATTTTTTTACGCGATAACCACACAGTCATTAGACTCCATTTTGTACACACCACACCACGGGATTATTCGAAATTTTTCGCTTTTGTCAAATCGGCGTTTTGTCGTCGAATCTTCGCGAAGCTAATATTTATTTCGTGATTATTACACAGCGTCTGTTGCCACTCTCGCCGATGAACGAGTAACGTTAGCCGGCTGTTTTGTTGTTTTTTTTACATGTTTACGACAAGAAAAACAGCGTCAAACTATCAAAGGCTCCCGAGTTGTTAGATATAAGGGATTGTTCCAGTCGTCCTGGTGGTTGTGGACAGTAGAAATGTTGCGGGGTTGTACTCACCAGAAGACTGAGGCTGGCTCTCAATGCTGGCAATGGCTGGCTGTGTGAGGCGATACGCAGTGTCTTCACTCCCAGCTTCTCCAGCATTACTCTCCACGGTGCTCGGTCGCAATTGGTCGGCGCACGGCCAAGCGCCCCTCTCATTGGCTGAGGCCTTTTCATTGTCCTAATAGAAGACGAGCTGCCATAGGTGGACTGTGCTGCGACGTCACTGAGCTTTCCGGGGGCGCGTCAATACAAAAATATTGTAGTGAACATGCTGGAGCTGCTAGTACTCCTGCTAGACTGCTGCTATAGTGCACACCGTGTTTGCCGTGGCAGTCAATAACCCTCTTCCACTCGCAGGGTGCAAACCTGTCCCAAGACTGTCAAAAGCCAAGCCAGAGACCTTCTATGGGGTCTTCCTCACGTCACCAAAGTGGCTCCATTGTGCTATCTGACTCCCAAGCCCGTTTGCTCATTAGCTCATGAGCACTTTGAAGGAGAGCAAGTTGTGCTCACCTGGAAGAGACACGACATGATCGCGAACTCGCCCCCCAGATGGTGCCTTTTAGGGCATTTGGGACTGATTTAAGGTCAAAACAGTCAAACTATAATCTGTACAGTATATTTATACTCTAGCATCTGTTTACTGAATCCTTTGTCACCTACAGTACTGTATATTATATTAATCAGTGTATACTCAGCACATCCTTATTTTGGATATTAAAATCTACACTGTAAATGTACATAATGTCCCAACCAACTCAATATGCCGTACATTATGTCTATTCAAGCATCTGTTCAAGCATCTATTCAAGCAAGTTGTACATTCATTCACTGTGCATATGTATCCTGCACTTGTTGTTTATTGCACTTCTGGCTAGATGCCAAACTACATTTAGTTACCTTGTACATGTGCATGTGTGATGTCAATAAATTAGAATCTAATCTACACTTATGGGTCAAGTCGCGCACTAATTGCATGTATGTAAAGAAATCTACAGTATTCAGTGTAATGCATTGTAGCCAAACATACTGTGTAGAGTGATTACACGACAGCGGTTTCGGTGCAATCAAAACACAAACTGCATTTATTTATGCATAAACTGTGACATTTCTTAGAGACATGGTCAAAATATTAGAAACACATCTCAGTCTGGTACAGTGCGGTTGTACAAGCACCATGCTATACCTCTCTAACAGCGTCAATCAAAGTGAGCGTTACTGTCTTTATAAAGGCGGACGTTTTGTGCTGGATCTTATCGGATGTGTACCAGTTGGTTTGTAGTGGAATATCTTAGTACATGCTATTCTAAGTCAGTGTTATGATCACCCATTGTAACCTCTTGACCCAGTCTTTAGCGCCACCGTAAGCCCAAGCACTGTTTGTGTAGTTGTACTTACACACACACAATAAAGTAGGGGTGTCCAAACTTTTTCCACCGAGGGCCACATATATAAAAATTGAAGGATGCGACCACTTATATATCTTCTTATGATGATTTCATTTATAATAAGATGAATGTTAAAAATGAGCTGTGGGCCCCCTAGCCGTACTTTGGACACCCCTGCCATAAATGCATGCAGCCTTCGGAGATTTATTGCGAAAGAGAAGTGTTGTATGTTTTGCTTGTGCACAAAGAACTCATGTATGCTTTTTTTGGCCTTGTTTGATTGTTGCAAAGTGACGTGCAGTGACAGTACCGGCAGGAGCTAAAATAGTGGAAAAAAAGACAAATCTTGTGATCAGAAAGCTACACGCGGTGAAGAGATATCCAATAAATATGCTTTCGTTTGGCATCTCATGTGAAAACAAAGGCACACGGCAGACACATTTCTCTTCTTCCTGAATCAAGAGTGGGAAAGGATGACGCGGATCCAAAGCATCTGGGGCCAAATGTCTGCATGTGATGGTGCTGCCTGTCTGCCTACTCCTCGTGCATCAGGAGGTGCCACGGCAGGAAGCTCAAGTCTGCTCGTGAGGCAAAGAGGCGGCCGGTTTATGCATTCTAATGAGAGCTCCCTGGGAAAGATATGCTAATTCATTTTGTCATCAAGAGGAAAAATAGAGGACAGGAGAGCAGCTCATTCGGGAGGGGCTACTGTGCATGGGGGAGGGCACATGCAGGAGGCAAGATTGGATGGTGCAATAAGACAGACGTGTACACCAATGTCTGGGTGTGTGTGTGTGTGTGTGCGCGTGCTGGATGGAGTGGGATGTGTAGTTTTCACCCCACACCCAGCTTGTTATTAAACCCCATCATCGCTGCCCCAGTCATTGTATTGTATAGGTAATCGTATACATAATACATAACTATTTCTTTTGTATATGCAATACCTAACAGTTAATAGAAATCTTAACAGCTTTACAAGTATGTGAGGTTTTGTAGTTACATTAGTGTAAATACATATATTTTAAAGCCATTTCAAGACATTAAATAGGCTATTGTATGTTTTAAATGTGAAAAACATTAGGATAGTTGAATATTAAAACATGTGAACAAAAACATTAGGACAGTTCAGTATCAAGAAACACATCTTGTTCTAACACATCCTGTCATGATGATTAGTGTCAGGGCAAGCGACGACAACCAACAGTCCTGCAGTTCACCCTAACCACCAGTGGGAGAAGCATCCTTTTCCGGGCGGAACCATTGTTGGTAGTCGGTGGAAGACTTATTGTGCTGCACACACGCCGGCAACTTTGGACGGAAACGTAACGTTTTCTAGACGCACTGCCTTGACGAGTGTGAGTGTAGTCATTCATAGGAGGGAATGCTAATTTGTAAGCAGTTCTGCGTGCATGGATTTGAAAGACAAAGACAACTTTAAATCAAGACTCACTCTGGTATGTATTCTTATTAGTTCATTTCGAAAGGTTTCACTACATGCGGAATGCTAGCATGCTAACCGACACCACCACGCTACTATCTTGGTGTTTTTTACTCGCTAAGTACATTTTTTTAACATTACTATGTTTTCACTGAATATATAATGATAATCAGCGTTTATTTCGTACACTTGTTCGCGGGACTTGAAGCAATTAGATCGTATATCATTTAGTCACAATTGTGATATGGTTGCTAAATCAACGTAATAAATGTCCATTAGCTGTCAAACGCCAACAGAACTCATTACGGATGCTTAATTAATCACATTGATCTTTAACGTCACATGTTTTTTTTCACCCAAATTGAGTTTTGGCTGGGCCAGCTAAGCCACATGGGTAGCAACAAAATGAATTAGTGACATGGATTGTATGGGGTTTCATGTGATACTAATAGTACATTTGTATGATGGCTGATAGGGGCCAGGGGCAAACACAGAAATGATCCAGAACACACACAAACCCCCACGTACAACCGCATGAGACAAATGCTGCAAGTTCAGGGAACAAAACAGAAGCTTGCCAGGCTACCAGTGCGGCAGACCTGAAGGATGTCCCTCTTTAAAGATATGGGCCATCTTTCTTTGGTGTCTTTGTTAAACACCTAACTGTGAAAAAAGGTTTGCTCAAGACATACAGAAAGAAGGTCTGGTGCCCGTGGTAGCCCGGCAAACTTTTTACTCAGATCTTACAAAATGCCATGTTTGTTTACATCCAAAAACAGAAAATGTTGTTTTGTTTTTTTTGCAGTGATTACACACACACACACACACACACACACACACACACACACACACACACACACACACACACACAATACTGTGCCTAATACCGGTGTACCTAATCATTTGGTTCCATTATCCTTGATGTGGTCACTGCATGTCACTCTCTCAGGTACCTCGGAGGAGAACCAGGTTGTCATGGTGATATTGCTTGAATGGCAGCGGGCAGACCTCGGGAGAAGCGGCGGGATTCCAATGACTGGTGACTCAGAAGACGCTGGTTTGGGGGCTCTGGCCTCTCCACTGGCGGGGTATTTGGGAAAAGTCAGTTGCTCTCCTCACTCGCTGTTGTCACCTGCGCAAAGCTGAAATTGTGTTTGAAAGACACTGTGACAGGGCAGTGCCACTCCAAATTATATTAAAAAAAAAAAAAAAAAACACACACACAAGGAAATCTTTAGTAAAAGGCGAAAATTTAGGTTAATTTATGTCTTGAACAAATGACATTGGCTATGTTGACAAGAACACAAGGTTAATGTTGCTACGCACTGGTTGGCACCTGTGCGCAACAATCTTACAATCCCAATGTTGTTTTCAGTACTAGTAATTATAATTACCTAATGAAGTGATGTCTCATATTCTGCTGTTTTTTTTTTTTTTTTTTTTTTTAAGGTTCAAGAGAGAGCGGCATCTCTCGACAGTTGTCCATGGTGCGCGTCCAAAGGCCTGAGGTCAACTCTGCACTCGTACCGCATCAACCTGCACGAGTCCATCACGCTGTGCACCAACCCTCAGGTCAGTCTCCAATCCTCTATGAGGAAATTCACTCAACTTTAACTGAATAAGTGTCTTTTGCCAGAACAGTAACAAAATGTTGGTATTAACTAAGGGTGTCGCAATACACTCAGCACACGAGACAAGACGATACACGATATTGGGTTCACGAGGATGAGATGATATTTTAACATTACAAACTACAATGACAAAACATAGGACTGGACAAACAGGCTTTCTCATTCCACAAAACAATGCCCACATGGTGGCCTATCATGAGCATGTTGGCCACACAGTCAGGAGATCTGGAAGATCTGGGATTGAATCTCCATTGGGCATCTCTGTGTGGAGTTTGCATGTTCTCCCCGTGTGTGCGTGCGTGCGTGCGTGCGTGCGTGCGTGCGTGCATGTGTTTTGTCCTCCGGTTTCCTCCCACATTGCAAAAACATGCATGTTAGGTTAATTGGCGACTCTAAATTGTCCATAGGTATGAATGTGAATGTGTTTGTCTATATATGCCCTGCGATTGGCTGGCAACCAGTCCAGGGTCTACCCTGCCTCTCGCCCAAAGTCAGCCGGGATAGGCTCCTGCATACCCCCGCGACCCTCGTGAGGATTAAGCGGCAAATGAGTCATTCACAGTAGCGATACCGTAGTCTGGTAGACGTCTGGATGCTCTTTTCCCATGAGACATCTTTTCTTCAAACAAGAAATATCGTCACGTTTTAATTTTGCAAGATCGTGTGACACCCCTAGTATCCACAACTAACATTTATCCACAACCCAAATAATTTTGTTCATCTGCGACCTGTATTTCAGTATGCATTTCTTTTCAGTGCAGGTGTCTCCAGCTTTCAGCACTAGAGCTACTTTGACAAATTGAGCTACGGTATTTGTTTTATTTATATGACTGGCAATATTTCAATTGTACTTTCGTCACAGAGCCAATCTCAGCTCAAACACTTGTCTTTATGCTATTTTGTGATAATTTGTCATTAAATGGAGGCATAATGTCTGAATTGAACACTTGTAAAATGTTAAAAGTTGAAGCAAATATCCTTTGACCCTTTGGTGAGCCACTCAAGATCAGCTGGCGAGCTGCTGATAGCTCCCGAGCCACTGAGACCCCTGAACTATAGAAAGCAGCAAAACAGCTTTACTCTTATACACACAGTTGTTGCTTTTTACTTCCTGTTTTGATTTTATTCACACATTTGTTACTTTTTACTTCCTGTTTTGATTTCTACATCAGCTCTTTGGGGGGTGGTGGTGGTGGTTTGTGTCATAAGAAATGTGAGACATTATGCCATGGTTTTAAACATTAGTTGACAACAGAACATGAAGTTATTGACTTATGGGTGTTTGTTTCATTTGGGGCAGCGATAGACATACGTACGTGCACCTTAATGCTCACTGGTGATTTAAAGAGGGGAGAAAAACATGTTTCCTGTGATCCATGTAAATGCGCTGATTCTAAAAAATAATGTACTTGTGTGGAGGGAAGTTGCCGCTGGAGTACCCAGCATGCATGGCAGGCACTTAAATAAGTGAAAGTTATGTTTGTTTTGAATTATGCTTCAGCGTCATCACCATGTCGCCTTGATCTTATAGCTTTTTGGTGGGGTGTAATTGTCCACCAAAACAATTCTCCACTAGCTACTGTATTTAGCTTTCAGCACACACTGTTATGGCTGCTTCAAGATGTAGTTAGTATAATCTCATTAACACAAAGGATTGATCAATATATGTTCCCAACAGTGCCTCTTCCCTCTGGTCAGTCGCCCCCTGGAGGATGTTTTGGCCAGCTTGGTTCCAGCACAGTCAGCAGCTGAGAGCAGGAGGAAGAAGGCCTCTACCCTGGAAGAAGAAGAGGAGGAGGAGGTCGAAGCCAAGTGTCTGCTCTCTAATGACCTCCCTGGTTCTGATCCGCCAAGAGTGACAGACGTCAACAATGCAAAGAGCGGCACTCCGAATGTGATTGCTAACGGCCATCGTGAGGCGGCCATGACACATTACGAACAGGAGAATCAACCCTGCATTGAGTTCCCACCTGGATCGAAGTCGAGCCGGCACGAGGATGGTGTTCCGAATCAGACGTCATTTTGTGACGCTCATTCAGAGAGTTCTGATTCTTCTGCAGCCATGAGTGGACTCCTGAAGGGTCCATCAGAGGAAGAACCACTCTCTCCTCGTCCTGACATGATGCTGGCTAAAGAAATGAACACGCCAAACATGGACATCCACACTTTGCACACTCCACAGAACTCCCTGGCAGCAGAGACGGACCAGGATGCAATGTCGGGAGCAGGAGGAGACGCAGTGGACCTGGTGTCCAGCCCCGAGCATCTCTTCTGGAGGAACAGTCACAACTTGTGCTGGCTGGATGTCCTGCTGGTGGTTCTGGTGCACTCTCACAGCCTGAGGAGGTGTAAAGCCCAACAGGAGCCTCAGCAAGCGGCCATCTGGCAGCTGATGAGCGGCTACGACGACGCCTGCGCTGCCCTCCGTGCTTGCCAGCAGATAGGAAGTAGTGAGTGTGGTAGTATTGCAAGCTGGTGGTTTTTACTTGAATGTACTTCATATAAGCATAATATAATCCAATTCATGTATTTGAGTGCTTCAACAGTATAAAAGTATCCCACAGTTTGCTGACATGAAGATATTTGTGTAGACGGCAGCACGAGGGTGCCCCGTGACGCACTACAACACGCCAACGACCACCTGCAGAGCCTCAGAACGTCAATCTTCGCTTTGCTGCAACCTCTGTTGCGCTGCAAACTTGGTGAGGGTATGCAAACTTTCCGATACGTGTAGAACAGTTACATGCAGTGATGTTCATGGCTGGTGGGGCACTGACCCCTTTGGAGTGTAACTTACATGTCCCTTCTGTTATTCTCCAATCAGCAAGAATGATTATGTCACACACTTGCATTAAAGGCATGATATAAGCTGTTAAAACCACAAGTGCTTCTGCAAACACAATATTGGCGACATGCTGAGAAATGAACAACTTGCCACAGCTTCATCTCTGGTTTAAGCCTGTATTCGATTTGGAACTGTGCAAAAAAATTGTTTAAAATGATTAGAATCATACAGAAAATAGTTTTATGATACAGATTTCTTTTATGTGTCATAAGTTTTTAATTGATGCCTCACCCGCCTCCCCTTACTGCACATCAGTGGTGTAATTAAGAAGTGGACCTCGTGGCGGCGCTCTAGTTTCTGCGTCTGTTTGTCCCCTTCAGGTCAGAGGGAGAGTCCCGTCTTTGCCATGCCTCTATTGCTGGCAAGGGACTCATGGGCGGAGCGTCTTTTCCAGACCACCTTCTACTGGGAGTTTGAGTGTGCGGAATGCCACACAGTCACCAGAGAAAAGTAAATCCACTTGGTTATTCCACATGGCGTGATCGCAGTGTACAGTCAATGTTTATATCGAGCGTTTCCACTTTCCCAGAATCACAAAAACACTTGCCACTTTCACCAACATCCTGCCTGACTGGCACCCGCTCCACGCCACTCACTTGGCGCCGTGCAACGTGTGCCGTGCCAAGAATCAGAGGAGGAGCATGACACTGGAGAGGTGAGAGTCAAACCTTCATGTTTCTGAGGGCGTGCGCCCGTGTGAGCTGCTAACTTATTTTTATGTATCTGTTTGTCCTGATCCAGTGTGGCTCCAGTGTTGGCGCTGCACTTTGTCGAGGGGCTCCCCCACAGTGACGTTGCCATGCTGGCCTTCACCTTCAAGGGGCGCAGGCACGCGGTCACGGCGGTGGTCCAGTACGACCAGCGCGCCAAGCACTTTGTCTCATGGACGTGCAGGAGTGATGGTAGGTGGCGCCGTGGTTCTGTTTGGCCGTTCCTGTCTTTATTTTTTTGTTGTGCGAATTCCGAAATATCAAGGAGAATCAAATGATGGACAGATGTTATGAACAGAAGATCATAGCACTTCCCTCGTAGCCTACCTAGCTCATAGCATGGGAACTGGCTATTGCTATGATATGTTGTGATGTATTAACCATCACCACATTATGTTCATCCTGGCTGCTTCTTTTAGGATCCTGGCTGGAGTTCGACGACTTGAAACATCCGCACAGCGTGGTCCATCCAGAACTCCCTGTTCCCGCTCAGGAGATTCACATTGTCTTCTGGGAGGCAGAGGAAGACTCCGGGCCTCGTGTGTGTTCTCCTTCCAGCACGTTGTCACAGCCCCCCCCAACCAGGAGCATGCTGGACTGCAGTGCGAATGGAGAGGCGTCGGATCAGTTGGACTTTGTGTCCGCACTCGCTGATGACAGCATCACCGCCATGGACACTACAATTGCGGCCGCGGGTATGGACACCTTTGAGGGGCTGTCCAGTGATGACATCATCACTCTCACACTGATGGAGATCAAAGAGGAGTCAGAGACGGATCCTCCAGTTATGGACTTGAGTGACTTTCCCGACGCCATGCCAGATAGCTCCTCCCTCTTACCGGTTGCAGCGCCTGAAAGCGTGGCTCGGGAGAGCCCCCCCAGCCCCAGCTCGGCCGAGTCCAATGACGACTTGACTAAAGATCCAAACTTTGAGCCGGCTTGCAAGACAGCTCCGAGAAGAAGCAAAAGAATCATCAAACAACAAGCTAAGAAGTCATCCAGAACGAAAGCACCGCCTCCTGCTTCTCTGCCTTCGCAGGAAGCGGACACCACCCGTCAAGAGGACGCTCAAAGTGAACAGACGACCTCACCTGTCTCCTCCACTGACACCACACTGCCACCTTTGCGCCAGGAAGCTCACTGGTCCTACCTGCTCAGCAAATATCATGTCGGTCAAACTAACAAGCTCCGCCCCACTAGAGCCCCTAATACTGTCAGCCAAGTCAAGCCTGCCCCTCCCAATCCTTCCTCTCCCATCCCAATAAAGAAACCTCAGGTTCCTGCACCAGTCTTTCAGAAACCTCAGCTGCGCATGGAGGACAGGGGTGGCCTCCCGCTGAAGGCTGCCGAGAGGTTTGGAGCGTTTGGTGTGCAGAGCCAAGCTCCAACAGTCTCACCTGCGCTTCCTTGCAGCTCGTCAGTGGCTGCGCTGGCGATGAAGACCCTCCCTGATGTTTCACTCTTGAAGAAACACGGCAGCCCCTCAAAGCTTCTCGCAGGCCTCAGCGACACGGAGGCGCTGCGCTACAAGCTCCTCAAGAAGCTGAAGGCCAAGAAGAAAAAGCTGGCCAAGATCAACCAGCTGCTTGGTCAACAGGGCGGCGCCCAGCTCCATCCCGACAGCACCCACCTAGGCTCACCTGTCACAGTCACCTCCAGCACGTACGACAGCTCCAACTGCAACAGCATCCTCTCCGACCTCCTCTCGCCCGCCCCCACGCCCAGTGACCTGTCTCCCGACAGCTCGGGCTTCCTCGACATGCTCACCAGCCGCCAAGATGGTGCCGGCACGGCCTCCTCGCAGATCCTCGAAGTGGCGCCGAATGCGGAGAACTTCCTGGAAGAGTTTATGACGACGTCTGGGGCTGAGCAAGCCATGGAGACGGAGGCGCTTAGCGCACTGGAGCTTTTCTTTTAAAGCGGAACCTAGCAACAGCATCCTCCTTGCGCATTGGACGTTTTTTGTTTGCAGGTTGAGCATCATCTGTGTTTGATAGTAGCTGTATTTATTTTGAACTTGGTGCAAATGTAAGTTTGGGACACTTATAGCCACACAATGAGTCCAAATTGTCAATGACTTCTCTGAGACTGTTTTTGTGTGTGTGCATGCGCTACGGACATGTACATGAGCGACAGCCATGAACGTCAGTGATTTTATTCGGGCCGAACAAAAATTTCCGGATTTTATGCAGTTTAATTTGTAATTGTGAAGAATATAGCAATGTTTTTTGTACAACATTTTAAACCACATCGGTAACACATGCTAGCTAGTGGTAGTATATACTGTATATTTTTGGTTTCAAAAAATGTCATTTGGAGTGAGTTGCACACAGTCCCTTTAAGTTTTTGTTGCCTCCTTATTTATTTGGACCAAGTTCTAAGTGAAGTACTTCTCGAGACTAAATGCAAATGAATTAAAGAAGGGTTGTATTTTAATTGGAAGTAGTTGTATATGAGATAAAAAGGAAATGTTATACCGGAAGTGGATTTTTGTTCAAAGTTAATTAAATGAATTTGATTTTTGCAGATTTTTTGACTTCTACAGAAACACAAAAACCTGTGTGAATCTTCATTGCATGCAGTTATACAGTATTGGTTGTGTTACAGTAGCTTGCGTTAGCGCAGCAGTCAGCAGGGGCACAATAGGCAGGCATAATAGTATATAATGCAAACGCCAAGTGCAATTCCATAAAGTGTGCACATAAAAATAGAAACGGTGATTTCCTCTGTCACTTTGTGCAAACAGCTTCACGAGACCGGTTAAAAACTCCCAAAAAGCAACCAAAGCCTCATTTAGAGCTACACAATTCTTGATTAAGAAAAAAGGCCTTTTCAGGCGGGGTGGTTGTCAAAGAAGCAATGATGCTAATTGCTAAAACTAGTTGAGGATGAGAAATATGGGACCGATGTAATTGCCACGCTCTCCGGTGTTCAACTGGGGGCAACTGCAATGGTAACAAGAGTGTTAAATGTCTTTGTAAAATGTTAACATTCAATCATGTTAAAAATCGAATCAGATTTATTACAAATCTGAGAGTTCATTTTTGTATTTTACATGATTTATTATTTGTACAAACATGGTGCAAAGTAATTCATGATGTGAAAAAATGTTAGTGGCTAGTGAAAATGGGACATTGTGATTTCCGAGGACTGTTGTAGAAGTGAGCATTTGAAAACATTCAGTTTGAAAAACGCTTGCACTTAGAGAAAATCTCGAAATAAAGCGTTGCCTATTGAAATGTATCTATTTTCTTATTAAGCCATTGTTAATGTTTATTGTGAGAAATCATTAACAAGATCAGTGTCTTCACATTAATGAATATAATTAATAGCATATAGTTAAAGGTAAATAGAGCAAATTGGCTATTTAAAAAGTGTGCATCAAACTGATAGCCCTTCACATTAATCAGCACCCAAGAAGTACGTAGCTCTCGGTTTCTAAAAAGATGGTGACCCCCGCTCTAATATCTGGGGTTTTCAACCTTCTCCGTGGGTCCTATTCCTTCCTCTCTCATCAAACCCCACCTCCCCATAATCTCTCTTCTGATCACAAGAATCATAAACTCCTCACTTCCCACTGGCTCCGTTCCACAGTCTCTCAAGCTGGCAGCAATCGCCCCGACACTCAAAACACCTGGTCGTGATTCTGACAACCTCGCAAATTTCCGCCCCGTATCTAACCTCCCCTTCCTGTCTTGAACGTGTCATAGCCGCTCAACTCCAAACGCATCTTAACTCCAGGCCTGTTTGAAACGTTCCAGTCTGGCTTCTGCCCCAAACACACTGTAGCACTGACACAGCTCTTCTTAAAATCACTAATGATCTTCTCTCCTCCGACTCCGGCCATCTCACCATCCTCATCCTCCTGGACCTCACCGCAGCCATTCTATCCTCCTGTCTCGCCTCAAGACCAGCCTCAACATCACTGACTCTGCTCTGTCCTTGCTTCAATCATACCTCACAAATCGACAACAGCTTGTGAATATCAACGGCTGCTCCTCCTCCATAGCCCCTTTATCACAAGGTGTTCCCCAAGGTTCTGTGCTTGGTCCTCTCCTCTTCATCCTCTCACTTGGTAACACTTGGTGGCCTCAGTTTTCACAGTTTTGCTGACGACATATGACTCTACGTCTCTACCACCTCCATCAACTCCAATCTCCACTCCACCCTCACCAGCTGCCTAGCTGATATTAAAACCGGGATGAAACACAATTTTCTCAAAGTTAACAGTAACAAAACAGACATAATCATCATTGGTCCTAGCAACGTCACAAAACACGCTCAAGACTTCTCCCTCAATCTGGATAACGCCAGCCTCACTCCATCCCCACTCACCCACAACCTTGGCATCCTCCTCGCCTCTACCCTCTCATTTGAACCACATGTGAAACAAATAACCCGGACTCCATTTTTCCATCTTAACAACATAGCCCTACTGCGTCCATCTCTGCCGCTGAAATCCACATCCACGCCTTTGTCACATCCAGAATTGAGTCCTGCAATAGCATTCTCTACGGTACACCATCCAAAGCCCTCAATAGATTACAGTGCATACAGAACTCCGCAGTCCGCCTCCTCACCTCCATCACTATTACAAGTATTATCATATTTGTAATTAAAAGCGTAACTAATGACCGGGCCAAAAGTGAGTTCCCATACCGGGAGTCGAACCCGGGCCGCCTGGGTGAAAACCAGGAATCCTAACCGCTAGACCATATGGGACATGTACAGCAGCGGTGATTTTAATATATATATACAGTTACACTGTATACAGCACTGTGTATCAATTAGCACGAAGGTTAAGCATTTTAGTCATTGTCATTTAACGTATTATGTGGCGTTTTCTGTATTTGTGCTTATCTGCTTATTGTAATCAAGTAATCAAATATCAATATGAAATCAAACTGCACTACCACTTAATGACACAGTGCGGTGCTGTTTGTATTAGGTCGCAGATCAAAGCTCATTGTATGGACAAAAGTAATGGGACATAGCTCTTAATCTCAGGTTGCAATCCTTGGAGTCCTTATTGTCCCTGAACGTTAATGCTTCATCTTGTCAGTTTACAAGTTTGTGGGAAGGTTCTTAGTAGTGGTAGACGTCCCAGTATGAATTTTGTGTGTCCAGCTGCCATGCAAACACGGTGAAAAGCGTAGAGGCCACTTTGCAGCCTTGTTTGCATAAAGAGGAAGGAATGGATGCTACATGTCATCACAGAGTGTTGTGTTGTGTCTCTCAGCGTCTTCTGCTTCTTCTTCTTCTCCTTCCAGCTGCTCTCCTCATCATGCACGTCAATGTGGTGGAGAACATCTACCTGCTGGTTCTGGTCACCCTCATCAGCGTGCTGCAGAACGGTGAGGAGGATGTTTTCAAATGGCTTCAAATGTGGAACAATGATTTATTTTTCTTCTTGTTTTCAAGCCTTCTTTGCCCTGAAGGTGGAGAAGGAATGCAAGATTCACAACACGCACACCGCAGTCTTTGAGCGAGTGTCCTGTGCAAGGTGAGAGCTGCTTCCCATTCTAGAACATCTACGTCTACAAATTGAAAGCCGTCTTTCTTCGGGACATTTTATTTGGATTGGACGTGATTAAAATGTAATATTTGACACACTTCCTGTTTCGTAAGTAGGATAGGTGTTTGTCACTTCCTGTCAGAGCAATCACAAGATGTCACAAAACTCTGATGCAAACTTTTGGCTTCAACGTTGTTTTTTTTTTTTGCTTTAACCTTTAAAATATTATATATATATATGTTGCTGTTTTTCTGATTAAAAAATATAATAAATAATCCATAAGAAGCCAGAGTAGAAATACGGGGATACCACAGACCAAGTGTAACATAGTTTTTACACAAAATTCTACTCATCAATGTCAAAGATGTTTCATATTATGTTACATTGTTCATGGAAAATGTATTTTTTATTTGAAAACAGCTCAACTTGACACTTTTTGGGGCTTAAGTACCACTAGTACTTTGAATTGAAGCAAATAACATGTAAACAGTCAAAATACAGTGGAACTTCAGTTAGCGTTCACCCTGGTTAGCATGTTTTTCCACTAACATTGACAATTTACACCAAAATCTGGCCTCCGTTTACGTACATTTTCCAGTCAGCGTACAATACGTCGTGAATCTTGTCGCGTTATTAATACACTGTGTGAGTCTAACTGTTTCTTAATTGTATTTTTCAACACAAAAACGTCCTTAGCTTCTAGCAAAGAAGCTAGCTTGATAACAAAATGGCAGCCCGTCTATGATGTCATCAGCGGTTGACGCTGAAAAATTTTGACACAAAACACATTTTTATAGTTTTACATGCATGAAACAATTCTAAATGCATATAAGTGGTGAATGAAGGGATACATTAAATTCAATTCAATAGTGTTTTTCACCCTCTTTATCAAAATGCTGGCACTTGAAACTTTCTTTGGCTCCATTTTGGGTTATTATTATAATGATGGGGCCGCACGGTGGCCGAGTGGTTATCATGTTGGCCATTCATGAGATCGGAAAGACCCGGGTTCTAATCGCCGCTTGGGCATCTGTGCGTGGAGTTTGCATGTTCTCCCCGTGCGCGTGTGGGTTTTCTCCGGGTACTCCGGTTTCCTCCCACATTCCAAAAACATGCATGTTAGGTTAATTGGCGACTCTAAATTGTCCATAGGTATGAATGTGAGAGTGAATGGTTGTTTGTCTATATGTGCCCTGCGAAAGAGGAAGATGGTGTCTGTGCGGTGGAATGTTCACATCAAGAATCACGTCTTCACCGAAGGTAAAAGTAACCTTAAATGTTAGTTTTTCTCTTTCATTCATCATTTACGTGTACTGCATTTATCAGCATTTGGAGTTGTTTACTGCATGTCAAATTGTAATTGTAAAACTATAAAAACATGTTTTTATGGTAACATTTTGGCTTTAATTGGATTTACATTTTATCTTATGGGAAAAATTGATTAAGTTAGCGTTTGTTTTGGTTAGAGTGTCGGACCTCTTGGTTAGTGAATTAATGACGATTAGCTCCTGATTTCTTTCCTATTAAATGTTTCAGATCATCCAACAAATGTAAATATTAGTCAATGACAACACGACTGAACACAAAATGCAGTTTTTAAATGAAACCTTTTATTATTAAGAGAGGAAAAAAATCCAAACCTGAATTGCGCACCTTCCAAAAAGTTCATCTTTTGTCTCGTGTGACCACAGAGTATTTTCCCAAAGGTCTTGGAGATCATCAAGATGTTTTCTGGCAAAATTGAGACGAGCCTTAATGTTCTTTTTGTTCAGCAGTGGTTTTTGTCTTGGAACTCTGCCATGCAGGCCGTTTTTGCCCAGTGTCTTTCTTATGGTGGAGTCATGAACACTGACCTTAACTGAGGCAAGTCTTTGGATGTTGTTTTGGGGTCTTTTGTGACCTCTTGGATGAGTCGCCGCTGAGCCCTTGTCCAACCACTCCTGGGGAGGTTCACCACTCCTCCATGTTTTCCCCATTTGTGGATAATAGCTCTCACTGTGTTTCGCTGGAGTCCCAAAGCTTTAGAAATGGCTTTCTAACCTTTTCTCGACTGATAGATCTCAATTAATCTCAGTTAAGTTATGTTTTAACAGGGGGGGCGATCACTTTTTCACACAGGGCCAAGTAGGTTTGGCTTTCTTTTCTCCCTTAATCATAAAAAGTTTCATTTAAAAACTGCATTTTGTGTTCAGTTGTGTTGTCATTGACTCATATTTACATTTGTTTGATGATCTGAAACGTCTAAGTGTCCCAAACATGCACAAAAAACCCCCAAAAAGAAATCAGGAAGGGGGCCAACACTTTTTCACACCACTGTAGGTGAGAAACACCGCGGAATACAATCTCACCAGGATGCACGGGAAGTCCGCAGTGATAATAACTTCTAAGTACACAGTGTACTATTGTGTGTACTACTGCTGTACTAATGTGCTGTTTGTTGGCGAGTCAGCGGTTGTGCCTTGGCGGAGGTCGGCTGTGTGCCGACTGCTTCTTTCGCTTTCTGTCCTTGTATGATGTTAGGAATTTATTGCTGCTGTGGTGTTACGGTGTGGTGACGCATGCGGGTGTTGTATAATAACCAGAACTCTAATCGCGCCGAGCGGGACATCCCATATTACTGTTATGTCATACGATTTGATCAGTGAATCAGCGCTACCAGTTATGGCTTTCATTGAAGTGCTTGAATTCCGCACGAGGAAACCAAAGCGTCTCCTCGTAGAAAGTCAGCGAAATAGGAACTGAAAAGGTTGCACGGTCGACACCGCGTGGGGCCCCATGCCGCAGCTTGGCGACCCCCCCGCTCAGATAACCACGACGTCGTGCAAGGCACCATGCCTGCGCGCAACGTGGCCATGTGACCTCATGCTGTTTGGTCTCCTGGCAGCCGCAACTGCATGGACGCCTACGCCACCTTCCTGGCAGTCATGTGGTGTGCCGGCCTGTGTCTCAGTCAAGGTAATCATTGACACACACACACACACACACACACACACACACATGCACGTGTGCTAATGTTTATTGCTGTGTTGTGTACAATATGCAAACACATGCGTCAATGTACACTTTGCTTACCTTGTTTGACTTTGTTGCGCTGGCTGTCGTTACACGGTGTACCTAATGAAGTGGCCTGACAGAGTGCCTCAGTAAACAGCGCATGCACAAAAGTAATGGGACACCACCAGGAAGTGGCAGCTGGAACTGCTTCGAATAAACATTTCATTGCTTGGCCCTTTTTAACCCACGTTGGATTGATGCATGTTGCATGAATTGAAAAAAAATAAAAAGTGTGCGTGCTTCAGTGCACGTATAGAAGGAGTCATCATGGAGCTTGCTGATGTAGAACATGTGGCATTCTTTGAAGCTCCTGCTGCGTTTGCTGGCCTGGTCTACCTGGTGGTCCGCCACAAGTATTTTGTGGGCTACATGGGGCAAAGCTCGCAGAGGTAAGTGTGTGTGTATGTGTGTGTGTGTTGTGGTGTTATGTGACTCTACGCTGTCCCGTGCAGCACTCCAGGCTACCTGTTTGGCAAACGCATCCTGTGCTTCCTGGTGCTAATGTGCGTGGTGGGGATCTTCAACTACGTACTGGTGTGCTGCTGTGGCAGCAACTACAAGGACTACTTGGAGACCATCACCAAGGCTGCTTCTGCTCTGCTGCTCATCCCCTAAAAGAAGACCCACTCTTGTTCTTTCCTTTTATTGCGGCTATTACAACAAATAAAGTACATCATATAAAAATACTACATTTTTTGGTTGCTTGTAACAAGCTTTCAGCTCCTTCTTAGGTTTTCCTGTTTCTTCTTGCTTCATGAGAGCATCCTCCTAACGCCTCTCTCCACCTGGCGGGTACCGGCGTCTTCTGAGGGAGGTCGTCTCCACGGGAAAAAGTGGACGGCCGAATAGGGCGGGTGTGCGGCGCCCTCCTCAGGTGAGTCTCAACTGTGGAGAAGTCGAGAGGAGACATACAGTAAGACAGAATTAGTCCCTCGCAATGTGTATATGAACGCTGGGATGCGCACTAAAACTGCACGAGCGTCTCGCAGCATCCGCACATGTTTTGACAGGTAACGGCATTACAGTTCATGCTTATATCTCAGCATCATTCAGCATCCACACACAAGGGCTTTTGTTTACAAGCTTAGTGGGAATGATAGTCTCTCAGCTTGACCCATGGTAGTATGACAGTGACTGCTTCTACCTCGACACTCGCCGTAACCTTAAATGCTTGTCTTTCAGCATTCAAACAATAAAGTTTTAGGGTCAATGCTCGTCTCTCTGCACTGACAATTGTTTTGACACGCAGTAATATTACAGTAAATGCTTATAACTCAGCATTTACAGGGGTTTTTTTGTGTGAATGCTCATCATTCAGCATTCACTAGCATTAACGTAAATGCTTGTCTCAGCATTTACCTAATAAGAAAGACAATGTTTTCTGGCTATTCCATAGTATTAAATTGTTTTAATGTCACACGTAGTAACGATACAAGGATTGCTTGCATTTCAGCATTTACAGGTTGTTGTTTTTTTCTCATCATTTCAACAGAAAGGTTTTTGGTTGCACACTAGCATTAGCATAAATGCTTCCAGTATTTATGCAATAAGAAGAAAAAATGAATTTTTTTTGGCCACTCACTAGCATTAAGGGTGCACTGGAATTAGTGTACTGTACATTTGCTTTTATTATTTACGCATCTGTGCGGATATTCATCACTTGGAAATTAGCATTAGCTTAAACGCACGTCCATGCAAGGAGAGGCTTGAGTGACACACCACAGCATTACAAACAGGATCATACATGCTCATCTTGCAGCATTTACGCAATAAGAACAATTTTGTAGTTGCTCACGAGCATTAGCGTGATGGCCATCTCTCAGCATTCATACAAAATGATCTTTGTTTGCAGCATCATATTCGATTTATACATTTCTTTGGTGCGAATGGTCATTTCTCAGCATTTAGAGTTCTTTTGATAGTTTTTTGGGTTTTTTTTTTACACCTAGTGGCATTTGTGTGAAAACTCTGTCAGCATTGCTACATGTTTTGACACAGCGTAGTGTTACAGTCAATGCTTATCTCATTTACTGTTTTTTTTTTGGTGTGAATGCTCATCATTCTGCATTCACACGCTTTTGGTTGAACACAAGCATTAGCCCAAACGCTAATCTCGCAGTGTTGGCACAATGTGTGTTTGATGTACAACAGCATTGATGCAAACGCTCGCCTCTTGGCAGTTTGACACACAATAGTCACAGAATCAAGATCAGACCCTTGCGTGAAAGCTCGTCTCACAGCATTCAGAAAGATGTTTGTTTGACACAAAGTGGGATCACAATCTTAACATTCTGTATATTTTTAGAGTGAATGGTTCTGTCTCAGCATTCACACTCACGCTACGGGTGTGAATGCTGAGAGATGACCATTCATAAGAAGAAAACAAGTCATTCGTGTGAGCGATTCTAACCTTAAACTTCCTCTTGCTAAGTCCAAACCAGTACGGGAAGTCAAAGAGGGCGTCAGAGTGGTACTTAAGCATGAAGGAGGCATCAGCCCACTGAGGTCTCATGCCAGTCTTGTTATCTTTGGGAAAGTTGCGGGACGCCCACTTGTCCAATGCGTCGCTCAGGTCGATCTGCCGACAGCAGAGTTGAAAGTCAGCTTTAAAAAAACCCCCCACAAACATACAGCATGGAAAGGGTTGGAGAAAGTGTCAGACGTACTTCCACCTGGTAGCTCTCGCCCGCCACGGATGAGATGGTCCAGTCCAGACCTCTCTCCAGCTGCCACCGGACCAGCGGGTTGGCACCGTCCATTGACACCACGTAGCGCTTCATGACGTCTGCAGGGAATCAAACACATTTCAGTTACATCTATACAGTCGTCCCTCGCTACATCGCGGTTCCGATATCACTCCCTCACTATATCGCGTAAAAAAAAGAAAAGATTATTAATAAATGATCGCTGTTTCGTGCTTGACTATGGCCTATTATTAGTCCATAAATATTGCAAGACAAGTTATGTGTCGCATTCTGGTCACTAGCCATCACTAATATTGTTATGAGATCACGTTCACGATCAGATTACCGCTCACACTGCATGGAGACTGGCTACTGAGCCAGCAGAGCCGAGCAGACATGCCATGGCTGAGCCTGAATGGAAAAAAAAGGTTCTCCTCTCATTTCGTGTGGAAGTGGTAAGTTTTTGGATTCTTTCTCCTTCTTCCCCACTCCGTTTGAAACACTTTCAGTTTCGAATAAGTAAACCGGAGAGGCTAACTAGTTAGCTTGCTATGCTAGTGGCAGATGTCTGTTTTGTCCCTGCAGTGATCCCGTAGCCTATGCAATGTGATGTAAACATAATTTATTGGGGTGTTATTTTCATGTCTACGGGGCTCTAAATGTTAAAACACGTATGTCGAACGTCATAAAGAGGTTTTCTATGCTCTAACTATGAAAACATTCCGCTTATTAATATTGAATCCTACTTTGAAATTCACTAATCGAGGTCGGGTCTGGAACCAATTAACAGTAATAAACAAGGGACGACTCTAAAAGCCTTCAAGCACGTTTAAATGTAGTACGATTTTGGACAAAAAGTCATACATGTGAATGAGTGGGATTAATAACTGGATTTGCAGGATTTTTTAAAACAAAAACATATGAGTGGGATTAATAACTGGATTTGCAGGATTTTTTAAAACAAAAACATATATATATATATATATATATATATATATATATATATATATACCTATATATATATATACACACATTTTTGTGTTTTTCATGAAAGAAAATACTTGCATTGATAAATGTTAGTAAGCACATTACAGCTCAAATGACAACGATATACAAACATACATACATTTCAGATACTAAGTAATAGTAGCAGGTGACGCTATCAGTATCATTATTATGAATGAGAACGAACATACCTGTGGAGTTTGGCAGGTGAGTGGACACCAGCAGGTAAATGGTTTTGGACACAAGACTCTTCCGGAAGCTACTGTACTCCCACAAGTTTGTCAATCGAATGCTTCTGTTGGGATGCAAAGACAACTTTCATCAATGTGTCGGGCGGGTTTTTTTTGGTCAATCTTCAGAGGAGTGACGACAAAGTGTGTCTCACCGTCCAAGCGAACCCTGGAACACGACGCTGCCCGCCAAGGCGTCACAAGGGTCGGCTAGAAGCAGGCTGGTCGCAGGGTCAATGTGGACCCGCTTGGTCGACTTCTGGGTAGACACCGAGACGCCGCTCGGGGGTTTCCGGAGGAAATCGTCCAGCTCGGTCACAGTCATCCTGCAGAGGGATATCTTTTTGGCATACATTGTGTCACTTTTTGTTGTCAAGTCAAGTCTGCTTGCAAGTCGCCTGGACTTTATAGCGCATACCCCCACAGCAAAGCTCAACGTGTTCACACCGAGGTGACTTCCGGTCTTGTGACCAAATAAACGCCCCTTTCAAAACGGTGAGTTGATACAACGCGAGAAACACAACAAGTACTAGTGTAAGCTACGGTTTACGAAAGCAAAACGCACGTTTTTAAGCACCTCGGTGTACACCAACGCATAACAGGTTCATACAATCAACTTTTAGTTAACGTTTCACGCCTCGTTCTGATTCGCTCTTGTTTTGAAAGTAGAAACTTCCGGTTATCGCTTCCTCTCTCAAGTGGGTCGCTGCTGCGCAAACACGCCACTAATGAGCGGAATAAAAACTTTTCCAGGATTAGTCACATCCCACCTTATTATGGTATGTTGCTTTTCGGCATATACAGTATGACCCAATTTAAACCCGCTCGTGTCAAAATATGAGAAACCAGGGTGACCAACCCTACTGTTTTTGTGGGACGTGTGTCATTAGTTCTTAGTTATTTATTTGTCCAGTAAGACTTGAAGAGAAAGCTATTCTTTTCTACCACAGATATTATTTTCTGTCATTATTTATTTCAGAGATTTTTGCACCATTCATGTCCTCCAGACGGAACACATTTAGTGTGACACGCATGTGTCGTGAGCACAGTTTTATTTATGATTGATGATTACATCTACTATATTGGGTAAATGTGACTGAAGGGATTTCATTTCATGTCAAGAGGCCTCTATTGATGTTAAAACCCCGTTTTTAGAAGACAGTAAACAAGTTTTCTATGCCATAACTACAAATGTATTCCATTTATAAAGAAGGAATCCTAGAACCACACCGCAATAAATGAGGGATTATGGTATGACAATTTTTTATTCATACTCTAAATGTATTGAAATGATAAGGCATCTTTGAGTAAACCTCCAATAGTATTTGAGTATCTCATTGTCTGCTTTTCAGTAATAATATGTTCACCCTATGGGAAACAGCTCTCAGTATGATACAGTACAGTTGTAAAAGCACAATAATAAGCATATTGTTATATTATTACCTCTCTCACACTGTATCTATCTATCTCTCTATCCATCTATCGACGCATGATAAATGATGCTGACTTGTAGACTCGAGTACGGTAACTCGTGCCAAGATGGCAAAGCTCAATCCCTTCAGACAAACTTGAACAATGAGTGACCTGAAGGCCCTCCTCCTCTCCTCTCTCACATTTGTTCAATCACAAGGATCACATGGCGCCGTCGCTCTGATTGATTGACGCGATGTTTGCTCAGGGCTGGTTTTTTCCCCCCGCGGATGACTGCGTATTTCAGCAACTTAGGCCTTCATAAATCACATAGAGATCTTCTTTTATTGCCCTCTCTATCTCTTTGATAACAGCACACTTTGCCCTCATAACAACAATGCTTTTGTACTTCCCCACATGCGGAACGGGGTTTTACCCAGCACAACTTTGTGTGTGTGTGTGTGTGTGTGATTGTAGTCCATGTTTAGCTTGTGCGGTCAGACAACTGTTGACTCACTCGCTCCTAGTGACTCTGCAAAGCTGGCAGCTATGTAGCTCACAGATGTCAGCGGGTGATTTTCCAGTGTAAAAGACAGAAAGCAGCAGTTGTTGCAGCTTCACATGCAGGACATTTCAACTACTTCTTCGTGTGTTTTTAAAAATCTAAATGTTGCATAGATACAGGAACCTCTGACCCGAGTGTTGGTGCACATCCTGTGAACAAACACAACAGTGGAAGCATGTTTAGATGTTTGCATTTCACCTTTGCACAGAACATACAGACTGACGCAGCCCAAAGGTACACAACACCTGCTTTATTGCAGTAACACCTACTTTACTTAGAGTAAAACACAATGTTCCAAACACACACATTAGCCACAAGAAAGCATTGGGCCATGTTGTTTTGGACTTTTTGTCCCCCTTAATAATCAAATGTTTCATTTCAAAACTGCATTTTGTGTTCCGTTGTGTTGTCATTGAGTAATATTTAAATTTGTTTGAACATGCAAAAAAATAAACACCACTTTTCACACCACTGTATATATAAAAGCATATATTAAAATATATAGCATATATTATATTATAGTCTTTGACAGTGTTAACAGAGTCATATTACGTGTACTGCGGTAAGCCACTACAGTCCAGGGGTCTTGCATGGGTCCAAATTTAAAAACCCAGAACCACCCCACCCCACCTGTCAATAATCCAGAGGGATGGAGTGCGTCAAAGTTTTTACATTTTGTCTAAAACTGCATCTGCAGGTTATATTCCTTTGTATATTACTTTGTTACAAATAAACTAGGGCTGTCTAAGTTAACGCGTTAATGGAAGTTTCCTTTAACGGCACTATTTTTTTTTGACACGCACGTCCTGTTTTACCCACACCGAAGTGACTCACCGTGTGACACACACAGTGTAGTTGACCAAACAGAAAAACAGCCAGCTTAAAAGAGCCGGTTTTAAGAGCCGCTTCGTTCGCAACTGACACGCCGCTTATGTTTCACTTTATCTCCATAATGCCACGTGTGCACTCGTATGGGAATATTAACAAACTGTTGCACACAATTACAAAAAAGAATATACAATACAATGCAACAGTTTAGCGCATTGTTTTTGTCAACAAGAAAGGAGGAAACTCGAGCAAAAAACAAAGCTCAAATTTCCAAGATGTCTCATCATGTTTGTGTCCACATTTTGTGTCACTCATTCATCCATTCATCACAAAGGATTCATCCTGCCTGCACTTCCTGGATGAGAAGGCGGCTTACAGACGCTAATGTTAATGCAGTAATAGATTCTTCCTTTTGATGGATGAGGACATTTTGTTGGTTCTTCACACTGAGTGATGTTGCTGCTGGTCCTGCGAACATATGGGCCGCACAAGGTGAGACACACACACACACACACACACATCAATGACTAACGCCTGCAACATGTTGTGATTGGCAGGAATCTTATTTTTAGGAAATCGTCGTCTTCCGAGACGCCTTCTGGGAGGATTCTTAGGATCGCAGCTCCTTAGGATCCCCCGACCCCCGTGGTGTGGCCTATCTTCAGGTGAGACGTCACCATCATGTTTGGACAGCTTTTATCATTTCCATTTTTGGCAAGCACATTCGTAACCAGCATCCAAGTCTGATTTTTGATGCACGAGGTAGTTAACAGCCGCCATGCTGACGTCTTCTTTGTGCGTCTTCAACTCATACTACCTCAACTTTGGCCTTGAAAAAAAAAAAAAAGCCTGCTCCTCTCGGTGGCGTTCATGGTTGGGAGGGGGGAAAGGGTGCACAGGAGACAGTGACGACAATCTGCCTGCCTGAAGGTGTAAACCCAGTGGATCCTGCCTAGTTGCTGTTCAGTATTTGCAGCACCGCACGTTCCCACATTTATGATCAAAAACACTGAAAAAAAAGATAACAAAAGGTTGTGAAGCTTGAGTGCCAAAAACAGACATTTCTTTGGGCGTACTGTATTATGCAGTGCAGTGTAGTGAGGAGTGCAATGGCACATATAGTGGAGAGACCAAGCAACCCTTATACCCGGGGTGTCCAAACTATTTTGACCGAGGGCCACATACTGAAAAATGAGAGGATGCAAATGAAAGGCCACTTTGATATTCTGTAAACCAACACATGTAGATATGCTAAGAAGGTATATTTATTTCAAGAAAAAACTGCACCTCGGCTTTGTGATATAGGTGAAAAGGCGTGTTACAGGGATAGTTCGGAGTTTTTAACATGAAGCTGTATGACATCCCCATTAGCAGTGTGTGTATCAACTGTGACTTACCGCCTACTTTGTTGTGGTCGGATTTCAGTGAGGAGGAACGCAGTTCCGGTGAGTTGCTGGGGTCACTTAAGTCAAGAGTTAGGCTTCTTAAAACAATATGCGTTCAAAAGAGGAACACTTTCGCATCACAAAGCCGTTGCTAGCAAGAAAGTCAGACCTCTCAGTCACTTGCCGTTATTTCCTCTCCGTTCGTATCACTACGCACTCTCGCCTGTCCATTGTTGTGTGTGTGTTACATGCGCGGATGGAGACTTCTGCCTCGGGAGACTCTGGCGTTGCAGCAGTCTCCATCCTCGCACGTAAAAACTGTGGAACACACGCACAGCAATCGCCAGTCATTACCACACAGACGAGGGCCTTCAGTCATGAGGGATGGCCCCTGCAACGTCTCCACATAGCCAGCTGCCATTTGACGCCCCTGCACAACCTGAAGCGCCATTGTTCTATTAAGAGAATGAAACTTTCTAACTCCTGGTGCTCTCGTGCAAAGTCAACTCTACTAAAATGACATTTTTCCTCATATTACAAATTTATTCCTGTAAAATTGCGACTTTTTTTTTTCCTTGTTAGAATACGACTTTTTTCTCCTCATATTTTGACCTTATTCTCATAAAATTCCCGCAGTTTCTTCCATTTATGCGGTCGTTTTTAAAAATTTCCAACTATTTCAATTTTCTTCTTGTAGATTTTCTTCACGTAATATTATGACTTACTTCCCATAATATTTTGACCTTATTCCCATCATATAACTTTGTCCCCAACTTAATTTTCCAAAAATTACAACTTTTTTTGAGTCTATTCCTCATAATATTATGACATTATGTGAGTTTTTTGTCTAATATTTTGATTTTATTCTTGCAAAATGACCGCGGTTGCTGTCTTTTTTAAAGATTTCTTGTGAGATTATATTTTTAGAATGCTCCGCGGGCCAATAAAATAACAGCTGCGGGCTACAAATGGTCCCCGGGCCGCACTTTGGACATCCCTTCTTTACACAAACACATGGCAGAAACATAGGAGAGCCGTCTCTTTGGGCATTGGCATCACATCAAGAATAAACATTCATTTGATAAGGAATACATTCTGGATGAGGAGGACTGCTGGTTTGAAAGAGGTGTAAAGGAAGCTACAGTATGTTTGTCAAACAGAGGAGGTGCTGTCATCTGCTTGCCACAATATCCTGACATCTCTCCCCCCAAAATTGTCTCATTCCACAAGAAGAGAAGCCACTAACGAGCTGTTTAGCCACCAGGCAGGCAAACTCTATCTATTGTTATGCAGGACGGTGGTTCACCAGCCACACTGGACAACAACAACAACCCTATTGTGACCCCCGCCCAGCGAAACAAACAGGGAGCCTCCACACTTCAAACACTTTTGAAGTGAAGACGTGTTTTGGATTTATGGTTAAATGTCCTCAACAAACAAGAAAAGAGGTTTTTGGCTGTACCGACAAGCATCTCTTTGACTGACACGTGAACCTGGTGCGCGTGGTCCACTTATGGCTGACGAGCGCCACAAATGAAAGCAGTGAAGCAATTTGGAGTACAACAGACACAATAGAGTATACTGTATTTACCTGGACGGCAAATGAGTCCACTTGGATGGAGCGCAAAACTAATATTGAGAAGGTCAATAACATGTGTCACTCAAGTCGGTCAAGTGGGTGTGGCCACTAAATCCTGTGCACCTTCTCTTTGAATGTACAGTATTTGCTCACGTGCACTGCCTGACTTTGTGCTACTTTTTTTGGAAACAAGGGCAGACCTCTGTCTCCGTGGCAGGGATCTCTGGTGTCCAAGGAAAGACGTGAAAACGTGCCAAGCGAGGAGCGTTGGTCCCTACAGGACCGAAACAGGGGTGTCCAAACTATTTCCACAAAGGGCTGCATACAGAAGAATACAAGGACACGAGGGTTGGGGATGGGGGGGGGGCACTTTGATGCATTTTGTAATCCAATGTAGGTCAATATACAGTGGTGTGAAAACGTGTTTGCCCCTTCCTTGTTTTTTTCCTTCCTTTTTTTCCTTGTTTGTCACAGTTAATGTTTCAGATCATCAAACTAATGTTAGTCAATGACAACACAACTGAACACAAAATGCAGTTTTTAAATTAAACTTTTTATTTTTAAGGGAGAAAAAAACTCTAAACCTACATGTCCCTGTGTGAAAAAGTGATTTCCCCCTAAACCTAATAAGTGGTTGGGGCACCCTTAGCAGCAACAACTGC
This sequence comes from Dunckerocampus dactyliophorus, assembly GCF_027744805.1. Classification (NCBI taxonomy): domain Eukaryota; kingdom Metazoa; phylum Chordata; class Actinopteri; order Syngnathiformes; family Syngnathidae; genus Dunckerocampus; species Dunckerocampus dactyliophorus. The sequence goes on from NC_072834.1 coordinate 14,397,713, forward strand.
AGTCAAGCGTTTGTGAAAACTTGCAATGAGTCTCTTACAGCGCTGTGGAGGAATTTTGGCCCACTCTTCTTTGCAGAATTGTTGTAATTCAGCCACATTGGAGGGTTTTCCAGCATGAATCGCCTTTTTAAGGTCATGCCACAGCATCTCAATAGGATTCAGGTCAGGACTTGGACTAGACCACTTCAAAGTCTTCATTTTGTTTTTCTTCAGCCATTCAGAGGTGGACTTGCTGGTGTGTTTTGGATCATTGTCCTGCTGCAGAACCCAAGTTGGTTTCAGCTTGAGGTCACAAACAGATGGCCGGACAAACTCCTTCAGGATTTTTTCATAGACACCGGAATTCATAGTTCCATTTATCACAGGAAGTTTTCCAGGTCCTGAAGCAGCAAAACAGCTCCAGACCATCACACTACCACCACCATATTTTACTGTTGGTATGATGTTCTTTTTCTGAAATGCTGCGTTACTTTTATGCTGGATGTAACGGGACACACACCTTCCAAAAAGTTAATCTTTTGTCTCGTGTGACCACAGAGTATTTTCCCAAAGGTCTTGGAGATCATCAGGTGTTTTCGGGCAAAATTGAGACGGGCCTTAATGTTCTTTTTGTTCAGCGGTGGTTTTCGTCTTGGAACTCTGCCATGTGTCTTTCTTATGGTGGATTATCCTTTAATATTAAAAAGTTTCATTTGAAAACTGCATGTTGTGTTCAGTTGTGTTGCCATTGACTAATATTTACATCTGTTTGATGATCTGAAACATTTAAGTGTGACAAGCGTGCAAAAAAATAAGAAATCAGGAAGGGGGCAAACACTTTTTACACCACCACCTGAACTAAACATCTTAGCTTTGTGTTATAAGTGACAAAGCAAGTAATATTTGGTATCTCATTCATAATTCAATAATTTTATCTTTAATTCATGCCGAGGGCCAAATGAGTGGCCCCTCGGCTGCCCTTTGGACACTGCTGATCTAAGACAATTTTCTTTTTTGTTTAGTTTTGTTGATAGTATGTTCAAGCTTGATATTAACATAACTATCAGTCCACTGTTATTACCGTTATGACTAGTATTGTGTCTTTTCCACTCGTGACTTTCTTCAGGCTTTTGATTGGCTCCATTGGCTCTTACAGCGGTGGTCATAGCGCCACATGTTGCGTTGGCATACACATGACTGAGGGCTGAGGTTTTTTTCAACCAAAATGTTTTTCTCAGGTTAGATGGTATCCCACAGGGGGTTAAACAAAGGACATTTGATTTGATTTTATTGTTACAATATGCCAGTGCCAATAAAAAAAAAACAAGCTGCAGCTCCAAAATGTCCCCTTAGGCCGCACTTTGAACACTCCTGGAGTTGAACCTAGAAACAATCAATAATTAAAGAGGCCAAAAACAATGCTGGCTCTGTCAGCTCTGATCTTCCAGATCTTTCTACATTCTTCAAATGTGCTCCCGGCGTGGCGATGGAAGCCACGTTGGAATCTTGACCTTCCTCCAGCATCGGATAAGATCTTTTCCTCTCCTCAAGACACAGCCCACACCGGAACATTACCAAGGAGGATTATGGCCTTGCACATAGTACATTGGGTTTTTAGCGTGTTTCATAAAAAAATTAACATGGTTAAAATGTTGAATGCCTGCAATTGGCTGGTGACCAGTCCGGGGTGTACCCCGCCTCTCATCCAAGGTCAGTTGGGATAGACTCCAGCATACCCCCGCAACCCTCGTGAGGATTAAGTGGCAGAGAAAATGTATGAATGAATGAATGCTGGATGTTAGCTATCACACTTATGCTAAAAACTTGCTTTGTCTCCTCTAACACGAACCAGACATGTTTTTATATATCAATATATTTAATTGATGAGAACATTTTAATCTACATGGTATTTTTTCACTTTAAAAAATCATTAAAAAGGTTTAAATGTTGAATGTTAGCTGTGACACTTATACTGAAACCTTGCTGTGTCGTCTCTAACACAAAGCAGACATGTTTTTTCCTTAAATCATTAGTTTAATTGGCACATTTTGACCTGGAATAGGATTTTTGTTTGTTTTGTTGTCTCATAAAAAAATTAAAAAAACAATAAAGGTTGAGATGTTGAATGCTAGCTATCAGGCTAAAACTAAAACCTCGCTTTGTCACCTCCAACATGAAGCAGAGATTTTTTTTCCTGAAATATATTTAATTGCTTATCACATTTTGACCTACAGTACATCGTATTTTAAGCACGATTCATAAATTTTTTTAAAAAGGTTTCAATGTTGAATATTAGCTATCACGCTAATACTGAAAGCTTGCCTTGTTACCTCAAATACAAGACAGATATGTTTTTTCCTTAATATATTTAATTAATTAGCATATTTTAACCTACATAGGATTTTTTAATGTATTTCATTTAAAAAAATAACAAAAAAGGTACAAATGTGGAATGTTAGCTATCATGCTAATACTAAAAAGTTGTTTGTTGCCTCTAACACAAAGCAGACCTGTTTTTACCTTAAATATATTTGAAATTGATAAGCATATTTTGACCTACGTATGATTTTTAGCGTGTTTAGCGTGCAAACACTAAAAACGTGCTTTGTCGCCTCGAACACAAAGCAGATATGTTTTTACTTCAAATGTATTTTTAATTGCTGAGCATATTTTGACCGATGTAAAATGTTTGTTTCATACAAAATAACACTTTGAAAAAGGTTTAAATGTGGAACATTAGCTGTCACACTAATATTAAAAACTAATACAAAACAAACATTTAATTGATTAGCACGTTTTATTAAAAAAAATAAGAAAAAAGTTTAAAAATATCTCAGTGGCCCCCGCATTTTTAACATTTTCATCATGCCTCCTTGGGTGGAAAAATTAGGACACCCCGGTGTAACGCAATGCAAATGTGAACTATGCCGCCCCCTGTTGACCATGAATTTCCTAATGGATTAGCAGTGTGGAGTCAAGAAAAGTTCTTCCTTTGTGGTTCTTGTCTGTCAAAATGTGTGAGGACCCCCCTTCGCACACACATTATGTGCCTCTGTGAAATCTGTTACCATGACAACATAGGTGTTTATACTTAAAACTGTACACATTGACTGGTAGGATGCATGCATTCATGCCATCCATCAAAAAGTGTCTTCCTGTCACGGCCTTCCTCTTCCTTTTATGGTTTGTGTTACAAAGTGCTGATGTGATACACAAAGTGTGCAAACACACACACACCCATTGGATGAGGTGACGTTGTGATACATGTTGTCAGCTTCCAGACAGGAAATTGCTTCTTCTGGCTCATTCCGTGACGACACTCCAGGTGTTGTCTCACTTTGACAAGCTGACTGCATCCCGTCTGCTGAAGTATGAACTTTCTCTGTTCATCTTTAGAGACTATTTGTCCTGTAAGACAGGGCCTTTTTCATCCAAGGGCCTCACAAGAGGAAGAAGAAGAGGCCATTTTCAGTTTTTAATAGAACTAAAAACAGTCCAACGTAGATATGCTACGTCAGGGGTGTCCAAAGTGTGGCCCGGGGGCCATTTGTGGCCCACAGATGTTTTTTTTTTTATCAGCCCACGGCACATTCTAAAAATATAATTTAACAAAAAAATTAAAAAAGAAAGCCAACAACAGCAAACATTTAAAAATCAGCCGTAATTTTACAAGAATAAAATCAAAATATGAAGAGAAAAAAGTTCAAATTCAACAGGAAAAAGAATAATGTAATATCATAAGGTAAAATAATAACAATTATAATAATAATAATTTTAGTAGTATATTATGAGAAACAAACAAAAGAAAATAAAGTTGTAATAAAAAAAAAAGGTTGCTGAAAAAGTTCTAATATTATGGGAATAATATATATATTTTTTCTTTGTTGACTGGAAAGGTGTTCGTCCTGCTCCTGTCACTCAGGCAAACGAGCAAAGCCAGGATCAAGTGTCGGCATCACAAAAAAAAGCACAGGTAAACGTGTGAAAGTGTTGTGTTAAGCCTACTTTACTGGAGCTGAGCCAGAAGGCCACGTTTAATCCACGCCATGGTGCCACTTTGTTAGCTGATATTTGGCCCGTATTCGCATTGACGGTAGAATGATGTTTGAACGCTAGCATGTTAGCATGATGGCATGTACTGTATTGTCCTGTGTGTGTGTGTGTGTGTATGTGTGTAGGCTAGCGCCTACGTTTTTATGTCTTGACACGATACTAATACCACAAACCTTTGTCTTGAGCTGCATGTGTAACGTTTTTTTTGCTCCTGAAACTAAAATTACACTAATATTAATTAGGACTGTCAAAAATAGCGAGTTAACGGCGGTAACTAATATGTTTAATTCATTATGTTACATTTTTTTAGCGTAATTAACGCACACACATCATGGCAAGCCACGGCTCTCTACTGTGACAACAGACGGCGGCACAGTGTAGCTCCCCACAGAGGCACACAGTTTTCTAACTTTATTCTTACCTGAACACATCAACAGCAGTGCAATTCCAACACCATATATGTTTCTCCTACTCCAAAAAAACACGTCTCTAGTCCATTCATTGCAACAACACTTCTTCATTGTCACGAGACAGACCGCGAGATGCGTTCAGGGACACTCCGAACATCACAACAACGTCTTTGTTATGCGTGTATGGGTGGTCTAAATAAACAGAATTGCAATGAAAATCAATAAGTGGATATTCTTATCACTCACTTTGTAACTCTTAATGCGGAAGTACAATTTGCTGCATTTACGTGTGCTCGGAAATGTGAATCTAAGTCAAATGACGTGGTGTCTTTGAACTCCTCATTGCTCATAATAACGCAGTTAAAAGTCTGATTCAAATATTCTGCTATTAAAGAAACCAGTGTTAGGTAAATTGTTTTCCAGACATAAGTGCCATCTCTTAACTTCATTTACATAATAATAATTTGGTGTTGCTAATACATGCAAATATATGCTGCTCAAAAAAATAAAGGGAACACTAAAATATCACATCCTAGATCTAAATTAATGAAATATTCTTATTAAATATTTCGGTCTTGACATAGTTTCATGTGCTGACAATAAATTCACACAAAAATTATCAACTGAAATCAAATTTATTAACCCATGCAGGTCTGGATTTGGAGTCACACTCAAAATTAAAGTGGAAAAAGACACCACCGGTTGTCTATTCCATTTGCTCAACAGCATGTGAAATTCATTGTCAATCTGTGTTGCAGCAGTTTTGACTGAGTGTGAATTGAGTGTTCCCTTTATTTTTTTGAGCAGTTTATATATAATCCTCCCCTGTCATTTATCTTTATTTCGATAAAGTACAGTAAAAATAGGCATATTTCAGACACAGTAATGGTAGTAGTTTCATTTATTTTGAATATGCCTACAAGTTACATTGGAATACATCACATCACATAGTACAATTAACTGTTCTACATGTCCAAAAAGGAGTAGGAAGAAGCAAAGTTTATTTAATCCTACCCCCCAATTCGTTTCATATCAATTGCAATCCATTTGGTCTCGTCCTGTATTCCAAATGTACTCTTTTCTAGTTTAAAACACATAGGAAATTGGTCAATTATAAGGTAAAATGATAAGGTAGTATAAGGTAGTGTGACATGATGATTAATCATGATTAATTAATTTGAAAACCGTGATTAATCTGATTAAAAATGTTCATCATTTGACAGCCCTAATATCAATGTAATCAATGCAGCTTGATAAGAGCAGAACATAACGGCCTCACTGGTTCTGGTTCCTGGAATTTTAAAGTTCTGCGGAACATTCTGGGTGAAAGCAGTTCATGAACGTGTCGCGGGTCGTAATTCTATCTGTTCTCAGATTTGGCTGGAACAGTCTGAACCTCTTTGACAGGTTCCTCCAGAGCAGGTCAGAAGAGATTAAGTTTCTTTCAGGCTTTCGTTTGCTTCACTGGTGAAAGACTTTTAATTGACACCTTGCAGCCCGAATGAAGCAGAAATGTCCATCAGCTCCTCAACAGTTCTCTCACTACAGTACATCACTGCTCATGTTCCTAAATTCCAACCCTAATTACAACCTGGATGGCAAATATGGGCAACCTGCTTTCCATTCTGAGAGCAGTTGTGAGAAGATTAAGTTACCAAATCTCACGTTAGGAACATGTGGAGACACTTTGAAGTCTTTAGAACCTCACAAACACGTTAGCTAATTGCATTATTGTAACAGGAACATTAGTGGGATCTAAACATAGGGGGGGTTTAGCCCCAAGGGACGTGTCTCTAGAATTTGAGCTAACGTAGCCTTCATCAATGAATTATGTAAATATCATTTATCGGGACTTGTTATCTAGCTCACTCTCTCTTCTCTGGAAGACGTCCTGCCTTTCTTCTTCTACGTCTTCAGGATGTATTCTTTTCCCACACAGCCAAGTAATCCAACTTGATTTGTCAGGTAAACATTGGCAAACACTACACCCATCTCCCGAGATTGAGAAAGATAAAAGATAAAAGATGTAATATTCTCTTGCATGAAATAATTGTTACAGGCGAATCCAGTCCACGCAAATCTCGTTTTTTGTACGCACCGGTTTTTGAATGATTTGGTTTTCGTTCCATGAAATGGAGTCCCCCAACAAAGCAATCCACACGTTGCTAACTCACTGTCTGTGCATATTTGTTTATCGAGTGTGACTGCTAAATAACCCGCCATGGGGCCAAAAGAAAGTCGCAAGTGTCAGCAACTTGATAAAGAAGGCGAGGAAAAACATTGAATTCAATCTCACCAGGATCTACTGTAGGTGTAGTACGCATTAACAATAAGTACCATCTATTCGTTGTTTATCATTATTTCACTTTGATTTTTTTGCATGTAAAACTATAATTGCTCTCCATAAAATGTATATTTTTGCGTGTCTAGAACAGATCAATTGGATTGACAGTTGTCCCTTGTTTATCGTGAATTTCCGCGATGTAGGATTCAATATTAATTAATGGAATATTTTTGTAGTTATGGCATAGAAAACCTGTTTACAATCTTCTCAATACGTTTTTTAACATGATTAGAGCCCTCTAGACATGAAATAGCACCCCCTATAGTCACATTTACACTTGCATTACCCAATATAGTAGATATAATCAGAGAAAATAAGACAAACGAGACATAAATAACATAACATAGACGAGGAGTTCAATAGTAATTCCTGGTTTTGTTCTATTGTCTCATCAATGTATTGTAATGGAGGCTTTAAATAGGTTACCACTCGTATTACCCAACATAGTAGACGTAATAAGAGTAAATAAGCCATTTAAGACGCGAATAAAACTCCTGCTCATGTGTGTCACTGTAAATGTGTTCCTCAGGGGACCTTAGTGGCGAAGCCCGTGGCGTCCTCATCACAGTACAACCGCTTTTATTCTTGTATTTTCTTGTGTGTTTTGCATTTGAAATAAGGTGATAAAATGCTTGCCCCATACAGAGGTCAAAGGTTTTATTTTGAAGCTTACTTTTCACTGACCAGGAAGTCACTAGACAGTAATTATGTTGCTGTTCCTCATGTGAGCCAAAACTTGCGTCTGGCTAATGACTACCTCTACCATAATTTTAATCAAATAATAACAAATTGTACTATTATTCTTTTGTGTTAAGTCATTTATTGCATTTATTTTTGAAACACACAGAGTGACATTCAGGACTTGAGCCAGTGGACTAACATCAACGTCTGGGATGTGGTGGACAGAATGTGGCGGGGAGTTCCAATCTCCTCCCACATCTTCAGCCTCTTCCTCCGTCTCCTGCAGGAGCATTCTGAGTCAGCTGGTTGTGTTCATCAGACCGGCTCCTGTGCGGTCCAGAAAATCCGAACACTCTTGATTAGGAACAGCAGAACCAGCAGGATGGACGTACAGGTTCTCATGTTCCTGCTCCAGCTGACCCACATGGAGATAGGAGGTAACATCACTGCTTTCTATGTACTACTTTCTTTCAAATGTACAATGCACTACAAATAACATGAATTATTATATTGTTATTATTATTATGAATGTATTTGTATTTCATTGTGTTGGCTGTCTGATCCATTCAATCATTTTCCTAATGTTCAATTCCTTGCAGTTAAATTGCTGAATAGGATGCTGTGGTAGTTATAGTTAAAATGGTAGTTAAAATATTATATGCACATTTTTAATCATGCCTCTTAATGTGACAAAGAAATCTGAGTCTTAAACGACGGCCTAATCACGCTGCTAATGGATGCTTTCCTTGTGGGTTTTAATGATTCTTAGCAAACACGCTGAGGAAGACGCATGTAATCCTGCGGTCTCCACCATGTTTGGACCTTTTCATGCAACAACACAACACCACAAAATGATTTTTCCTAATTGTTAGCGTCCATTTCGCACTGCTGTTGTATTTTGATACCACAAAAGACCTGAGTAGCAGTAATATGTATCACACTCAGGCCCTTCATCCGGCCTGTGGAACTGTTTGGAAAGTAGGACTGAGTTGGCCCGCAACATGGACCTCAACAAAGAAAGTACTTATGACCATCTGCATAATCAAGTGAAGTATTCCTTCTGGCTTTACTACTCCTCTGGTACTAAATGTATGCAAGTGGCCACATATTATATGCAGTGTTCCCTCACACTATCGTGGTTCACCTTTTGTGAATTCGCTGTTTCGCAGAATTTTTTTACTGCTTCTTTTTTTTCTTACGACATATGAACGCTGTTACAGGCCGAACCTGGCCATTTAAGAAGAATTGCATTGTAAGAAGTTGAGTGTCAAACTCTCTGTCACTGCGCAATGTGTACCCGGAACGCAATCGGTCCCGCGCATCACTTCCTCCTAGCAAATTTTACAATACTGTATTTTAATACTGTATTTACTGTATGTTATTGTATGGTTGTTGTATTGTTATTGTATGGTCAATAACCATACTTCCATCCATCCATCCATTTTCTATGCCGCTTCTCCTCATTAGGGTCGCGGGGGTATGCTGGAGCCTATCCCAGCTGACTTTGGGCGACAGGCGGGGTACACCCTGGACTGGTCGCCAGCCAATCGCAGGGCACATATAGACAAACAACCATTCACACTCACATTTAGAGTCTCCAATGAACCTAACATGCATGTTTTTGGAATGTGGGAGGAAACCGGAGTACCCGGAGAAAACCCACGCACGCATGGGGGAGAAAACTCCACACAGAAATGCCCAAAGGAGAATCGAACCCAGGTCTTCCCGATCTCCAGACTGTGACTGTGTGGCCACCATGCTGACCACTAGACCACCGTGCAGCCCCTTAAAACATATATAATAATTGTAAAAAAATGAAGTTGGCTACTTTGCTGATTTCACTTATTGTGGGCTATTTTGGGAAGCTTTCCCCCACGATAAACGAGGGAACACTGTATAGCACAAATTGAAATTGCACAACCATTCTTATGAAGGGTACCAGATGCAGACCAAAAGTAACTCTACTTTAATTGTAAATTAACTGTACACTAGTGTACACTACTAAAAACAAAAAAATGACACCCTGTCTGTACAAAACTATACCTTAAATACGCATAAGATAGTCAAAAGTGATAATTTTAACTGCAGCAATGCATGTTGGTAAACGAGTAACCTGCCCATTGCACAGCTGCAAACTCTTCTGTGTTACACACGTCTCGTATTGTGATGTTTTTGTGTTGATATAAAATACCGTAGCTTTTGCCCAGACGTTGAGAGGATGACGAGCAGGTGATCAATCAACATTCACTTTACTGTAACGAACAACCATGCCAACGCAACCACAGTCATATATCCGCATCCACGTCCACTGCTCTTTTCCTGGCTCATCCGATCAGCGGTCAGGACACATTCACGGCCTCAGAGACCATCGGGAAGTAGAAATGTCAAGCAGGAATGAACGGACACGAACGCGGATATTTTCAAAAATGCACATTCCCCCAACTCCACATGAGTGAACTTTAAAAAAAGAAGTCTGCCACATAAAATCAAACTGTCTCTGTAGCACCTACCTGAGGGGAGAGGTTTGAACAGTTTGTGTCCAAGGTGTGAGAAGTCTGCAGTGATGTTCCCTGCCCACTTCCTGGCCCTGGACCGCTACTGGTCACATATGGAGGGAAGGTTGGCTCCACTTATTTTTTCTGCAGGTTTGATGGTCCTTTGGAGTCTGTTCCTGTCCTGTTTGGTTGCAGATCCGAACCAGAGAGTGATGGAACTGCACAGAACAGACTGAATGATTGCGGTGTAGAACTGGATCAGCAACTCCTGGGGAAGATTGAACTTCCTGAGTTGTCGCAGTACAACCTCTGCTGGGCTTTTTTAGGTACAGTGTCCATGTGGGAGGACCGTTTCAGGTCCTGAGAGATTGTGGTTTCCAGAAACCCGAAGGTGTCCACATTAGACACTGTGTTGTTGAGGATTGTGAGGCTGGGCGAGTGTAGGGATGTTTCTCCTGAAGTCCACAGTCATCTCCGCAGTCTTGAGTGGGTTCAGCTCCAGATGGTTCTGACCACAAACAGAAGACCAGTTGGTCCACCTCCCGTCTGTATGCAGACTCCACCGATGACTGTCGTGTTGTCTGAAAACTTCAGGAGTTTCACATGAGGTGCAGTCATTAGTGTAGAGGGAGAAGAGCAGTGGAGTGAGAACATACCCTTGGGGGGCGCCAGCGCTGGTGGTCCAGGTGCTGGATGTGATGCCCCCCAGCCTCACCTGCTGGCTCCTGTCAGTCAGGAAGCTGGTGATCCACTGACAGGTGGAGGCTGGCACAGTGAGCTGCGAGAGCTTCTGGTGGAGGATTTCAGGGATGATGGTTTGAACGCCGAACTGAAATCCACAAACAGGATCCCTGCATAGGTCCCTGGGGAGTCGAGGTGATGCAGGATGTAGGACAGTCCCACGTTGACTGCATCATCCTGTTTGCCCTTTAGGCTAACTGCAGGGGTGCAGCAAGGGGCCTGTGATGTCCTTCAGGGGGCTCAACACCACTCAAAGGATTTAATGACCACAGATGACAAGGCCACAGGTGTGTGGTCATTTAATCCTGAGATGGAGGCTTTGTTGGGGACTGAGATGATCGTAGAGAGTTTGAAGCATCCAATCCCAATAATATACATTACCTCCCACTTACAGTATTAAGTCCATTTTAAATTGAATTGTACACAAAAACAAACAATTCCAGGTATACAGTATATAGTGCAGATATGCCTTGCAGATATACAACATCACATCTTGTAAAAGCATCTTCCTGCTGGAAAATGTTGAGTGAACTGACTCATGCCCTTCACCACTAGGTTGAGCAACTGCTAATTGCTATCTGTTGTTATTTTGCGGATGCATTTTCCAAGCAGAATTTTGCATACGTGTACCTGACACAGTAGTTGCTTCCATCAGAGATGGTGTCCAGCACTGAGGCGGGTGTGGGTGTTCGATGCCCGCTCGGCCACTTTCCCTGCGGCAACGTGAGCGAGTGCCTCCCGCAGGATCTGCACTGCAACGGCCAGATAGACTGTGCCGACGGTGCCGACGAGCAGCTTTGTGGTAAGAGCCCGGGTGGAAGTTGAAAAATCAGATACCAGTACGAGGTGATGGTGTTTCCTCTTTTTAGGAGACAACGCGGGATGGGCCTACTTATTTGAACAGAACCTACAGAACTTTCATGTGGTGGACCGCAACCCGGTGAATGAGTGCTGTAAGTGTGTGTGTGTGTGGTGACTAACTCATTCATATTGATTGTGTCATTTGAGTTGTGTGTGTGTGTGTGTGTGTAGTGTTGCAGGAGTACCCAGACAGCTGTCACTGCAAACAAACAGATGTCTTTTGTGTGGGCGTCCATCTGCAGCATGTTCCTCAAATGTCCCACAATGTCACCTTGCTGTAAGTGAGCACCCATGGCTTCAAATATATTACATGTACTATATGTGTGTTTGTGTGTGTGTGTGTGTGTGTGAACTCTCTTTCTACACTTGTGTGTGTCACTAAAAGTGACATTCAACCTCCATGGTGTACCCAGTTGTTTGTGTCCTTGTCCTGGTCCATAATGTTCTAATGAAACCTTTGTGTGTTGCAGCTCGCTGAGGAGCAATAGCATCCGAACGTTGTCTGACTTTGTCTTCTCAGGTTATTCATCCCTGCAGAGACTGTGAGTATCTCCAATCGATATTTTACATGTGCTAAATATTGCAAGTGTCATTGATCCACTATTTGTGTGTTGTGCAGGTTCCTTCAAAACAACGGCCTTTATGTCATATCCAAACATGCCTTCAGAGGGCTCTTCAGCCTGGAAAGATTGTAAGTACAGTCATCAATAAATGATTGATTGGTCTCCCTCATGTTTTATTTGATACACACAACATCATTCTGTAGCTCTTCATCCTGCCTTGTCCAGGTTCCTCAGTGAGAACCTGATCTCCTCCCTCAGTCCTGGTGTGTTCAGGGACCTCCGTGCTTTGCAGTGGCTGTGAGTAGCTCGCACGCCTCTCATTTTGTCTCACACATAAAGACAAAAACCGTATATTGGGTATTTCTTTCGCCAGGATGTTGGATCATAACCCTCTGAGCAGATTGACCCGGGACACCTTCATTGGACTCCACTCTCTCATGTACCTGTGAGTACGTCTTTCTACTTCCTTTTGCAGCTCCATGCCGTCCCTGTCTCGTCTCTGCAGGTCCATGGTGGACACCTCCCTGCAGCAGCTTCCTCACCCCAGCTTCTGTCAGCACATGCCCGCCTTGAACTGGCTGTGAGTACATACATGATATTTCCAGGGAGCTGCACGTCTCAGGTGGTCTCCCACACCTGGAGGAAATTACTACTGCTATAGACCACAGAAGGCGTGCAGTTGCAGTATTTATGGATCTGACAAAAGACTTCGATAGAATTAATCAAAGTATTTTAACAACAAAATTAGAAAGGTACGGAATCAGAAGATTAGTCTTGAATTGGGTTAAAAGCTACCTAGCAAACAGAAAGCAATTTGTAAAGCTAGGAGAATACACATCTGGGAGTTTAAATACTACGTGTGGAGTACCCCAGGGGTCCGTATTGGGACCAAAACTGTTCAAATTGTACATGAATGACATCTGTAAAGTGACAAAGGATTTACAGTTGGTATTATTTGCGGATGATATCACTGCCTTTTGTTCTGGGGAAAGCACACAAGAACTAATTAAAAAGGTCAAGGATGAAACGGTCATATTAAAGTCATGGTTTGATAGAAACAGATTATCCTTAGAACTAAGTAAAACTAAAATAATCCTATTATGCTATTTGGAACTAGCAGAAAGGATAAGTACGATCAAATACAAATAAACCGAGTGGATATTGAAAGAGTGAAAGAAACTACATTCCTGGGGATCATAATAGACGAAAAAATTAGTTGGAAATGTCATATCAAATATATACAACACAAGGTGGCGAGAAATACTTCACTATTGAATAAAGCAAAATATGTTCTTGATCAAAAATCACTCCACACTCTACTGTTCTTTGGTGTTACCATATCTAACTTATTGGGTGGAGATATGGGGCAATAATTATAAAAGTAAAAACATTGGTGAGGATAATTCATAATGCCAAATATAGAGAACATACAAACCTTTTATTTTTAAAATCACAGATATTAAAACTTGCTGATTTAGTACATTTTCAAACTGCTAAAATAATGCACAAAGTTAATAATAATTTGCTACCCAAAAACGTCATACCGTATTTCTCTATCAGAGAGGAGAAATATGATCTTAGGGGAAAATTAAACTTAAAACATTTATATGAAAGAACAACGCTGAAAACCCACAGCATTTCCGTATGTGGAATTAAATTATGGAACGGATTGAGTAAGGAGCTCAAAATAATGTACCCAGATAAGCAAATTCAAAAAACAATACAAGGCAGAAGAGTCTTGATAGTTACACTGATTGTTCTGTCATGCTTGTTTTTTTATTTTTAATTATTCATTATTTATTATTACACTGATTATTATATCAAAATATTACATGGAAAGCAGGGAGTGAATAATATGTACTGTACAAGATGTGGAATGGATGGGGTGTAGGATTAAATAAGCTTTGCTTCTTCCTACTCCTTTTGGACATGTGGAACTGTGAAAGGATGATTCATGAGATGTATTCCATTGTCACCTTCATGCATGTTCAAATAAAACTAAACCAAACACCTGAAGGTTGTGGGTCCGATCCCCCAGTTGCTCCTGATGCTGTGTCATCAGTAGGTAAAGGTGCTAGCAGTGTCAAAGCGCTTTGAGTTCCTTAGAGGTGGAAAAGTCCTATGCAAGTGAAAGACTATTTACCATTACAGCCTTAGTGGTGACCACTTTGTCTTGGTTTTGGCTTTATTCCAGAGACCTGGAGGGAAACCGCATCCAAACTCTCAACCACTCCATCCTGAAGACGTGCAGCAAGCTGGAAGTTCTGTTAGTAGTACACACCTGCAAACAAATCGTCGAGTGCGTTAATAAAGATTTCTACAACACAGCTTTGCTCCTCTTCCATTTAGGTTGCTGATGGACAACAGGATCAGCAGAGTTCCAGAAAACACCTTCAAATCTCTGTGGAGACTGGCTGAACTGTTAGTAACGCTTAAAGCACATGTATCAATGGAGCGCTGAAACACTGCAGGTTTTCTCTCCAACCAGTTTCTCCAGCAGGTGATTTAATTGAGGAGCTCCTTCCCTCAAATTGAAGGAGGCGTTGATCATTTAAATCACCTGTTTTGGTGACTGGTTGGAAAGAAAACCTGCAGTGTCTCTGCCCTCCGTGGCATGGGTTTGACACCCCTGACTTAAAGCATTAAATTAAGAACACTCAATCTCCTGATCTGGAGTCAGACATGCTTCCATTGCGCCACGAGAACAGCAACTGCTGAAGTTGTGCCCCAGGGGACATCTCTGGCTTATTTTCTTATTGGCACTTGACATATTGTAAAAATAAAAATAATTAATTAATCATTAATTAGATACAGTATATTATTAGATACTACACTAATTTGCCACTTGTAACAGTAAGCTAAAATGTGGATGTTTTGTTCCCCTAACCAGAGAAAAACATCTTTGGTTGAAAAGAGATGGCACACATGTCTGGAAATCTATTTGCCTAACACTGGTTTCTTTAGTAGCAGAATATTTCAATCGGTCTTTAACTGTGCTGTTATGAGCAATGACGAGTTGCATTTAAAGACACTAGGTCATTTAAGTAGGATCCACGTGTTTTGAGTGGATTTTCTGGGATTTCCGAGCACACTTAAATTCAGCAAATTGTACTTCCGCATTAAGAGTTACAAAGAGAGTGATAAGAATATCCACTTATTGATTTTCATTGCATTTCTGTTTATTTAGACTACCCATACACGCATAATAAAAAGGTTGTTGTGATGTCCGGAGTGTCAATAAACGCATCTCGCACTCAATGAGGAAGTGTTGCTGCAATTAATGAACTAGGGGCGTGTTTGTTTGGAGTAGGAGTTAAATATAGGTGTTAGAATTGCACTGCTATTGATGTATTCAGGTAAGAATAAAGCTATAAAAGAGTATTAGACACCGTGTGACTCTGTGGGGAGCTACACTGTACAACCGTCTGTCGTCATAATAGAGAGCCGTGACTTGCCGTGTGGGTTCATGTAATGTAATCAATTAAATATATTAGTTACTGCCGTTAAGGCGCTATTTTGGACAGCCTTAATATTAATTAGAACAAAAAACAAGTTGTCAATGAAATCATTTTATAGGGTTTAAGTTTACAAGACACAGAGCTAATATGCCCTCCGTGCTCCATTTCTACCTTTTCTTTGGACAATGAAAGTTGTCTGTGCGTTTTTCTGAAGTTTTTCTGTGCGTATGTCATCAATAACAACTGTTATTTATGACGGCCTTTATTTTGTGTGGATAGTGTCAGGGCCGTGTGCGTAAACTTACTCTTTCCTTTTCCACAAATGATGGGCTTATCTTTTTTTGTGCTTTGAAATAACATACAACATTAGTTCCTCATAAAATAGTTATAATATACCTAACATTTTGATGGTGTTAATGTCATCAAGTTAAATACTTTTAAAATATCCGTCTGGAATTACTGCAATTCATTTTTGACATAACTTCATCCCCGTTTTGCGTCCACCTTTAAATGAAACAGATTTTACTAAGCTTATATTCATCTAAGATGTGGTATGTATTAGGAAACATGTAGAAACGTGTGCCTTCATATTGGACTGCTTTTTTTTTTTTTTTTTTTTTTAGTTCAGTCTGGGTTGGTCCTGCTCCATTACCAAAAAATAGAGCAAAAGGCACAATAGAAAAAGATGAAATTTTGACAACAGCAGCCAATATAACACGAAGCTTTTACATCTAAAGCCTTAAAAGGCTTAAAGGCTTTAAGTATGTATCTGATTGGGGCCGAGGTCAGGGTTCTTAGACTCAAAAAGGTTGGTGACCACTAGTTTACACCATCGTCTAATTTGCATAATCCAACATGACACATGTGCATGCAATTTTTATGGACGCTGTGGGAGACAAAAAGTGAGTCAAAAACATGAAAAGCAAAATAGTTATATTTAGAAATACAGATGAACTTCCTTCTTTTGCTTCTTTCTGAGGGATTTTTTTGTCAGAGAGGTATTCATGTAAGAATATGCTACACTATTGTGTACTGTAGCATACTGAGAGCTGTTCCTAATGTTTTGACCACCCTTTGTGCAGGAATCTCTCCAGCAACAGGATCAGGGAGCTTCCAAAAAACACCTTTAGGAGCCTCTGGAGGTCGCTGGTCAAACTGTAAGTGTTCCATGGAGTATTCCATGTCCTTGAATTATTTTTAAACCAGTTGTTCCTTGTTGCGAGGCAGAGTTCTTTCACCACAACCATTTGACCATTGAAAGCATGACAATAAGGAGTACATTCACTTGAATGTTCCAATTGAATCACTGCTCTGTATTAAATATAAAATATGTGCTAAAAAGAAAGAAAAACAGTGCCATCTTGTGGTCAGTCCTTTTTTGTTGTTTCAGAAACATTTCCAACAATCCTCTTGTCCGCCTCCAACTAGGCCACTTGAGCCACCTGAAGCATCTTCAGTCTCTGTGAGTCCTTGCACTCTCGTGAGCGTGCACGCTCGCATGTGCACACTACATTAACAAGGGTTCCACTTCCCACAGGGCTCTGGAGGGCATCGACATTCCGGTCATCCAGAAGGAGATGTTCTTGCCCATGGAGAACCTCTCTCACATGTGAGCATGAAATCCTCACGTCGTCCCCTCTTCTCTTGGCCATCTGCTTCCATCTTGTCCGCGTCTACAGATACTTCAAGAGCTTCAAGTACTGCGCCTACGCTCCTCACGTCAGGTCCTGCAAGCCCAACACGGATGGTCTGTCGTCTTTGGAGGACATGCTGGCAAGTGGTGTGCTTCGGGTGTCCGTGTGGGTCATGGCCTTCATCACCTGCTTTGGGAACCTGCTGGTCATCGGCATGCGCTCGCTGATCAGCGCCGAGAACAGCATGCACGCTGCCTGCATCAAGGTCCTCTGCTGTAAGACCAGACCACATCAAGTCACATTCTCAACTGTGGGGGGGGATAAATACGCCACACGCGTCACTTTTTACTCTCAGGTGCAGACTGCCTCATGGGCGTTTACCTCTTCTTTGTGGGCGTGTTTGATGTCAAATTTCGGGGACAGTACAACCGCAAGGCTCTTATCTGGATGGAGAGTACAGAGTGTCGGACCATGGGGTTCCTGGCCATGCTCTCCTCTGAGGTACGAAACAACAACTAACGTATATCATAGCTTTATTTTAGCTTTATTACGTATGTAAGGGCAGGGTTTGAAGTCACATTGTAAGCATCACACAAATGTAAAAAGAAGTGAAGCAGTGTTAATAGTATCAAATGTTCACTTTGCTAACAAGTGAGGAACGGGAGTGCGCTTACTTTGTGTAACTTCCTCCCTGTATTGTTCTTCTTGTCCTCTCACCCCTTTCCTACACGCTTCTTTATTCATTTCTGACAAGCGTTTCTTCTCCTTCAGGTGTCCATGCTGCTCCTGACCTACCTGACCCTGGAGAAGTTCCTGGTCATCGTGTTCCCGTTCAGCGGCCTGCGTCCTGGAAAGCGTCAGACTGGGGTGAGCTCCATCGTCATCAACATCATTTTCCACTAAAGTGGACTATTTCACCTTGAGTGGATCATTTATTGTTCTCCAAGGTGGTCCTGGTGTCCATCTGGCTGCTGGGCTTCGTTATCGCTGCCGTGCCACTAATGAACGAGGACGTGTTTGGGAACTACTACGGACGTAACGGTGTTTGCTTTCCCCTGCATTCGGACAGGCAGGAAAAAGCCACCTCTAAAGGATATTCAACCGTGATTTTCCTGGGTAGATGTTTGGAAAGCTTGCGTGTGCTTCATGTGTGCACTGTTGTATTTTTGACTTGTCTTCTTCAGGTCTGAATGCAGTGGCCTTCTTGGTGATCGTCTTCTGCTACTCTGCAATGTTCTTCTGCATCTACAAAACTGGCATGAATACGGGCAGGCTGCACAGAGAGGTGGCCGTGGCCAACAGGTTTTTCTTCATCGTCTTCTCAGACGCCCTCTGCTGGATCCCCATAATCTTCGTCAAACTCCTCTCGCTGCTGGAAGTGGAGATCCCTGGTAATGTCATTCAGAAGAAGACTTAAAACTGAGGTCCAGTTAAAACGAACTCTAGTAGGAGTAGTTAGCTAGTTTAGTCAAGTGTTTGTTTACACCAAGGGTTACCAATCAACCAATCAATCGCAAGCCAACAGTCCATCTTTGGGACTTTGCTGGTCCATTGTGAGAATATTAGAAAATCTTTTATGATCACATCAGTGCCCTCCCCTCCTGGAGAGTGACCAACAGGCACGCATTTTGACCACTGAACACGCCCGTACGCCTCACCGCCCTCCAGGCACGCTCCAGCAAGGAGCCCAGTCCCCAAAACCCGACCGGAGGTACCAGCGCACGTACACTGGCTCGCCTCGCCCCGCAAGCAACAAGCAGGACAAGTTTGCAGAGGTAGAGAGAAAGAGAGAAAGGGCGTGACAGAGCGCAGCCATGTGCCTATGCACACAACAGTAGTTATTGCACGTTAATATGGCTCAAAATCAGCCTTTGCTACCTCAAAATTAAGGCACAATTGTAACTCCATAGACGTGCACCTCCAAAGAAATTGCGGCAGCTCGTTAGGGCTGACTGTTAAAAACTGTAACGCATTGACCAGCCCCTCCAGCCACCATCGCTCGCCCGCGACACTGAGCCAACAAGTCAAATAGCGTTGTAGTTTGCTCATAGAGCCGATGCCACATGCCCGACTGCGACAAAGATCCATAAAACTAGGGGTGCCCAAAGTGCGACCCAGGGGCCATCCATGGCCTGTGGCTCATTTGTCATTGCATCACTGCAGAATCAAAATCAAATTTAAAAAACAGAAAAAAATTGCAAAAATAGGGCAAAAGGCACAATAGAAAAAGATACAATTTTGACAACAACAGCCAATATAACACAAAGCTTTTATATTTAAAGACTTTAAAGCAGGGGTCTCAAACTCAATTTCACTGGGGGCCAGTGGAGGTAGAGTCTGGGTGAGGCTGGGCCGCATCAAGTATTGGGAGTAGGGCTGGGAATCTCAGGGTACCTCACGATACGATACAATTCACCATACATCCATGTGATAACACAAATAGTTCAGTGTTGGCGTTTACTTTCCCCTGTAAGTATGTAAGTAACACTGAGCTTGCCCAGATGGTGCGGGCTGCAGTTACACTACTCTTTGATGTCCAGTCGCGGGCCGCAAGATACGATTTGGTGGGCCGCAACTTTGAGACCCCTGCTTTAAAGGCTTTAAGTATGTAACTGATCGTGGCCGAGGTCAGGGTTCTTAGACTCAAAAAGGTTGGTGACCACTAGTTTACACCATCGTCTAATTTGCATAATCCAACATGACACGTGCATGCAAATTTTATGGACGCTGTGGGAGACAAAAAGTGAGTCAAAAACATGAAAAGCAAAATAATGATGTTTAGAAATACAGATGAACTTCCTTCTTTTGCTTCTTTCTGAGGTTTTTTTTTATGTCACAAGCAAAACGGAGCCACACGTGGGTGCTTTTACATAGAGCAGTGGTTCCCAAACTTTTTACAGTCACGTACCCCTTCAGACATTTGACATAATCATCAAACTTACTTACTTATTCATTTAACTCACACAGAGGAATGAAGAGCGTCATGTCGTGTCTCCTTCCTTCTTTCTGCTATGACAGTGCGCTCTGTGCTATGAGGTGTTCAGGTACGCTTGTAATTGTGTGATAGGCGCTAATTGTTTTTGTTTTTATTTGCCTTACCCCACATGACAATTGGCGTTGCCCCGGGGGTTTGCAAGTGGACAAAAGTGAAGCTCAAGTTCAACCCATCAAAGGCAAGGATCCCAACATCCGGCTGAAATAAAAGACATGTAGGTCCAATACTTAGATACTTTATTAAATAATCTCCAAGAGAAATTCACATCTTATCTATTTATCAGTGCTCATGTAAAACTTTTATCACAATTTGACCATGCAAAATGGTAATTTTTGAGCCAAAATTACTTACTTTAAAATAATAAACCAATTAATCATGCTTAATATTTCAATTTAATGAAAGTTAAAAATGTTTAGTTTTTTTAAGTGTGCAGGAGTAGGGGGTACGTGGCTTCAAGTCAAATGTGTGAAGGGGTACGCGACTGTGAAAAGTTTGGGAACCACTGCTGTAGAACCTTGATATCATTGCATAATGCTCGATTTGCTGCCATAGGGTTTTTAACCTCCTTAAGAGCTTCTCGCAAGGCAGCATTATCATCTTGTAATACCTTGATAGTATTGGCTTGTGCCGTAGTGCCTTGGTATCCTTGCTCCCTGCTCTATTTTGCCTCTTAAGGTTTATGACTTCCTTATGGATCCCCCTGAGCATTCCGTAGAGGGTGCCGTTCTGCGTAAGTCCATCCTCAGTCTGTGATAGCTGACACCTAAACCCTTGCCTTGTTTGCGCTGCAGCTTGCTCTAGTATCTCTCTCATCTCCTGCTTCAAGGCGTGTAATAACATCAAATTATTGCTGTCGAGAATATTGTCGAATTCTGGAACTGGTTTTTCATTCGAGGCGTCATCCTCTTCATCCGACAACCAGACTGACCCTTTTCTGATTTTGAATCCGGACTTCCAGGGCCGATATCATTGTGTTTGGCATTGTTGCTAGGCAACCGCTTTGAACTTCAGCAGTTAGCCAGTTAGCTAGCTTGGCTTGCTAACAGCTGTCAGCACTTGTAACTAGTTTATTTCAAGGAATCTGTACCTCTCGCCTATCCAAGTTACAGTTGAGGGTTTCAGCAAGCTGTTCTGATATTGTGTTCGTAAAGTGTAGTCAGGAAACACCAAAATAGTTCAAAATTCTAGTATCGACAGCACAGCTCTTGCCATGTACATCCTTTCCAGTCAACAAGGGGAAAAAAATATGTTTATTAGCGAAGCCGAACAAATTGCACCAAATCTACTTGTGGCGGTCCAAATGTATTTGTGGTAGAGCGCCACAAACAAATGTGTGGGAAACACCGGTTGTTGCTATGCATCACGTGGTTACGCTCACATTCGGGCTGTTGATGCAGGCAGCATTCACACTTGCATCGCTCAGCAGTTTGGTCCTGTCTTGGGTTCAGTGTCCCACGTTCCCATTTAACCAAAGGAACTGTGCTAGCAGAGCAAACTGACTAGAGGTTGTTTGCTTGACCAAAAATAATAAGCGTTAACACACCCTGAGAGATGGGTTCTAAAGAATACATAGTGACACGTGGTTCAGGTGGTGCAGGTGTTGTAGAGCCTGACAGCGGTTGGTATGAAGGACCTGCGGAACCTCTCCTTCTTACACCGTGGGTGTAACAGTCTGCTGCTGAAGGAGCTGCCCAGAGAAACAACAGTGTCATGTAGCGGGTGAGAGGTGTTGTCCATGATGGATGTCAGCTTAGCCAACATCCTTCTCTCCCCCACTTCCTCCACGGAGTCCAGAAGACCGTCCAGGACAGAGCTCGCTCTCCTGGTCAGTCTATTGATCCTGCTCCTGTCCCTGTCCGAGCTGCCCCCTCTCCAGCAGCCTACAGCATAGAAGATGGCTGAGGCCACCACAGAGTCATAAAAGGTCCGTAAGAGAGTCCTGTACACACCAAAGGACCTCAGTCTCCTCAGTAGTATGTAGTAGTATAAATACTGTACCAACCGTGCTAACGATGTGAAACCGAAACCAGGTGTTGCATACCAACACCCAACAGAAAACTGAGCCATCAAAAAAAATATATATTTAAATGTAAGCCCAGAAGTGTAACTAGTTAGTTAAACATACCTGGATCTTTTCAACAAAGGGATCTTGTTGATCTTTACAGTTCACTGAAGTTGTCAGAAATGCTGTCTCCTTTTTGACGCCTTCATATCTTTATTCTCTTTGTTACATCTCAGCTGGTAGAAATTCCCCCATAGAAATAAGACTTTGGACCATTGGATGTGTACGTGTCCATGTCGATGTACATGTCACATGTTGTCAACTTCAGGTGCGATGTTATGCATACGCTTAACAGAGAACATTATTTGGTCAAAAATACAAGCATAAAGATGCTCTATATTGGCTTTCTTACCAATATTGCCCAGTACTTACAATACCAATACCGATATCAAACAGATAACAATATAGGCAGCAGCTCTTCCGTCAAACCAATGTCTTTGTATGTATTTAACATATGATGCTTCTTTTACTGATGAACACTGTTTGTGCAAAATAAGACAAATACTGCAATGTGCAATAGAAGTTATAGAAAAAGTGCCATATTTATTTTAAACATTTTGTCTCAACAAAATAGTCATTCAAAAAATGATGACCAATAGTTAACTGTTATAGCGTTTCCTCCTACTATACGATGATACACTGGGGAAAGATGCACATTTCTACAGTATGTGTCACAAAATCCGTATAAGAACAAAGTAAAATGCAAAGTATGTGAACTAATTCAATCAGTAAAATTATAAACTGGTTATAGCTGGGTAGGTTTTTAAGTACTTCTGGTCACTTGTTATTTTTTTGCTGCATAAACGTGTGTGACTCGGAGTGATTATTTCTGAGGTGTGGTATGAGATTAGAAGCATGAAAGGATGACGCCCTACTCCCACTCGCATAAATAGTGCATAGCAGTCATTGCAAATTGCATGTTTACAGCCCAAATGCAAAACTTGGAATTAATTAAAGAACACAGACATACTGAGCTAGCAAGCTTTGTTGCTCTATGGAGCATAGGGCAGTTTGATGAAGTCTCATTCCCACGTCAACATCAATGTCGTCAGCCAACATTATCGGATAACAATACATTTTTGTTCCAGAATCACAGTAACGGACAAGTGTGAACGCAACTGCAGCATCACATGAAAGCATGCTAAAACACACCTTTTGTTGTTGCAGGCACCATTTCCAGCTGGGTGGTCATCTTCATCCTTCCCATCAACAGCGCCTTGAACCCCATCCTCTACACCTTGACCACCAGGTTCTTCAGAGAGCAGGCAGAGCTTCTGTTGTGTCGCTGGCAGAGGAGACATGGCTTAAAGAACCGCAAAAACCTCACCTCCTCCACCATCTTGACGGACACGGCGAGGGCGTCCTGTGACCAGCCTCACGCCTTCCTCCAGCTGGCTGGCGCTGATCCTCCCTACGCCTGAATCTGGTTGCAGGGATGGTTGGCCATTGCAAGTATGGACCCGATGGCGGCACTAAGATTTGTCAAACCCTTTGTCTTAAACCAGAAAATGAGCTGTTGCCGTTGTGCTTGAAGACACTGTGCACTCACGAGTGGGAGGAGCCAGTGATCAACCTTATAAGTATTAGCCCATTGGTGTTACATGTTACATTATATTAGCATGTTACCATGACAACATGGCTAGGAAACAGTGTAGAAATACTAATACTGAAATACTGAACTACATATTCATCTAGATCTATAAAGCTAATTTTATTCCATGTCTACCTGCGGTTCAGATTAATTGCAGTTTTAGGCTCTATGTGCATTATGGTTGAACAATAACGACAAATGGGAGTGTGCAACTATTAACATCATTACTGTTATTGCCACTCATCTCTATTGTTACATTTGTTGTATTTAAGATTTTTCTGCTGGTACTTTTTTTAAAAACTGTAGTTATATTTTAGCAGGGCTGATTCACTGCCATTTCAAATGACACCATTTTTGTGTTATCTCGCTGTGAAACGAGCTCATAACATGAAGACAACAAATGTAACAATGACTCCAACTTGTGTTGTATTTGTGCGCTCTACCTGCCCTATTTTTTACTTGCTACACCTCAATTTACATGACATTCTTGCAGGATAGACTTGCACTGGATGAAATCATTTGGTATTCGTGGATCCTAACTCATCACTACATGAGGCCCTTTGCTTTAGTTTCTGTTCAATGTAACTTCCACTCTTTATTACAAGATAATTCCGCTTCAACAGTTTTAATTTCGACAAAGGACATTGTAATGTTGTACAAATGATATGATAATTTTTGTGGAACAAGAAATATTTTATTGTGTTGTGATTCTGTTTTTAAATTGTGACTCTCCCAATATAGAGAACTAAAGCCTTGCTCCACTTCCTGCTTTCTTTCAACATGACAGCGCTCTATTTTTATCAGTGGAAAAAGACCAACAAATGCATGCTCGCCGGACACAAGATTAGGTACACCTGCACACTAATGAAAAGAGGCTGAATCAAAAATGTTGACCGAGAATATTAAGAAGATGCAACTTTCTTGTGTTGCTAAATAAGCCAACAGGTCTTAGCCTATACACCACAATAAATACTTCTCTGTCAGTGTCAATAAGAAGTAAACACTGTATTTTATGCTAGAATTTTTGCATTGACTGTCAAGCGTGTGTGCCTAATAAAGTGGCCACTGAGCTATGTGCAAGGAGAATCAATAAAAGGATTAAATGGGTAACATAATTTTTAATTGGATCACTAAAGCCTACAATGTACCGGAGGTCACCATATAAAGAAACATACAATGGTGACCAGGATGTGTGCAGGTTGAATAGGCGCACACACACACACACACACACACACACACACACACACACACACACACACACACGCGCACAGCTGTGCCATTTGTTTGCACAGCTGCCTAAACGTGTCTTTTAGCACACAAACACATTCATTCTTTTCCTTTTTTCCATCCTTCCATGAGTGGAGGCTCAGCATCCTTCCATAGCAGGTGTCCTGCCCTTGGACCAAGGTGCGACCCTAGCGACACGTTGATGGGCACAGGCGACAGCCAATGGGAGACCTTCTGGGCCCCAGTTTCCAGAGCGGGCGAATATGATTGGTTGCTAGGGGAGGGGCCTGGGCCATCTCTTGCTGTGCTCCTGTCAGCTTGGAAGCGGCAGAGAGACGAGAGAGAGGACTGATGAAAACAAGCCATTAAAGCCCAGAAAGAGGACAATCGGCGTCGAGGGATGACCAAGTGATCGTACACGTCGACGAAGAAAAGGTACGGTGTAGCTGAATGTCGACAGTTTACTGTTGTTGCGTTGTTGTGTGACGCCGTCTTGTGCTGACCACAAAGGCAGGCGGTGGATGTTTTGATCGAAGATATGACGAACACCAGCCTGGCTTAGCCGGTTGACTAGCGGGCTAGCTTCAGACGGTTGTCTGCTTAAAATAATCGCCATTAAGAGGAGGTGAGTAACGTTTTGTCCACTTCCACCCAAACATGGCGAACAATGGCAGCCTGCTCAGAGAAGGAGAATGTTCTAAATGAAGATTTGGGGGAGAATGAGCTAACACAGGAGCACGGTAGCTAGGTGGCTGTCAGGAAGGCAGCCAAATTAGCATTGCTAATTGCTAATGTGAGGCAGCCATAAAGCCCGATGATAATATCATGGTGATAAAACCTGATGGCAATTATCATGGCGAAACCAGTGGATTGTTACTCTCAGCAGGAAACTATGAAGGCATACGTCGCACAATTGTAATGACTGTGATGATTAGCTGTGTTCATGACGTGATTTGATTCTATTGTGAGGCACATACTGTGATTGTTGATGAGTACAGTGAAGAGCCACTTATTGTGAGTGACTTTGCTGTCAGCGTCTCTTAAATTAATCTGCTACTTGTAATGGATGCACCCATAAAATGCCTATTTTTGATACTCTGAGCCCTATAATATGCCTCACACACTTGTTGTGTTAAATGGTAAAATGTGTATGTATCACAAATGAATGATAAAAGATGATTGCTCGAAGGGCAGATGAAACAAGAGTCACAGTCTACTAGCCTTTAGCCTGGTTGTAAGGCTACGGTGACAACCGTGCTTCCGTCACCTCCATATTCCTCCAAAGCAGTGCTTCTCAAATAGTGGGGCGGGCCACCCCGGGGGAGGGGGCGCGCTGAACTGTCGGGGGGATTGGCAGGGAGTAGTTTCAATGCTAGTGCAGACCTGCCAACATGTACAAATTTATTGTACTCAACATGCCATTTGACTCTTGAACAGTGGCGGTCTTAGCAATTTTGGGGCCTAAGGCCCTCTTCACATGTTCTTTTAACACAAAAAAACAGGAAAGGCAGCCTCAGTGGCTTCTCAGTCTTTGTTCATCATGGAAAAGTCCATTGTAGTATGAGGGAGAGGGGGGCAGATCATATGGATTTAGCTTTCAAATGGCTTGCTTTTTTGTTCTGTTGTTTGTTTAATGTGATAACATAATTATACATGAATATAGTTGGGGGTGCTGCTGGCTGTGGTGGCCCTGGCCCGTGCTGGTTGGGGGCCTAAGGCAATTGCCTACTTTGCCTTAATGGCAAGTCCGCCCATGCTACGCTTGTATGCTTCGCAGCTCTCTATTTTCTTGCATTTACCTCAGCCTTTATTTTTGGGGCGGCCCACACCCCATCCTTCATTCATCCTGACGCTCCATCTCACCAGCTGTTTGCCTCAGCCAGTCTGTGTGGGGGCGACCCAATTAACTCCATTGTTGTGTGCTTAAATTACGAGTCCACACAGCATGACATTTGTATCAGCCTTCATCAGACACAACATTAGGTAAGGAGATTCGATATCAGACATACTGCCTTTAAAAGGATAACCATGCTCACGTTGGTTGATACAAGGGGTAGGTAATCATAGTTTTCAGAGTTTTATTCTGGTGTGTAATTTTCACTTCATTCACATGGCAGGTTGCTTAGAAGTGGGTCAGTGGGTGATGCGGGTTATGAGTGGATCGCTTATTCTGGCTGACAGCGTGCAGCAGCAGGGCCCACAGGTTCTGATGTTGCTGAGGGTGCATGTGTCTATCGGTGGCATTTTTAATGTTGCCGTTGTTGTTAGGCAGTTTTTAGTAATGTTATTTCTTTCTCCTGCAATCACCACTTTCGCACGGGAAGATGTTGTCATCCAAGGATGTATGCAGAATAAGCTGACTTACATTCAAAGCAGTAAGACTGCAGCGTCATCATCACTTCTAAATAGGGGTGTCCCAACTTCTTCCCTTGTGATATGATACCGATATTGCTCCCTTGAATGTCCATCGATATCAATACCAATATGAATCTGATATCAGCACAAATCATACTTTTATTACTTATTTTTATTACTTAACCTTGTGGAATGTTCGAAAAGGCTTGATCTACTGATGCTACTCAAACAGGACAATGGAAGGCAACAGTAGGTATGAGAAAAACTGACCCTTTTATTCTTTCTGCAACGGGAGTATAGTTTTCTCCACAATGAAGTGGCAGTTGGGAATTGACATTGACTGACACTTGTGATTGACTGACATGAATGACTGATACTGACATTGTACTGACAGTTAGGTGCCGACATAGTGACGTTCAAGGTGCTCAATTAAGTGTTTCAACCTGCCATTATTCACCACTGACACCACTCTTTTCTGTTATAGCTAATGACTTTTTGCCTTCCCGTGGGAGTTTCCTGTGTAATGTGGCTTCAAATGCGCAATGAGGTTCGTTGTGTTAAACAGCCTTGGTTCTCTTTTGGACGTTAATGAAAAATACTTGCTAAACATGTTAGCACACGCTGTTGTTGTGATCACGTGGGGTCTATTCGGGGTCTAGACGTGCTTGGGTGGAGTCTGGAATCGATTGCTTGTATCGGAGTGCCAATATCGATTTTAGATGCAGACCAATATAATCTGATACCATTCTTTTTTGCTGATATACTGTAGGTCTGTCATCTAATATCTATATCAGATCGGTACACCCCTATTTCTAAGAAGAGTTGACACAGACCCTTTGAAACTATTTTCCACTGCTTTGGTTCTTTTTACACTTGTTTGACACTTAAGAATGTTGAAAAGTGACTTAAAACATTAGCAGGACAGTTAATAAAAGCTTTATGGATGCCACGGTTTGACCCTGGAACAGATTATTACATTACATTTACATTTATGGTTTCAAAATCCAAATTATTGGGACCGTTCAAACTGATTAAAGGTTTATAAAAGAATTTGACCTCTGGCACTTCCCAACTGGTGAGCTGGCCAATCTTTACTCACTGTCATTGTTGCCGTGGATACCAGGCAGCACCTCACACCCACTGGCTTACATAGCATGGTCTTACTGCCAGGCAAGTCTGCACAAAAACACACACACACTCATTCCTTAGAATCCTTTGCTAACGTCGCCTGAGGTGTTGCTAATGTTTTTTTAACGGGCGAGCGCTAGTAGCAGATGACGCCATTACTCATGAGCCTAATGGCCTATTTCTTATTGCATGCTGTTGTTGTTGTTGTTGTTGTCACTTAATTGCTGTGACTGGTCCTGTGGCTTTGTATCTGAACTTGACACAGTCAGTCAGGGAATTCTGTTTGGCTGTTTCGCACTCAGAGAGTGTTTGTGGGTGCATTAAACTGCTCCGCAGCATCGTGTTACATAATGTGCAGAAGAGACGTGCTGGAATGTGTGTTTGCATGATAGTGGAGCACATTTGCTCACTGTTATCACAGAATTAGCGTCAATCTCAAGTCTGTTGCATGTAAAATGTATTTTCACAGTCAACTTGATAGTTGATTTTCAGGCCTTGCAGGTGTAGATGGCCCTGAGAGTCACATGTGAATAATTCAGTGTCCTCAAGGGGGCACCATTGCAGTGCCTGTGTGTAATACTGACATCTGCTTGTTTGGCGTCAGTGCAATGCGAGGCAACCCGACACTTGACAGTCAAATTTAAAAGCAGGTGAGGCTGTGCGATCTCTCCCTGAAAGGAATGAATCAAGAGAGCTTCGAGAAACGACACAAACAACGTAGTGTATATCAGTTATCGTTCCTGTGATGAATGAGTAAATGTAGGTCACAGAAGTCGATGTAAATCTGCTGTTGAGCGTTAGAGCACTGTACTCTCCATAAATCTTGACACATAGGATGTACAATGTTTGCAGTGCAAGTTTAATGTCTTGTTTTTGTTTTTTTTTGCCATAATGCCACTGGCATCATGAATTTTCACCTTTCAGCTTTGTGAACTCTTCAACTACAGACTTGATGACGTACTTGAGCCGAAAGTAAACTTGTTCATGGCCTTGGTTCTCCTGTTGGACTGGGTTGCTCAGTATACTGAGCGTTGGAACATGTCTTTGATGGACTGGTTAAGATGTTTAATAGAAGGTACTGACATTTTCTCTGTTGATGAAGCTGGTGAAGTCACTTTCAGCACCAGAACACTAAGTCACCTTTCAAGTGAATGGATCTGTTTGTTAGGATTGTAGGTCAGATGGATTAGCGGACTGAGGGAAATAGATATCTTTTTCCATGCTGCACTGATGACCCTCTGCATTGCCTGGAAGCATCTGAATCAGACGTGACCAGCTGCAGTCATCAGTGGATACTAGGGTTGTCACGAGATGCCCAAATCACGAGGCGAGACGATGCACGAGATTGGATCCACAAGAGTGAGACGAGATGAGATTTTAACATAAATGTTAAGAAAGTACAATGAAAAAATAGGACTAGACAAACAGACTTTTTTTATTCAACCGAGTCACAAAACAATGCAGGTGCGTTTTGAAATGTTTATTGTGGCACAAATTGACACTCAAAGATATTATTGTCTATATTTTTTGAGACCAAATAAACCACTGTGATGACAACATACTGAATAATTAATAATTATAATAATACAGCTTACTGTTTTTCTCTTATCTACTTGTCTTACGTACTAAATATAGCGACCGTGACACGGAATGGTCAACACGAATCTCTTCAATGTATGAGGTATGTTTTGAAATTGAACCGGTGATCGCCGGCACTTGAAAGTTAGCACTGTGCCAAATGCAATAACCGTCTATGGAACCGCTTGGTGATTGGGGGGGCAGACAGGTCTGAACATCTTCGTGGGTTGATTTGACTGATCTTAAGTAAAATTTGATCAAGTGTAGAATCACTACAGCTTCTGCTTGGACATCAACAAGTAGCAAGCAGCTGTTCAACTCTGATGGAAAAAAAACGGCCCCATGTCACTTGCTAACCCTGGGAACACCAAGGTAGGTTGGATTGCAAGGTGTGCCTAAAGCACTTAATGTGCACTTGTAATAATGCCATGCACACTGCCACTTCATATTACGTTTATCGTAGTAGTAATGCCATAGTTCAGACTATTCTCGCGATACAGCTGTTCTCCAAATGACAAATCTCGTTACCTTTTAATCTAATGTGAGGAGATCTCACGACACACCTAGTGGACGCTGTAGGAAATTAACTCTTCCATAGCAGGAATCCCTATTATAGGCTCTGAGCCCAGCTGTGGCCTCATTCGGGCTTTGATTTCCAACGTGGAAGAACCTTCCCAGTTTATCCCAGGTCACAGCCTCTCTTTCTTGTTCCATAATTCTATGAGGCTGGCTCAGTCGCCGGTCTCGAACAAAAACACTTAGCAGCTGTCCCTCACAAGTCGTAGCCAGCAGCAGCAGTCAGGAGGACACAAGCACTCTTTTGTTAAAGACTCATCAGAAACCTGTTGAGCAAGGGCCATGATGGTATGGTCTGACTTCATCTTAATCAGCGTCTGTTGACACTGGCTTTTTTTTGTTTTTGTTTTTTTTAAAGCTGTGCTTCACGGGATCATTACATCAGCAAATTGAAATGACAGTTGTCCTTAAAAAAACAACTGGTGATGGAGCAACTGCCATCATGGCCCAGTTGCCTACTTTCTATTGCACTGTTGACTCCTGTGAAATCAATCAAGGGACTGAAAGATTGAAAAGAGGAAGAATGGATGGGATTATTCTGAGTTTAACAGGAGTTAGGTTACTGTTGACCTTTTGACTCTGTAAAATTGACTGAACTAAGGTCAAGCAAAGCGAGTTGAGCAGCTTTTCACAGTAGCTGAACACCAATATAATGAAAGCCAGCCAGCCAACCTTTTACACCAGGAGCCCCCCACGTTTCTGAGCTCAAGGACTAGCTCGTGTTCTGTCAAACCCCTGATGGATGGGGCAGTCAGGTGTCATAGTAACCTAATGCTATTGTCATTTACTGATGTATAAAACAAAAAAAAGCACAACATCAAATTAAAACCACAAAATGAATACAGTGAAACCTTAGTTAGCGTCATTAATCTGTTCCAGACTGTAACCGAATCGGACTCTAACTGAATCAGTTTGTTCCATGAGGAATAATGTAAATCCAATTAATCCATGCCAGAAAGCCAAAAACACAAAACCCGTTTTTATAGTTTTACAATTATTGTTTTACATGCAGGAACCATTCAAAATGCACATAAAAACATATAAATGGTGAATGAAAGGAATAAATTAACTTTAAGGTTACTTTTACCTTCACTGAAGACGTGATTCTTAACTGTTTCCAAAGACACTATGTGGCAGAGAGATCAATAACTTCCTCTTCAACACCACCTTCCGGTTTTTCCATGAGCTGTTTCTTGAATTCAATATTGTTTCTCACCTCAGTAAACCAAAATAGAGCCAAAAAAAGTTGCAAGTCCAGCATTTTGATAAAGAAGGTGAGAAACACTATTGAATTCAAGAAATACTCGCTGCCACATCGTGTATTTGGAAACAGTCACGTCGTCAATGAAGGTAAAAGTAACCTGACGTGTTCATGTATTGCTTTCATTCGTTAATATGCATTTTAAATTATTTTATGCATGTAAAACTATAAAAACGTGTTTTGTGTTAACATTTTTGAGAGTCAGCCGTTGATGACATTATAGACGTTTCTGACCTCCGGTTCCGCTTGCCTTTTTGTTAGCAAGCTAAGGATGCTAATAAGGACATTTGTGATAAAAAATTTAAAAAAGTATACTAAGAACACAGTAGGGCTCACGCAGTGTATTTATAACACAACAAGACCCGTGCCATATTGGAAAATGTACACAAACCAAGGCAAAATTTTTGCATACATTTTTTGTTAAACCGAAACACACGCTAACCGGGGAGGACACTGGCTGAGGTACAACAGTAGTGCGGTTTGACGTGTTTGGGTGATAGACGCAGCATGATTTCCCGATTAGATGGGAATGGCAACGTCTTCAGTGCCATTGTGGAAAGTTCTGGGCAGTTACTTTTCATGTTATGTTCATGTCATGTTAATCCGAAAAGACCAACTTCTCCCCGCCCACAACTAACACACAAGGTTTGGTTCATTAGCATGGATGCGACAAGCATGAGCGATGTGATCGCATGCACCCAACTTTGACCCCGACGTGATGTCAGAGTAAAATAAATGTCTTTGCATGTTATTTTTTAAATTAAATAATCACCCTTCTTTCCTAAATTGATACACGTTCACATAAAATCCAATGTAGACAATTTTTAGTTTAGCCATGTTTTGGTTGTGGACGGCTGTTTTACACAACAGCCATTACGGTTGCCGACTTAATGTGTTGGATCATAGCTGAAGTGCGTATTTCTTTAATTGATGACCCAAATTTGTCAGTTACTGAAAACAACAGGAACAATGCAAAGGGTTTGACTCCGCCTCTTGAAACCACGCCTTTGTTTCTTTGCCAGACTCACGCTGTTTCCTGCCAAACTGGGAGCTGAGCTACTCATTAAAGTCAGCCATTATTTTACTTTTACTTCCAGGTAAGGCAGGATTATAAAGGAAGGAAAATGTTTTGATCACATTTTGAGCCTTCAAATAAATCAACTATAGTTTTAATATTTTCCATCACTTTGAGATGAAACCTACGGTTTGTTTTCACACACTCGCCCTCTCTTGGGTGTGACACTCAATGGAGGTGATGTCATGACAATGGTGGCATCAACAGTGAGATGGCCCCCCAGGGTAGGTTTCTCCTGAGAAACAACTACCTTCAGCGAGCTTCAGAGAAAGAGAGTGACATGCTGGCTGCGATAATCACCTGGTGGAAATTTCCGTCAAAGTCTTGATGTTTCTCTGGGTGTTTGTGCTAAATTAGGAAGTGCTGAGGGGATGAGTCTTCTACCTTATTTTAGGACTGGTGACATTTTTTCCTGATTTTGTGTGAAGGAGGAAGCAGCATGTTGCTCTTCATGAAGTGGATACAATTGAGAACATAAGTGCATATTTGTCTTTCTGCCTTGCTGCTACAGTATGAGAGGAATTCTCAGTGCTCGAAGACAGTGCTGACCCTGCACATTATCTTTAATATGCTATCTGCTCATCAAGTCTGGCAGCCAACCTTGTGCAAGCGTTGAGGGCTTTTCCTGTTTGTGTTTGGCTGTGTCTTGCCCTCCTGTTAAGGGGTGTGTCCGCTCCCAGTAACCCTACACCAGGAACACGTTGAGGTTACTGTAACTGGCTAAACAGCCTGGACCAGAGACTCAAGAAGTCCAACTCCTACTCACAGCCACATGCCATGTGTTGGCTGTCTGAATCAAGCCGGCACATTCCGACACACTTCCCCAATATGCAAGACATCAAGGATGGGAAAGGAGGAAGCACACAGGTGTGAGGAGTAGTTCTTCACGTATGACATGAGGGAGTGTCGGAACATCCCCGAAAGAAAAAAAAAGCAAGCGGAAGAGAGAGACCTCCAGAGATCCAGACGTCTCAAATCAGCCAATCACGCTGCCTTCTTAGAATTGGACTCCTCCCTCGTCCACCACCTGAGAGTGGAGAAACACAACTATGCCTCAGAGACTCCGGGGCTTCAGAGCGACAACAAAGACCAGGCCTGACGAGTTTGCTGAGCTTTGACAGAAAAGAAGTTCTCCTCTGAAACGACGTGAGACACACCGAAAGCTTCAGACAGACTTTTTTTGGAGGAAAAAGGAAAAGAAGTGTTATGTCTTAAAGACAAAACTGTGATTTTTCTGTTGGATGGAACTGATTTAAGAGCAAGGACCTTGGATGTGCGAGAGTGGACATTAAGGACATGAGTTTAAGTTTTATGTGAAAATATTTTGTGTTATTTACCATCCAGACATCATGTCTCTTCTTACTCGGAGGGCAACTCTCAGCTTTTAACTGGAGACTACTGGGAAAGGGACGGGTGGAACAGTGATGTCTTTGGAGGATTTTGGAAGCATCGCCAGCCTCAGGGCTGAAAGTCGTATATCGGACTATGGTGACAGACTCTCACTGAGCCAAAGCCAGGACCAGGATCTGGATAGTTGGAGCCAAGGCCAGGATGGGATTGTTTTAGAGCGCCTTGCCTCTCTGCCTTTGAACATGTATGATCGCAGTGACTTCATTGGGAGGTTTTCCAAGATCCAGTCCAGGTCTAGAAAGAGGACGAGGATCCTCATAGGTAGGTGCACGCAAGCTATTCAATGAGTCAATATTGAGGTGGACGCAGGACAGAACAAGCTCTAAGGGTCATTGAGTGATTTGAATATAACTGTAATCTTAATGTGGTCATGAGTTGAAGATAATCAAAGGTCACCCAATGGGAACAGATTATTCCACCTTCTACTAAGTAGTCTGCAGCCATGCTCTTATCTCCATTTCTGTGATTTGAGGAGCTACCTGATGCTCTGATTTGAGGACCTTTGTAAAGTGAGGCCTCTTGTTGTTGAAGATAACAGGCTTCCATTCTCTGCCTCAGACACAGGCACATTATTTCTACCTTAGCTTTACTGACCTTCTTATCCGAACACTTCCAGAACACCAAGTTGTCCAATAAGGCACAACAAAGCAGGTGTTCTCTCAGAACATCCGTCTTGCCAAGAGGATTCAATGGAGACAACTGAGATACAACAAGCTTTCAATGAAGTCTTTGTCATTTCACAACACGGTGATGTTATATTTCACACGGTTTCAGTCGAGCCATCACATCATGGCAGAAGCAGCTGGACAGTTAGTCAGACTTTGTCTACCCGGTTAAAGATTACAATGATGTTTGCGACCAAACAGGCCGGCCTTGCAGCTCATTTTCACATGCCAGCATGAATCTGATGCTCGTTGTCTTCAAAGTCACCCGTCAAGTGCGCGGGTAACAGACCTGTGACAGAATGTTTGGGTATTTGGAGGTCACTCACAAGGTCCACAGTCACGAAGGAAGCACATTAGGCAGTACAGTGGACAGGTTTACTTGGGATTTGGTTCTATTTCATGTCAGAATTTCAGGTACATATGCAGCAAAATAGAGGATGAAAATGAATAGTAAATGTAGAGAAAATAACCAGTGGGTAAACAGGTGAGTTACTGTAACTAAATTATTTTGTCAAAGTTGTGACACAAAGCTCACATGAGGGAAGCGGGTATGCGTGGCCAACATCTGATGTGCTTTTGAACTGGTCCAGCTGTCACGCGCACACAATGAGGACACAACAAGCACACTAGAACTATGTGAGGTTATCAGTTAACACTGCAGTGTCTGCTTGATGCAGCTGGCTAAGAGTGATGTCAAGAATGTGGCTGTGTCTAAAATACTAATTCTGTCAGAACACTTGTGTGTCTATACTATGTTTGCTGCATACTTTCCTGAGGGCCCGAATTTTGACAGTGTCATGCTTTCCCAAATTCATGACAGCCGTCCCTCGTTTACGCAGTTAATTGGTTCCAGACCCAACCGCGATCAATGAATTTCCGCAAAGTAGGATTCTTTATTCATAAATGTAATATTTTCGTAGTTAATGGGGTGATCGGCTGCCGATCCGCTGTATTTTGAAGATCGTAGTATCGGCTTCTGCCACGAGATCGGGCAGCGTGGTAGGTGCGGTAATACTCCTCTAAGCTGGTTGCCACTTGCCTCCCGCCACCCGCAAGAAGAGCAAAACGCTCAATCGTGGCAGAATCTCATCACAAACACTACTAAACATGACAAAACGGCGAAAAACCTTGGAAACTCTTCTGTTACGGAGCATGAATTGAAGCTAGCGCGATTAGCTTAGTGTAGCAGAGTATGCTAGTGCAGCTTTGTGTGTGTGCACGCGACTCAGGCTGGATGAGTATATTTTCACCTTGTTGTGTTTTACCGCGTTAATGTAAGGACCATTTTATAATGTAAGGACCATTTTACAATGGCCACTGACGACGTGCAAGTTCTGAGTGAAAAAAGATGAGAGGCACGTTTATTCTTGCACCCTGCTCATAACAAGCGTCAATTGCCATTCTCAACACACACAACACACATCCGACCTGCAAAATAAGAGCACTCTTTGTCACATTTGTGTAATTGTGTAAACAAAATAAGGGTGTCAGAAAAATATCTTACATTAATAACGTGATTGGAATTACATCTGAGACTACATCTTCCTTAATCACAAGCACGGGCATTACACTTTGTTGAAGATTTTGTAGAAATATGTGCTGAGCCTGACATCCTATTAGAAAAGTTAGCCAAGCTACATCCACTTCTGAATTACTGGACAAAATGAGCAAATGATGTATTGCATTGATAAATGTAAAAGGATCAGTACCGGATCGGACTATAAAAAAAATCGGATCGGATCGGAAGCCAAAAAATGTGGATTGGCACATCCCCAGTAGAGTATAGAAAACCTGTTTAAGACCTTCTAAATATGTTTTTAGCAGTATTAGAACCTTCTAGATATGAAGTAACACTCCTATTGTCAGTTTTACACTTGTATTACCCAATATACTTGACATAATAATAGAAATAAGTCTTAGACATAAATAAGACGTTACATAGACTCACATGTTAGCATGGACAGCATATTTACTGTAGTGGCTATTGTCTCATCAGTGTAACGTTTCTGACACCTACTGGGCAGTGTAGTAGAATACTATTGCTGGCAGTGAACATTCGCACAGGAGCTGCTGTCAGCCACAACTCAACCCCATCATACACACACGTCACATCCCCAGCCCTGCCTCTTAGGCTATGTTCACACTACAGGTCAATTCAGATTTTTTTGCTCATATGTGACCTGTATCTGATTTTTTTCATGTCAGTGTGAACAGCGCAATTCCGATTTTTTTAAAATGCGACTCAGGACTCATTCGTATGTGGATAGAAATCTGATATGTATGCCATGCTACTGCAGTATGAACGGTCAGGTCGCATATATCCGACCTATACGTCATCAAAAGGCGTGTATTGCCATTATACTCTGCAGTGTGAACGTTGTCTCAATGGCACACACAACGTCACAGATATTACACTACATATAACATCTTGCAAATGCCTTATATTTGTGTTTTTGTTCATTTAGCCATTTTTATGATTGAAAATGCTTAATTTGGGCCAATAATACGTACAATTTTCTTATATATGCACATGTTTTGACTAATAATAGGGCCTATTCAACCACAAAACAGTTTATTTATGATAGTGTCATGTTGCGAGGGACGACTGTACTGTCGATGCGTGCTTACTGGAAATTATAATCACAACGTTTATCTGTTTCGTCTTCTTTTTATTTGTGAATTGTAACCACTTCAGTTAGTCCCTCCCCTTCCGCTACGTACCAAAATGGCGATGATTGCGGGTGGTTGGGCTCCCATTACTCCACACTCGTCCTATGGGGTGTGTTGAGTGCAACATCCCGGCACTCACAGCGCACTGCATTTTGCCGTACTTGCACTCAAAAGGCTCAGTGTAAGTGCGCAAGTGTTAGTGTTTGGATGTACAGCGAGGGAACGTGGGAATGAAGGATGTTGTGGACCAATCAATGATGTGATTGGTGTCGATGTGAGCTGCATGTCAGAAGCCAGTTTTTAGCTTCTACAGCTTTGTTGTCATAATGGTGTATGATCTTAAATTATTTCCCTGTTAAGAAGGACGCTATGATGATGTCAATGAACAGCAGCCGTTTGTGGATAAGCTGGTCATGTGACTAATCAGGAAACAAAACAGCCTCCGGCCTCTTGCTCGTTCATCATTGTCACCCTCTGTTGCCCTCCGTCCTTCTCCCTCTCCCTCCCTTCTTCCTACTGGCCTCTAAGAGGATTGGCTACTCTCATCTCCCAACAACATCTGTGTATCACTGTCGCGAGAGAGCAAAACAGAGAGGGGATGGGTGTTGTTAGCCAGGAAGATAGCAACACTGAGAGCACACAAGGCTTCTCCCCTGTTCTCTCTCACTCTGACACACACACACAGACGCACACACACATTTGCTGCGATGTGCTAGCAAACAAACGCACACTCGGCCGCAGTAACCTGCAACATCGCCATCGCCGCCGGCGCATCCCGCTCGCGCTCCCTGACATTTTTCCCCCTCGGAGCACTTCTTTTTGCCGGCTGTGTCCGCAGCGCCTCATCCTGCCGTCCTGTCCTCCCTCTGCTGTCTGTCACCGTGGCGACGTAGCCCCTGCAGCCATGGCGACCAGCCAGCAGGATTCAGGCTTCTTTGACATCAGCCTCAGGTCTCTGCTCAAGTCCTTCGGAGGGAGTGAGTACCAGATGTGACAGCTCTTGCATGACGCTGTGTTTTACTTGTCGATCAGAGTGCGGTGTCTGTGTTTAGCTGTGTTACATAATGCAATAAATAGAGGATGAGGGATGAGTCGAGGAAACACCTCAGCACTTTGCTATGGTAATTATGCAGCCCATTTGTCGGCAAACAAACTCGTACGTCTCTTGATTCTTTTCGCCCAGCTCACACGCGAGACAACTTTTAAGACAAGTTGGATTCATCACATCTTTGTTTGCCGTTGATTTGTTTTGAATGGTCCCGCTTTCCCATTCAAAATGATTGACTTATTTTCACATTGTGACGTGCCAGCTCGTCTCCAGGTCCAAGGTTAAACGGACAACGACGGCGTTCAGAACACTGGGAAAGATCAAGTGACTTATAGAGTGTAAATAGCTGGCGTCCTCCAGCTCGGCGTGCTCCCCTTCTTGCATGCCGCCCTGAAAAACAATCATGTCATCACACACACTTCCAACAGGGAAGGTGACTCATGCTCCATGCCAGGATCAATCCAGATGTTTCCATGTGGCACCCAAGCTTCTGAAGTCTCAGTGTCTTAACTACCAGCTCATCTCTTCTTCCAGGAAGCAGCTCAGGTCGCTCAGTGGTGTTTTCTTGTCTTTTTAAAGCTGTCCCCTCTGTTATCGCCTTCAATTAGACAGCAGACACCGTCTTTTAACTTAACTTAACGCCGTCTTCTTGCCGGGTTATCTTACAAAGTCATGAATCACTGCCTTGGTGTGACGTGGGAGATTGCTCACCGTCTCCTTCTTCTGCTTTGGTCCTTGCTTCTCTCTTTAATTGTTCCTCTTCCTCACACTTAAATGTTTTTTTTTTTAGTATTTCCTGCTATCTTGGTATTGTTATGAGTTACGGCTGCAAAAAAATTTAGAAAAAACTATCATCTCAATTCACATTGACATACGATCTAATTTCTTATGATCTATTTTTGTATTTTATTTAACGAGCGGCATCACAAACAAACTGTTGTTGGCATGTCGGCCGACACTTCCTCCTCGCTGGGCAGGGCGAGTTGGCCCCACTGCCCTGGGTATACCCACTGATGTCTGTCATTCTCCAGCTCGCAGGAGGAGCAATTGCATTCATTATTTGACTTTTCTTTTGACTTGTCTTTTTTACATGCATGAACGTACTGTCAAGTGAGCGAGCATGCCAATGTTTTTGACTTAATTATTTTTAGTCTTTCTTATCATTTCTATTAAGAAAGTTCCCTGTCAATTATCCTT
The DNA here is from genome assembly GCF_027744805.1 of Dunckerocampus dactyliophorus. NCBI lineage: Eukaryota > Metazoa > Chordata > Actinopteri > Syngnathiformes > Syngnathidae > Dunckerocampus > Dunckerocampus dactyliophorus. The sequence goes on from NC_072834.1 coordinate 14,437,770, forward strand.
CCAGAATGAAGGTAACCTCAACCTTAACCTTAACCGTGTTGCTTCCTTTGTAGTTGTACCACATGACTGAGTTTTACAGGCGACAGAAGCGTTGCACCATGGTTTGCTTCTATATTTGCATGTATGTGCACTTGTGTATGAGTAGGGGTGTCAGTGGGAGGGAGTGGCGCTCTATAAATAACCCCCCGCCCCCGCCCCTCTCTTGGGGTAGTGTTGAAATTCTTCTGGCCAGATCTCCACAAGGGGACTTAAAGACAACTTTCAAAAACCCAACAATGCATTTCCAGTAAACTTTCTAACCAGCAGCTGCCAGTTCGGAGGTCACGGTAAAGATGGCAGGTTGAAGGCGGAGCTAAAGCAAGAGCTTCTCATTGGTCTGAAGGCTTGTGTGTCTCTTCGGTATGTGGGCCTACGCTATCTCTGAAGATTGTCGCCTTTGCTCTTGACGGAATACTTTCATACCATCTCTCCCTGGTTTTCCACGGTGAGCTCATCTTCGCTTGGCAGAGGATTAATTGAGGGCTACATCTGCTGTCATGAGAGTCTCTCGCTTTGCATTACCGTCCCGTGACTTCCCGCTGGATGATGGCGCTTCTCACCTTTTAACTTTGGTTAACTTCAGCTAAGCTGCCATGCTGGACAAGCTGGATGAAAACGTCATTCTCAGGCACTTATTTCCAGCAAGGAGCTTCTTCAACTTGGCCACTATGGAGGCTGTACTGTACAAGCTGTAAGCTCTCCTCACTTCACTTGTCCCATTCCTTCCACCCTTGGTGTTCGTTGTTGGACCACCTGACCATCTGCACCATGGAAATGCCAGCTAGGTGGAGCAGAGCGAGTGTAATTAGCTTCATCAAGGGCCTTGGTAAGCTCTCGCTGGGAGGGGGTCACTGGATCATGTGAGCGCATGCTGGCCTCGTGTGACTGCTCATGTTTCATGAAAACAGGCTGCTGCCTGGGAGGCCTGTCCTTTTTAGCAATTAGTGTCCTCTCACCTCTGCAGTGTGAGCCGAGTCAAAGGTCACAGTCGTTAACCCTGGCGCACCTATGCTAAGTGATTACCTTGTGGCAAACTATGAATGCAGAGTGCAGGTGCATGAAAACATTTCAGTCAGGGGTGTCCAAACTTTTTCCAAAGAAGGCCGCATACAGATAAAGTGAAGACTATGGGGGTGGCTTTGATATTCTTCACATTTAATTCATATTATTACACCAATACATGGCAAGAGACACTGGCCCTGCACCAGTTGGGGCTCAGACCGGGGTCCACCGATGCCCACTAAATGAGTTTTGAGCAGTGCTAGCCGACGAGCTAAAAGCTGGAGCTGTCAACTCGTCATCCAGCGCCAGGGAGTGAGGTTTACCAACCTACTTTCGCACAGACTCACTAGCTGTCATTCATTACAAACATACATAGTTGCAAAACTTGCAAGCACATGCATCCTGATGAAATTGAGCCTATTTTAAAATCCGGTGTTCATCATGACAGGACGCATGGAACTCATCAAATAAACTATGCTGTAAGACACACAGGTAGTCGGTCATTTTGGTTTGAAGGTGCCATTTTTCAGGAATTTGGGCCATTTGTTGATGCTTTCTGTTGGGCCTTAGTCTTTTCTCATAATGTTGTAATGTGGGCCATGTTTAATTTTATTTCTATAGAGTATGCCACAAACCTATAAAAACCTCGTTGAATATTTGCTACTACTACCAAGATCTTCACCCGTGGCGGTAAATGGCCCCGGCGCCACACTTTGGCCACCCCTGATTTAAGTACTCAATGCTGAAGGAGTTAAGCATCTATCCTCATTTTATTCGTCAACAAAACATCCTAAATGCTTAACATGGTGTGATAGTAGCATCTGTTCTCAGTGGATTCAAGCTCAAACAAGCGGCATAATTGCTAGCTCAGTTTGAATACTTATTGGTTTTGACTTGTACTGTAATAAAATGAAAGGCAGGGTAAACACTAAGCATGGTATCATGGCTTACAAATGTGGCTGATCACATTGGACCTGGGAAGTTGCTTGTGTGTGCTCATGGTGTGCAGATGTAGAACATGGAGAGACATCCTCGGGGTCGTTGCACCACGCAACACTAATATGGTGTTTTCTCCCTCCCCTCAGCCTCTCCGGTGGGATTTAAACCGCCCGTCCCGCCTGTCACTGGCAGCTCGGGAGAGAGAAAAGGTCCCGTTATCATGGCGCCCGTCAACGTAGACCCTGAGAGCAAGCCGGGCGAGTTCGTCCTAAAGAGCTTGTTCGCCAACTTCACTCTTCTCTCCGAGCGCAAGATCCGCATCATCATGGCGGAACCTCTGGTGAGTGATTCTGCATCGGCTTAGGGCCTCACCTTGTTTAGACTCTGCTTCCCTTCCTTACCATCACTCCCACACACGCTCAGAGTGGCTTTTTACGGCAGGAAGTGCAGATCAATCTCCTTTTAATGCAGTGGAAGAAGCATCTCTCCACTTGGCAGGTCTGTTCTTGGGTCATAGAGGGACAAGCATATCTCAGCATGCACTGATCCTAAAATGTATTAAAAATTCCCTTTTGAAGCTTTCTACCTTGACCTTTTCTTCTTTTTTCCATCACATCAATAGCAACAAACATAAGCGCTTCTTGAGTGAAGTGCTCAAGTCAGTTAATATTTTGCATATGATTCTTTAGGAGAAGCCGCTCAACAAGTCTCTGCAGAGAGGAGAGGACCCACAGTTTGACCAGGTTTGTGCGCATGAACATCATCACCACCATCATCAACAACAAAATGGATGCTTTCAATGGTTGATGCAAATGTCGTCGCTCGTTGTTGCAGCTGATCAGCACCATGAGCTCCCTGGCAGAGTACTGCCTGCCCTCTATCCTCAGGACTCTGTTCGACTGGTACAAGAGGCAGAACGGCTTGGAGGACGAGTCGCACGAGTATCGACCCAGGGCCAACACCAAATCGAAAAAGTAAGAAATTCAGTTGGTTTAAAGCTCCTTTTGACATCCTCCCACATTTGATAAGATGTTGTGTATCTACAGTCTAGACCTGATTCTGATTCCATTTAATTTACGCTGAATCAGCACACTTTGGACTTGACTTTCCAGCTAGAGTACTTAGTTTTCCATGCAGGCTCCTATTCCTTTAAGGGGAAAATTTTTTTTCTCACTAACATTAACAGTGTTTGCATCTGTCTGTCTGTCTTAGCGATGAGCAGCAGAAGGACTACTTACTGGAGCGGAGGGATTTGGCCATAGACTTCATCTTCTCTCTTGTGCTCATAGAAGTTTTGAAGCAGGTGAGTGTCAATTCAGTGCAATTTCACGCATCATGTACACGCAGTGACGCTCGTGTTCTTCTTTTTCAGATCCCCCTGCATCCTCTCCTGGATGGACTCATCCAGGAAGTTATTAACTTGGCCTTCAAGCACTTCAAATATAAGGAAGGGTGAGAGTGGCATCTATAGTGGGTATTTAAATCAGCGGGGGAACCAAATACTTTCCCCGTTGTATATGGACAAAAGTATTGGCTCACCGACAGCAAGAAAAAAACTCTTTATTATATATACAATTTATATTTATTACTATACTCTTTATATTGAGGTGTTCTTCCACACCAAACCCATTCTAGCATACCTTTATGGATCTTGCTTCGTGCACTTTGAACAGAAAAGTGTCTTCCTACAAAGTTTGAAGCATACAATTGTCCAAAATGTCTTGCTAAGATGAAAAATGGAGACTCAGGACTCCAGTGCGCCTCCTGACTGATTTATTAATTCAGAGCCGTGTCCCACTACCATTGTCCATGAATTGTTTACTCCCACATCACAGGACCAATGGAGGATATTTTTAAACTAATCAACATTCTCTGTCAGGTACCTGGGACCAAACACTGGCAACATGCACATTGTGGCTGACCTCTACGCTGAAGTAGTGGGAGTAGTGGCTCAGTCCAGGTACTTCTGTGAACTTTGTTAGGGATATATATGCTCTGTATCATTTACAGGAAAGACAGCGCTCCCTGGCTTCGTCTGTATGTTTCCTCATTTGTGTTTTTCTCCCTCACTTGAACATGACGACGGTGGCTGCCCCCGCAAAGCACCCGCAGAAACGCAGCACACGCCTCAGGAACAAGTGCACGTACACAAACACGGCACAGGCACACAAACACAGCGCACGCACATTCCCTCTGCAGACGCCCGCCCCCCACACCCGTCTTCCACATGCCTTTCTAAATATAGAGCGGCAGAGCCATGTTGATACAAATCTCTCTGTGTTGCGCGTCCGCGCACGCACATCACGTCACAAACATCCAAGTGCACAATCACACGGCACAAAGCCGGGATGAAAAATTCTGAATATGCACAGCGGCGATCTTTCAAATGTGTACTGGCGTAATTTTAAAAAATTCTAAAATGATTAAAGATGTTTTAGTGTATGTCGAGATTTAAAAGACAATTCAGGAAAGCATGTTTATTTCCATTTCTTTTTATTCATTGTTAAATTAACATGCTATTGCAAGGGGCCACTTAGCTTTTTTTTTTCATCTTTATGTCATCTTTAAATAAGATTTGTCGTTAAATATATCTATAATATATATTAGTCTTTAAATATTTGTATTTAAATAAATATAAATCTATGTATAAACAAATCTTTGCATTATTATTATTTATTATTATTATGCTATTAATTAAAATGAGAATATTATTTTTATTAACATGTCCTATTTTTTTCTTTACATTGTGTTTTTTGCTCAATTTTCCCCGTTGTTGCTGTTTTCTTTTTTTTTAAATCAAATTTTATTTCTATAATAAAACAAAAAACGAACCGCCAGCCACCAGTGGCCTTGGGGGTGCACTTTGGACACCCCTGGTCTACATCTCTTTGACCTCCTCTTCAGGTTCCCAGCTGTGAGGAAGAAGTTCATCTCCGAGCTGAAGGAGCTGAGACAGAAGGAGCAGAGTCCCTACGTCCTCCAGTCCACCATCAGCCTCATCATGGGCCTCAAGTTCTTCCGCATCAAAATGTACCCTGTGGAGGACTTTGAGGCCTCCTTTCAGTTTATGCAGGTAATAATGAGGGCGTAAGGTCATTGTATAGAGGCTGTGATATAGTTTTTACTTGACTTGTCTTCCTGCGTGTATAGGAGTGTGCACAGTATTTCCTGGAGGTGAAGGACAAAGACATCAAACACTCTCTGGCTGGACTCTTTGTGGAAATTCTCGTTCCTGTCGCTGCTGTGAGTGCTTTTTATTAACCCCCGCCCACCCGCATCCCCACCACTTTTTTGTTGAGGTGAGCATCAAGCTAACAGCTGCATCCCCACACAGACTGTGAAGAACGAGGTGAACGTGCCGTGCCTGCGCAACTTTGTGGAGAGTTTGTACGACACCACGTTGGACCTGTCCTCCAGGAAGAAGCACTCCCTGGTGAGAGACCTCTCCTCCTTTCCGCCCCATTAGGAGCAATTTGTGCAGCTACTTACTGTAACCCCTGCAACGTGTGTGGGGTTTTATCTCTTGGCGGGGAGGAAACTGGAAGAGAGACAGTTTATGAGGCAGCAGCAGCAGGGGAGGGGGTAGTATTGGTGGAGAGGGGGTCGTCAAATTAGTCTCACCACATTGACCTCAGTGTGATCGAGCTCTGCGTACATTTGTATGCAATAAATCTAAAGTGTTAGAGTCAACAGTACAAATAATAACTTGAGAGTTAGCAATGATTTCATGAGACTGTAAAGCTCAGTGAAGCCTGGAGGAGCTTCGCCGAGCTTTACAGTCTTCACGCAACGTTGGTGAGAATTAACAGAGCAACAATCTTAAAGCACACTAACACTTGATGCAAGTCATCATCACAAACTATGCCAAATTTCATTGATTGATCATTACCAGTACGTTATTGCTTAATCTATATCCGGCATTTACCTCCAGTATTTATTTATGCATTTATCTTTTATGTCTTTTATTCCGAGTTTATTTTGTATTTATTAACGCTTTTATTATTTATTCCTATTTATTAATTCTTATTTTTACTTTTCTTTTTGTCTTTATTTTTTAAACATTTTTATTTCTTCCTTTTCCTTTTACTTGGCACAAGGTATATTTTTATCTTTAATTTTTTTGTTGTTAATTGTTTTTTCAACTTCTATTTACTTATTGGTATTTTTATTTTTGCAGCACCTTCCCTTTGTTCTTTTTTTTCCTTCATCACTGCTTAATTTTATCCACCGTTTATTCATTTATTGTGCATTTCTGTTTAAATGTTTTCTCTCGTATCTTATTCGTTCTTGTCTTTCATTCATCATTGCATAAACTGTCCATTGCTGCACATTGTCTATTCTTTTCTCTTCAAATCGAAAATGGTCAAGTGAACGAACTGCCTAGATATAAGGAAACGAAACATAAGTTTCAATTAGTAATAGACGTGGAGAAGGGGTAGGATTAAATAAACTCTTCTTCTTCCCAGTCCTTTTCCGACATGTTGAACTGTGTAAATGTAATCCTGTGATGTTCCTTAATGCGACTTGTTTAGCATGTCTGAAGCAAGTTAGCCATACTGTACCAAACCAAACCATACAAAAACTAGCTTTATAGCTTTATTGATCTTCTACTGCAGAGGTCGGGAACCTTTTTGGCTAAGAGAGTCATGAAAGCCACATGTTTTAAGATGTATTCCCGTGAGAGCCATATAATATTTTTTAAAATTTAATGAAACTAAATGCATGAATTTTTAAGTAAGACCCACAGTTTTAGAAGATAAGTCTGAATTTTTTCTTTTGATTAACATTTTTATATTGAAGCCATCCAATAATAAATCACATGCGACTTCTGATGCGACTTCTGATGCTTAGTGGTTTGGCGTCATACTCTGTATATTTCTTTCTTTTTGCCATCTTCATCATAAAGGGTTGGCTCTGCAGAATTAGCTAGCTGACTATTTGATTACAGGAGGGAAGTTTACTTCTTGACATTTCAATGACCCAGCTAGGCTACAGTATTACCGAGTAGTAATCGAGTTTTGGTGTCCAACCCGGAAAATATGGGAAGGACAGCTGGCATTGGTTCTGACCCCCCGCATTGTGGTAGAAAATCGATGGATAGAAAGTGTTATATTTTGAAAATTAGTTTTAATACTGTGATTTTCGTAACATTTCCTTTTAAAATGTCAGCAAGAAAAATGAAAATAAATAAATTTGATCGTGTTCAGAAATGTCTAAGAGCGAGATGCAGTCATCAAAAGAGCCGCATATGGCCCCGAGCCATAGGTTCCCTACCCCGTTTTAGCGTAAGGCCTTTGTGATGTGTGGCATGTGGACATGCTGTGTCATCCTTGCCTTCACAGCGTCACCGACCATCTCACACACGCACATCTTTCACTTTCATCAAGCGCACAACAACCTGCCATTCGACTCATGACGTCTGGCCTTAATTGTTATTGCTGAAAGATGAAACATGCTGATAAAAGTCTGATAGCTTCACGTTCCTTTTCAGTGCTTCACAGTTCAAACTTTCTCACTTTTCAACTGCTCTTTACAATGTGTGTCCACCAGGCCTTGTATCCTCTGGTGACATGCCTGCTGTGTGTGAGCCAGAAGCAGCTCTTTCTCAGCCGCTGGCACATTTTCCTCAACAACTGCCTGTCCAACCTCAAGGTCAGGAAAAGCTCCTGTCAAAGTATGCGTTTGTGTGCTGGTATTAGTTTTGTTTCGATGAATCCATATTTGAATGCAGAATAAAGACCCCAAGATGGCCCGTGTGGCTCTGGAGTCTCTCTATCGCCTCCTGTGGGTTTACATGATCCGAATCAAGTGTGAAAGCAATACTGCAACACAAAGGTGACAGTGTACACACACACAATAATTCATTACTTAATAATTGTGGTGATTTGAAAAGTGATGCATAATGTAATCTATCAGGGGTGTAATGGTACGCCATCATCACGGTTTGGTACGTACCTCGGTTTTAAGGTTTAGCTTATTTCAGGTACAGTAAGGGAACGAAATGCAAAACTGCTTAGCTTTTGTGTAAACAGCTTTATGTTAATTCAAGAAAATTCTCCAAAAAAGAAAATGATATATAGAAATGCTATATAGTTTCCAACATTTCTGCCCCAACAGAAGGTTACATACCTTTTTAAGTACGTTTTGCAAAAGGTGAAACCTTTGTAACACTTTCCCCTCCCACAGTCGCCTGACGTCCATCACCTCCACTCTCTTCCCGAAAGGGAGTCGAAGCGTTGTCCCCAGAGACATGCCGCTTAATATCTTTGTCAAGATCATCCAGTTTATCGCACAGGTAGGAAGGATAAGTTATTCCCACTGACCATTAGGAAAAAAACAGAAGACAAGAAGTGCCGTCATTCTTGAGAATGGGCCTGACTTCCAAACACCTGTAACATCTGTTTGTGCTCAGGAGAGGCTGGACTTTGCCATGAAGGAGATCCTATTTGACCTGCTGAGTGTTGGCAAACCTGCCAAAGCCTTCAGCCTCAACCCAGAGGTACTGTGCATTATTCTTATTATCTTATTACCCTCCATCTTTGCATATTCATTAAATATTTTTTTACAATTTATTATCTTTTTATTTTTTAACTAAGGTATTGCTGGTCATATGTCCTGTACTTATATATTGCCGTGCAATGTTTCTATTTGTATCTGTTATTCTATTTGATGTTATACTGTGATTGTCTATTCATATAATTTTATATTACAGTAATCCCTCGCCACTCAAAAAATATTATTTAATAAATCGTGCTGTTTCTTGGCCAGGTATTAATAAAACAAATATGCATATTGAAGCAAATGTTATGTTTTTTTGTCTAAATTAAGCACTTTCAAGTATAAAAATAGCTAAATAAACTAAAATACAAATATAAGGCATTAAGAAGACTCATTAAAAGATACTGGGAATGGTATGTAGTATTCTACACTGATCACTAGGTGTCAGTAATGTTACTGTAATGTTAGGTGAGCACCAGAACAGGCTTTTATAGTAGGTTTGATTGATTTCACAATAGGCACAATAATACCTAATAAAAATGGGTGACGGTTTCGGCCGTAACCCACGCTAAGCTAAAACTCAACTCTCAACCATAGATGTCTCTTCCTGTCCTACACCGTAACACATTTACAGCAACACACACGAGCGTAAGTCTTATTTATGTCTTGCATTGCGTTTGTTCTCTTATTATATGTGCTATATTGGGCAATACTATTGTAAAAGGGACTGCAGGGATGTTATTTAATGTCTGGAGGGCTCTAATAATGTTAAAGACTATATTTAGAAGGTCATAAACAGGTTTTCTATATTCTATGCTCTAAATGGTTATAAATAAGGAATCCTATTTGGCGGAAATTCACTTATCAGGGTGGAGTTTGGAACCAATTAACCAAAATAAACAAGGGATTACTGTAAATATTTATATGTATTGTATATTGTATTTATTATTTATTATTTTTTTATTATGATTTACTATTAGCACAGATTTATTATTATTTTTTATTTTATTTATTTGATTATTTATTTATTGTATTTCTGAATAAGCTATAAGCTCTTATTAACTTGCACTTTTTTTTATCCTTGTCTTTAAGTACTACACAATTTGTAACCTGGTACATGTTAAACACAGGATCAGTAATTGAAGAGACATGTTGAAAGGATAGGCTTAAATAAGCTGTGCTTCTTTCTACTCCTTTTTGTGGAATGCTGAATTTTGCAAAATATGATGTGCTTCAACGTACCCTTTTTAAGCATGGTCGAAAAAACTAAACCATTACCATTATCTTTGTTGTAGCGTATGAACATAGGCCTGCGAGCCTTCCTGGTGATAGCCGACGCTTTGCAGCAGAAAGACGGAGAACCTCCAATGCCCAACACAGGAGCCACCCTACCCTCTGGGAACTCTCTGAAAAAGAAGAAAACCTACCTCAGCAAGACCCTTACAGAGGAGGAGGCTAAGCTTATAGGTGTTTATGTGCACGATGAAAAGCTATCTGTCATGCACACCACATATGTAACTCTGTTGTCATCTCTTGTCTGCGCAGGCATGTCCTTGTACTACTCGCAGGTGAGGAAGGCCCTGGACAACATCCTCAGACACCTGGACAAGGAGGTGGGCCGCTGCATGATGCTCACCAGCGTCCAGATGCTCAACAAAGAACCAGAGGACATGATCACGTATGTAGCATGTATCAATGTTCCTCACAAAATAATAACAAACATGCTTCATGCGCGTATTTGTCTCTGATAGGGGTGAAAGGAAGCCGAAAATCGACCTGTTCCGTACGTGTGTAGCTGCTATTCCTCGCATCCTCCCTGATGGGATGTCCAAACCTGAGCTCATCGACCTCCTCTCACGGTGAGCTGACATCAGCCAACTTGTTCATCACCTGGTTATTTACTTGTCTCTCAAGCACGTGTCGTGTTGACCTCAGGCTCACGGTGCACATGGACGACGAGCTCCGTCTCATTTCCCAGAACTCGCTTCAGAGCTTGTTACTGGATTTCTCCGACTGGAGGGAAGACGTCCTCTTCGGTTACACGCATTTCCTTTTACGCGAGGTATAACTGGCAGACGTTATCGACATGAGGATGGCTCCTGTGGACCAAAAATAAATTCTGCAAATATGACGCCTCTTTCCTCTCTCGACCCCTCCAGGTCCAAGACACCCAGCAGGGTCTTCAAGATGCGTCCGTCAAGCTCCTGCTGCAGCTGCTCACTCAGTGGAGGTTAGCGCTGCAGCTGCAGGGGAAGATGCGAGGCGGTGTCGAGGTTTGTCAACAAGACTGCTCTTTTTTTTCGCTATGAAATTTGGCATTTTTCAACAACTTTGGTTCATTCTCTCATTCAGGCGAGTCCCAGAATGTCTGAGAGAAGCCCGCACTGTTCCGTGCTCCATGCTGTGGAGGGTTTGGCCTTGCTGCTCCTCTGCTCCTGTCAGATCAGCACCAGGAAGCTGGCGGTCGGTGTACTCAGAGAGATTCGCTGCCTCTTCACGGCACTCGGACATGCCGAGGTGCAGAACCAGTAGCTAGCACCTGTTTATTTGATGACAATATAGATTCATACGATTCATGAATTACACTTTGAGAAACTGACCTGAAAATGATGATGACTGTGGCTCTGTTCCCCCCCCCCAGGATGATGACAAACCCATGATAGAGGTCATGGACCAGCTGAGTCCAGCAGTGATGGACAGCTTTGTTCACGTGGCTGTATCTGACTCGGTATGTGAACATTTGGACCTCCCTTGTGCCTTACATTGAATATATGTTTTTTACCTCCTCACAGTCCACTTTACCCATGAACCACCACGTGGACCTCCAGTGGCTGGTGGAGTGGACGGCTCGCCTGGTGAGCAGCTCCTATGACGTGAAGAGCCCCAGCCATGTGTGGATCTTCGCTCAGTGCTTGAAGGACCCGTGGGTGCTATGCCTTCACATCTTCCTGCGGCAGGAACACCTGCCCAAACACTGCCCTGTCGCCCTGGGATACGCCTGGCCCTACGCCTTCACGCGGGTGCAGCTGCTCCTGCCGCTCGTCGACCCCAAGTACGCATGCACACGTTGAGCTGCTCGGCTGCGGGTATTAACCACCCGGGTGTACTAAAGTGTAGTTCTTCCTACAGCAGCCCAGTGAATGCCAAGAAGACGAGCACTGCAAGCTCCAGTGACAATTACATGTCTCTGTGGAGGAACTACCTGATCTTGTGTCTCGGGGTGGCAAAACCCAGCATCATGTCACCAGGACACCTCCGAGCTTCCACACCCGAGATCATGGCCACCACGCCAGACGGCAGCATCACATATGACAACAAGGTGTGTGCTTGTGCTTGCTGTGTAGTCCCCACATTTGACATAACAATACATAACAATAAAATGAAATGATGCTACGCACTATTGTTGTTTATCTCATTCAGGTGATAGGCACACCATCAGTCGCCTGGCTTTTAAAGCAACTGGTCCCACTCATGAGAGCAGAGAGTCTAGAGATCACAGAGTCTCTGGTGTTGGGCTTTGGGTGTACCAACGCTCTGGTCTTCAGGTATGATGCACATGTGTGAAATCATACATGGCTGGCTCACAAGAGCATGTGACACCACAGTTGCAAAAGATGAGCGTCCTGTTTGTGCACTGTGTCCTCGTCCACTCATCCCAGTGTGTGTTTTACAGAGAGCTCATGGAAGAACTCCACCCGCTCATGAAGGAGGCGCTGGAACGTCGACCCGAGGTAACACAGTGAGAAAAAAGATGAAAAGACTCTTCTGCTCCCTTATCTTACATCTGACGACCAGTCATCAGGCCATGTCACCATCATGATCATGTTTAATATATCTATCTTGTGGATGCCAGAACAAGAAGCGGAGGGAAAGGAGGGATCTTCTGAGGCTGCAGCTGCTGAGGATTTTTGAACTGTTGGCCAATGCAGGAGTTATCAGTGACAGGTGCCACACACCGAGTGACACACAGCTCATTTTAAGTGCAATATACAACACCGCTACCACATTATGCTAAGGATACCAAAGTAACTGATCCATGCCACCGTTCCAGCTTTATTTAGTCTAGTCTTCTTCTATAGCACCAATGGAGCACTAGAGCGTGACTCATTAGCGTTGGGGGCCTTGTTCCTCGAGTACGTGGACCTGACTCGGATGCTCCTCGAGGCTGAAAACGAGAAGGAGATGGAAGTCCTGAAAGACATCAGAGCCCACTTTAGCGGCATGGTGGCCAACCTCATCCAGTGTGTACCTGGTAAGTCACCGTCAATTAGAAGCTCAGTCAAAACTTAAGCCTAATGCTGGGCGATATATAAAACAAGCGTATCGTTCTTGTCGATATAGACTGGATTTTATTCAGAGGTCTCATGTTTCAAGAGTGGCAGCTAGTTACAGCAGCTCCGTATTTTCCACTGCATTTTTAGTGTTTAATAGTGCTTTATTTGTACTTTATTATTGTCTTTTGTGCCATACCGACCCCTAAGCAACTGTGCAGCTGTGGATGTTCATCTTGTTACGTTTGTAGCTCGCCTATTGCTTGTTGCGGGAGACGCATTCATTCACGACTCCAAACAAACTGTAATGCCCATGCTTGTGATTAAGGAAGATTGAGTCACAGTTGTAATTCCAATAATGCGTATCAAAGTGTGTCTCATTTACATGAATGGGTTAACTTTTCCACCATCTCTTGGAGCAAGTCGGGGGCAATTCTCAAGTAATTTTTGTAGCCTCTTGGATCTTCCTTGTGAATTTATGTTAATAAGTGATCATAATGCCTAAAGCGATGCCTTCTAGTCACCAATTTCTTCTCCCACACTGTCTGTGTGTCCTTTTGACTCCTCCTTTCTGCCTTCTTCCTGCTCTTTGCGCATTATCTTCGTGCAGCTGTGAGATAGCATGAGCTTCTTCCCTACCTCTTGTAGGTCCATTGCAAACAGAGGAATTAATGAAGCTAGGGGTGATGCCTTCTGTTGCATGGCCTCGCGTGGCCTCCCGTGGCACGCAGTGGGACCAAATAATGCCACGACTTCTTCACGGATGCGGGAAGTGGTGGTGACAATGCATACCCATGCGGGAACAATGCACGTTGAGTGTACTCTTGTAAAAAGTTCTTGACAAGGTGTAAATAAGTCGTGCGGGAGCGCGGTCATTTTGTGACAATGCGTATCAGTTTTGGTCACAAATTGCGTGGCAAGTGCATGATTTATGCGCAAACCGTGAGTAAACTAGTCTTCATGCTTTTCAGGCGTGCCATAAATAAATAAATAAATGACACTCATACAGCAAATTGCTGGACAACGCGGCGGCAAAATGCGTGCAAGTGCAAACACCGCTATATAATGACATAGTGAATTAATGTAAATGTTTTTCACTGTGTGTGTGCGCTTGCAGTGCACCACAGGCGCTTCCTTTTCCCCCAGCAGTCTCTTCGGCACCACCTCTTCATCCTCTTCAGCCAGTGGGCTGGACCGTTCAGTGTCATGTTCACGCCCCTCGACCGCTACAGCGACCGCAACCACCAGATCACCCGATATCAGTACTGTGCTCTCAAGGTGAGCGTTTGGAGCGTCTGGTGTCCACCTCCATGAAAACTAATTGTTCTTGTTTCTTCCACACAGGCCATGTCTGCCGTCCTATGTTGCGGTCCTGTGTTCGACAATGTGGGCCTCTCCACTGACGGATATCTCTACAAGTGGCTGGACAACATCTTGGCCTGCCACGACAAACGGGTACATCACAAACACACCGTAAGACAGGAGCTAGCATTTACGTATGAGCCTGCCTAACCACATGTTGGCCGCAGGTACACCGTCTGGGATGTGAGGTGGTGATCCTGCTCTTGGAGTTGAACCCCGACCAGAGCAATCTGTTCAACTGGGCCGTGGACCGCTGCTTCACCGGATCCTACCAGCTGGCGTCCGGATGCTTCAAGGCCATCGCCACCGTTTGTGGTAACAGGTGGGCTCTCCACTCTCAAGGCACAGCGAAAACAGCTGCTGTTCTAACTTCACATCAATTCATGGTCATTTCTACTAAGCCTTAAGAAGTATTTCAGATCTGTCATCATGTCTAGTAACTGCTGCCCCTCTCCTTTCCTAGGAATTACCCATGTGACCTTGTTACCTTGCTCAATTTGGTGTTGTTCAAGGCCTCAGATACCAGCCGGGAAATCTATGAGATCTCCATGCAGCTGATGCAGGTATGTGTGCATCAGGGTGTATAGGAATTATTTGCCTCACATGATGATAGAAACGCTATATGTAATATACTGTACATGTTCAGGTGCTGGAGTCCAAACTGTGTGCATACTCAAAACGGATGGTTGAGCAAAAGCCTGGTAACATTTTGTACGGGACACACGGGCCTTTGCCGCCTCTCTACAGCGCCAACCTGTCCCAGCTCTCCATCCAGCTGGCCAGCATGTACCCAGAGCTCACGCTGCCTCTCTTCTCTGGTAAGTACGACTCACCACACAGGCCTAGCCAAAAAGCTATCAACAATTTTATCAATATTTCCTCTTTTTGTGTCATGTGCAGAGGTGAGCCAGCGATTCCCGACCACCCACTCCAACGGCCGACAAATCATGCTCTCCTACCTGCTGCCATGGCTCAGCAACATTGAGCTGGTGGACACAGGACTCCTGCCCCCTGCCTCCAGCCCCTGCACCCCGGAGGAGGAGCCTCGGGGTCATGCCCAGAATCTAGGAGGGGTGACTCCTAGCCTGAGAGGCAACGGCTGGGGCTCCCTGCAGGCCACCTCGCTAGTGCTCAACAACCTGATGTTCATGACAGCCAAGGTGGGACACAGTGTTTATCTGTTTCCCCGATGAAATTCCTGCCTTTAAACGCAATGTCCTCTTTGCTCCTTCAGTATGGAGATGAGGTGTCAGGGCCGGAGATTGAGAGCGCCTGGAACGCTCTGGTATCCAATGAGCGGTGGAGCAACAACCTGAGGATCACCCTGCAATTCCTCATCAGCTTGTGTGGCGTTAGCAGTGACACCACGCTGCTGCCTTATGTAAGTACTCTCCATCTTCGCCACCATTTAAACACACACTTGTTTAAATGTCTTATATCCATATCTCCTTGGTGACAATGGTAATGTTGTGTTTTAGATCAAGAAGGTGGTGATATACCTGTGTCGCAACAACACCATCCAGACGATGGAGGAGCTTCTTTTTGAGCTGCAGCAGACCGACCCGGTCAACCCAGTGGTGCTGCACTGCGACAACCCTCCCTTCTACCGCTTTGCCGCCAGCAACAAAGCGCCCACCTCACAGACAGGTGAGAGAACAACTCCCCATTGGTCAGTCAGACTGACTTCCTGTTTGAAGATAGCTGTTCAAGAGGACATGTGTCTCTCTGCTTGTGCAGGAACCACCTCCAGCAGCAACACGGTGGTGGTCGGACAGGAGAACCTGGCAGACACGGATGAGAACAAACTGGTCAGAGAGAGCGATGAGCGGTCAGTATTGATATTTTTTCAATGATGACACGCACACATTGATACTCCTTATGTGTCAGCATCACATTAGTGTGTGTGTGTGTGTGTGTTTTAGTAGGGCCAGGGCGCACAACAGGCTGGAGTCTCGCTACAGCAACAGCTCAGGAGGCTCCTATGAGGATGAAAAGAGTATGTTGTTCTGGTTCTCATCAAGTGACTGTACACTCCTGAGTGTACAGTACTTACAAGTGACCAGGTGGGTTACATCCAATGACTGCTGTTACAGATGACCCTCTCCCACCATACGCTGCCTGGCTTGTGAGTGTTTTGGAGACAAACCGCCCTCAGCCACTGCCCATGCCCATCAACGGAGGCTGCTGGGCGCCTCTGGTGGACTACCTACCAGAGACCATCACGCCCAGGGGACCCCTGCACAGGTGTGTGCCGTGCCTGCTCCCAGATGTTGTGACAGCATGGAATGAAACCAAGTCAGATGTTTGTCTCTGCTATGTGGAGAATGAACGGGAGTGGGTGTTAGATGGTTTGCACGCTGTCACCGCCTAGAAGATCACTCAAATGTGAAGAAACTAAATTGGTATTTGATGACTCACACAATCTGTTGCTGTTGTCCAGGTGTAACATTGCTGTCATCTTTATGACTGAAATGGTGGTGGATCACAGCGTGAGAGAAGATTGGGCTTTACACCTTCCACTTCTGCTGCACGCCCTCTTCTTGGGTATGCACCGCATGCTCATTACACACAATCTTGTATGTAACACACCACCATGCTAGCCTGCTGCTATCAGCTCTGTGATTAGATCAAATCATGGTTCACGGAATAACCATCTTGAGGCGTCTTGGTATTTTCCTGCGATGTTCAATCTTGCCATAGCGTGACTGCGCTGTAGGCTCCAACACACACATACTGACAGTCCGACATACAGAACATTTTGTTGTGTCATGGCAGACAATACCTGCAAACCGCATGTCACATCTGATCACAAATACCTGTTATGTCATGTGTATATGAATCATCAACATCTCCTTTGCGCGTGGCACAAGGAAACGGAATTGTTAAGACACCGAAGTGAAAAAATAAGTTAGATGGCACATGATTTGGCTGTTTGGATCCAATCTGGTCATTGTTCATCTCAGGACTGGACCACTACAGACCAGAGGTTTATGAGCACAGCAAGCGCCTCCTCCTGCACCTCCTCATTGCTCTCTCCTGCAACAACAACTTCCAGGTGAGGCTAGCCGCCTCCTTCCTCTGGGGTGTGCCGTTCAAGTCACATCGTTTTGATTCACTATTCAGGTGATCGCCTCCGTGTTGATGTTGACCAGAGAGATCAGCGACAACAAGACTCTCACCATCAAGTCCAGTTACCATAGCGACCATCAGCACTCAAGTAGGAGATCTTCATCCTTGGACCATGTGACTGAAAGGAACATGAGGCTAATGTTGCGCTCGTCACGCTTTCCTGCAGACGTACCGGACTTCCTGCAAGATTGGCAGGCATCTCCGATGGCTGACTCCGGACTTAGCTCCACCTCCAACTCGTCCTCCGCCAGTCTGGGCGGGGGCAGCACGGCGGGCAGCGTGGGAAACCTGCCTCTTGTGACGCCCGACGACCTGGAGGACCTCGAGGACACGCCCAACGAGACGGACGAGAAGACTAACAAACTCATCGAGTTTCTGTCCACCAGGTACACACCCCCCTTAAGACCAGCAACATTTTTGCTTTGTTTGACTGTGTTCTTAATAAAGTAGCATTTTGAGTAGAATGTACAGTAATTCCTCATTTATCGTGGTTAATTGATTTCAGTCCCGACCGTGACAAGTGAATTTCCGTGAAGCAGGACTCCTTATTTATAAATTGAATATTTTTGTAGTTAAGAGCATAGAAAACTTGTTTACCACCTTTTTACATATGGTTTTTAACATTATTAGAGCCCTTTAGATATGAAATAACACCCTTATAGTCACCTTTACAACAGTATTACCCAATATCGTAGACATAATAAGAAAAAATAAGCCATTTAAGACAGAAGCAAGACTCGTGCTCGTGTGTTGCTGTTAATGTATTATGTTGTTGGACAGGAAGTGACATCAGGGGTTCAGAGTTGAGTTTTAGCTGGGCATGGATTACAACCGTAACAATAGCCTGTGTTTATTAGAGATTTTTATGATGGATTATGGTCCCTGTTGTCAAACCTGCAATAAGAGCCTCACCAAACATTACAGTAACATTACTGATACCTAGTGACTAGTGTAGAGTACTACATATCAACGTTTTTGATTGCGTTTTTTGAATGCCTTAAATTTGTATATTAGGTACAATAGGCAGACAATACATAACATTTTCTTAAATATGCATATATTTGACTAATAATAGGTAGTATTTAACCACTAAACAGCATGATGTATTAATAGGGCTGTCAAAAACAGCATGTTAACGGCAGTAACTAATTTATTTAATTAATTGCGTTTTTAAAAATTTCATAATTAACACACGACAAGGCACCCCCTCGCTGTCTCTGACAGCGACACAATAGTGTCCCCACAGAGATTGATGCTCTTTTACAACTTTATTCTGACCTGAACACGTCAATAGCAGTGCAAATCCAACACCATATACAGTATGTACTTATGCAAATGTGTAAATAACTGCTGTACGCTGCTGGAAAAGTGCTTGATCTTCATAAAGATTGTATGTAACTGGTGTGTGGTGCTACTGGTGGTGGGTATACAGTGCTTGGAGTACTGTGTTGTTGTTGCTCAGAGCGTTTGGACCTCTGTGGGCGCACGAGGACATCACACCCAAGAATCCCAACTCCAAGAGTACGGAGCAGCTCTCTAACTTCCTGCGCCACGTCATCTTTGTTTTCAAGGAGTCCAAGTCAGGTGTGAATTATTTTTTTTTTCATTTAAGATTCAGTGTTTCCCAAGCATAGACAAAAGTGATGCGATCACATCTCTACAGTTACATTTGGGGTGTGTATGTGAAGGGTGTGTATGGAGTGTTGAACAGATCATTGATACTCCAATAGAAATGCATGCACATGCCCCGGGTGACCCCCTGTTTTGCAATCGCTCCTCCACAGTTACATTTCACAAACTAAAAGATATCACTATAAAGACTCCAAATTAATCCACAAAGTTGATGGCTCCTCAGCTTGTGATACAGGGAGCAAATGA
This sequence comes from Dunckerocampus dactyliophorus, assembly GCF_027744805.1. Lineage (NCBI taxonomy): Eukaryota > Metazoa > Chordata > Actinopteri > Syngnathiformes > Syngnathidae > Dunckerocampus > Dunckerocampus dactyliophorus. The sequence continues at coordinate 14,456,888 of NC_072834.1, forward strand.
GAAATTCTAATGTCGAGAAAGAAATGACTTTCTGTTGTGTAAATAAGATAAACAAGATAAGGCTACTTACTTTTGTTTAATAAAAGAAGAATATATACATCTGAAAGATATCATTATAATGCTTTTGTTGTGATCTGGTGCTATATAAAAAATACAATTAAAATTAAATAAATTAAGTTGACCTTGAGGGGACGGTGTGTCACTCCTAATATAATGGCAGGGGAAACAATTAGATTCTCATTTGCTCATTCAGTTGTGACTTCCACACATTTGTGCAGACTTCCACCTGGAGCAGCAGCTGAGTGACGTGGCCTTGCAGACAGCGCTGTGCAGCTCCTCACGTCACTACGCCGGACGATCCTTCCAAATCTTCCGAGCGCTCAAGCAGCCGATCAACAACCACGCCGTGTCTGACCTGGTCTCGCGCCTGGTTGAGGTGGTGGGCGAACACGGGGACGAGGTGCAGGTGAGACTGGAAGTGGATCCGCACCACTTCATGTTCCCATGTAGGATGAGACTGAGTGTTGTTTGTGTTTCAGGGCTACGTGATGGAAGTGCTGCTCACACTTGAGTCTGTGGTGGTCAATTTAGCAGAATGTCTAAAAAACAGCGACCTCATGGCAGCCCTAACCAGGTTTCCTTCTGCTCTTTTCTGTCTGGAAGCACAGGAAGTGTCCCTTCCTCCAGTAATTCCAGCATGTTCCTTTCAGAACCTCATCTCCTGACTTTGTGATGAGTGACAAGCTGATGAACAGGAAGAGCACCGGCCAGTTGAACTTCCCCGGCCCGGGGTTTGTTGGCCTGTCGTCACAGCGACACCAGCGCTCCTACTCGGTCCCCAAGAAGTTTGGCGAGTGCGGCTACCAGTCGAGCGACCCTCCTCGCAGTGCTACTCTCGATCGCATACAAGTAAGATCGCCTGGTAGCCTCTATGATGACACCTCCTGACGCATGATTTCACACCGACAGGCTTGTAACAGTCACGGCCTCGCCCGGGTGGGGAGGAGCCCCGGGTCATGCACATCCTCGACCAATCGCATTGATCCCAGCGTTCTTTCTGACCCCGCCCACGTTTCTCACCCTTCATCGATACTGGCTACCGTTTTCTGGGTGGCGGTATCACTCATGGAGTCCGACTTTGAGTTTGAGTATCAGATGTCGCTTCGCCTCGTTCACAAGCTCCTGTCTAAGGTACGAGAAAGTTTTTTTAAGGAAAGCTTGACCTAACGCAATAAATGTGTGCTAATGAATGTAACATGCACAGGTGCCTTTGGACCGAGCAGAGAATCGCGAGCGTCTGGAGAAGCTCCAAGCTCAGCTCAGGTGGAGCGGCTTCTCCGGCATCCAGCAACTTTTGCTGAAGGGCTTCACGTCCCAGTCGACATCCGACCTCACGTTGCAGCTCTTCTGCCAGCTCACGCCGGTGTCTCGCGTGCCTGTGGTGGACAGCTCTCAGTCTCTAGGTAGGCCCAAGTCATGTGACCACTGCCCCACACCACGATGATGGTGCTAACCTGTGCTCACCTGCAGGTTTCCCTCTGAATGTGCTGTGTCTACTGCCCCACCTGGTGCAGCACTTTGGACACCCTACACAGTTCTGCAAGGAGAGCGCAGAGCGGATCGCACAGGTGATGTCCACTCTTGTTTTGCATGTTTTGGCCTTCAGTCTACAGGCTTTTGACTAAACTTGCAGGATAAATGGCTGTGGGATAAATAAAGTACAAATACAAAAAATGAGGTCCTCCTCTAACTGGTGCACTCTTCATTTCAGGTGTGTTTGGTAGAGAAGAACACCAAGCTGTCCCACTTGGCCCATGTGATGACCCTCTATAAAACACGCTCTTACACTCGGGACCCCTTCTCATGGGTCAGCGTGGTTTGCCGGTACCTTCATGAGGCTTTCTCTGACATCACACTCAACATGGTCACCTACATGGCGGAGGTACAGACGCTTACTGCGTGATGCTCACCAACTCAGAGCTAATTAATAACGCACATGTTGTGCATCCCCCCCAGCTGCTGGAAAAAGGGCTTCCTAGCATGCAGCAGTCTCTCCTCCAGATTATCTACTGCTTGCTCAGCCACATGGACCTGAGCACCGTGCAGGTAAAGCAGTTCAATGCAGATGTCACAAAGACCATCGAGAAGTTTGTCCAGGTGAGCATCTCACAGCGTGTCATGTGTGCGTGTGTGTGTGTCAGAGGATTTGGTGTGCATTAAAGTCTGTGTTTGTCATTTGACTCCACAGACGGTGCACTGGAAGGATGCCTTGAACATCTTGAAGCTGGTGGTGTCACGTTCGGCCAGCCTGGTGCATCCGGCATACGGCCACGCCCAGGGTGATCTTTCCAACCTGGAGGTCAGCAGAGTGTGGGACGGCTCAGCCAAGGCTCTACCTGGAAAAACCCTGGACTTCACCTTTGACATCTCAGAGGTGAGGGAAGAACACTTTTGACCCCGCCACTGCCTTGGACTCAACCAGACAGCAGACCTACATCGTCATTCCTCTTTTAAAACAGACCCCAGTGATTGGGCGGCGGTTCGACGGTCTCCAGGGTTCTGGCATTCGAGAGGGGAAAGCCCGAGCAATGGCCGTGACGCGCAGCACCTCATCCACCTCATCTGGATCCAACTCTAACACCATCTTGGTTCCTGTCAGCTGGAGGCGCCCGCAGTCATCCCAGGTAGTGCTGCATGCTAATGCAAGGCCATTTCAGGCAAAGGAGGCTAAAGCTAAAACATCTCTGAGACTGCTTGTCACTGATACACTAATGCTGTCATGTCGTCATCCTTCCTGTAGAAGCGGACCAGAGAGAAGCTGGTGAACGTTCTGTCCCTGTGCGGACAAGAAGTTGGACTTACCAAGAATCCGTCTGTAAGCTGCCTCCCTCTTGTGGACTGAACAATACAATGGTCAGTGAAGAGATGAAGGTGGTTTTACTTTTTTTATTCTTCCTGCCTCCAGGTCATCTTCTCATCCTGTGGCGACCTGGACATGATGGAGGTGCGTGAGAGTGGCGTGTCATCGGAGGAGGGCGGAACCAGAGAGGACACTCTGGACGACACCGCTAGTGAGCAACAGTTCCGGGTTTTCCGAGACTTTGACTTCCTGGATGTGGAGCTGGAGGATGGAGAGGTGAGGGGGGGGATTGTTAACCTTTACCACTCCTAGTAGTGAATCTTAACCGTTTGGCCTAGTGAAGGTCACCACATCAATTTGTCTGTTTTTAAATGCATTAGAGATGTCTCTGTCTGTGGTGGAGCTCTCTCTCTGTCTAACTGTGTGTCTCTCTCTCTTCCCCGTGCTGCCCAGGAGCTCCAGGTAAGTTCTCTCACATTCAGCATTTACATGAGCTTCTCTCAGCGCTCTGGTGGTGTTGCTGGCTCCTTTGACAATATGCGCCATGTTGCTTGGTGGTAGAACAGCGTGTTGGCATCATGAACAGAGGACTCTTAAGTCCGTGTGAGTCAAAAGAGTGAATGCAACCCGCCTGTTGGACGTCGTGTTCCGCCATAAATAACCGCTTTTCATTCGGCGCTCATTAATGTGACACATTTCGTTACTGTGATCTTAAGATTCACTGCCATCAACGCCCCCCCTGCCCTCTCCACCCCTCCGGCCGCTGTCTTTGTGTGTGTTTCGTCCAGGGCGAGACCATGGACAGCTTTAACTGGGGTGTGCGGCGAAGATCCCTGGACAGCACCGAGCTGGGCGACCTGCTGGAGGAAAGCCAGCACTCGGGCAGCACACCGAGTCTGGGACACGAAGATCCACACGACTCAGAGGAGTCCTCTGAGGAAGAGGAGTCTTCCACCAGTCAGAGCCTGTCGCACTCACAGTTGGTGTGTACGACTCACACAATAAGAAGCATAAAGGTATTGGGACACAGTGCTTGAGCAACTCGTTTTCATGTTCCAGACAAATCCGTCTCCATCAGATGAGACCAACCACACTGACTCTCTGTCTACATCTTACGACACGTCTGCTGACCCTCAGTCTTTTAGTGCCACCACTCCAGGTCAAGGGGAGCTGCACGACCACCTCAGCGGCCTCCATGTGAGAAATTAGACAATTCTATATAATTCTGTATATACTGTAGTAGGAGTGTAACAAAGGTGTACAGAATTCCCACAGGGTGTCCTTTAAAAGTGAAAGACAGGAAGCTTTTCTTGCATCATGCATTTACTCAGAAATCAAATCAAGTATTTCATCAAGTATTCACCATGGGAGTGGAGATCCAGACATGCAGGGCATCTCCACAAGCCCAGGGAGTGTGCAGAGCCGTGCAGTGGCTGGAGTCATGACTAGCCATAGTGCTAAGAACATACCTGTCAGCATTTGCATTTGAAAATAAGGGAAATTTTCAGGTAAATAAATTCCTTCACTTTCCTAAAAAGAAGCCTTGTAAATAATGATATACTATATTGTATTGATGCTTTTATTATATAGTTTTCTGGGTTGTATTGAAATAAATATAAAATGATCTAAAATGTAATGGCACAGTGAATCACAAACAGGACTTCAATGCCTCAGTGATTCACTGTGCCATTTTTATATTGTGTGCTGCTTTTATCTGTTTTTTCACTGGACAGTGTCCTTGGGTTTTTTTGAAAGGCGCTATTAAATAAAATTTATTATTATTATTATTATTTTGTACCCTGGGTGTACCGAAAATGAACTGAATCGTGACCTTAAAATAGGGGTACGTACCGAACTTTGAGGATGCTGTACCATTAGACCCCTAATATATATTTATATAGAGCATTCACCATGCGTGTATGCTGGGCAGGCGAGGGCATGTGGAGATGACGAGGACACGCAGGCTCAGGATGATGAGCTGTCACTGAGCGCCAATGAGCTCCCTCCTGGCTCAGACTGCGGCGAGAGCTTCACTCTGGAGTTGCCGGGGCAGCCTCAGGGTCGGATGCCCCGTCTGGAGCACAGGCTGGACCGCAACTACTGCCAACCTCCTTTGGACTTCCTAGACCCAAACAGTCTGCCCAGGTGAAGATGCCTCAGTGGAAAGTGCGTGCACACATTTGGGATAATGAACATTTTAACACTTCTTTGTCATTGCCATGGCGACAGTTTACGTGATGACGTCGATGATCTGGAGGACCTTGGCTTCCCGCCGCCGCCGTCCCCATTTTTTTCCGCCATCTTGGCAGCGTTCCAGCCGGCGGTGTGTGACGACGCTGAGGAGGCGTGGCGGTGTCATATCAACCAGCTTGTGACGGACTCTGATGGCTCCTGTGCCGTCTACACGTTCCAAGTCTTCTCGTCCCTCTTCAGGGTAAATTTCCCCTCTTGCATGTGGATGTGGCATACAGTGCATGTGGCAAGAAATACTTCAATACTGAATATAGCAAAATTTGTTCTGGAACAAAAATCACTCCATCCCCTCTATTGTTCTCTGGTTTTACCATATCTAACTTATTGTGTGGCGATATGGGGAAATAACTACTAATAATAATAAGTACACTACACTCACTAACTGAGCTACAAAAAAGTTCAGTTAGGATAATCCGTAATGCCGCTTGTTGAGAATATACCAACCCTTTAGTCCTAAAATCACAATTATTTCACAATCACATTTGCTGCTTTGGTAAATCTTCAAACAGCTAAAATGATGCATAAAGCAAACAATAACCTGCTACCCAAAAACGTGATACAATTCTTCTCAACAAGAGAGGATAAATATGACCTAAGGGAAAAATTAAACTTAAAACATTTAGATGCTCGAACGACACTAAAAACCTTGAGCATATTTCACATTGTCTGTACTCACTCAACAACGAACTGTGTTTCTGTAAACTATTTAAACTTTTCAGCACTAATTATATATTTATTAGGGCAGTAAAAAATGATGCATTAACGGCGGTAACTAATTTATTTCATTAATTACGTAAAAAAATGTTTGTGGAATTAACGCATGCGCACCAGAGCAAGCACGCCTCTCTATTATGACGGCAGATGGAATGGTGGAGGGTCACACAGTCACACAGAGTCTGACGCTCTTTTATAACTTCATTCTGACCTGAACACATCAACAGCAGTACAATTCCAACACCATATAACGGTATCTCCAACTCACACGTCTCTAGCCCGTTCACCCTGGGAACGACACTTCCTCATTCTCATTACAAGAACGTGAGATGCATTCAGGGACACTCTGAACATTGCAAAAACGTCCGTGTAAAAAAACAGGAAAAACATAAAAGAAAAATATTGACTATTCTTTGTTACTCCTAATTCGATTTACAATTTGCTACATTTAAGTATGCTGGAAAAATCACTGAAAACAGTAAATTTACCTTAAATTACGTGATGTCTCTAAACGCAACCCCTCATTGCTCATAATAACATGGTTTTTCAGTGTGACTCAAATGTTCTGCTACTATAAAAGAGACTAGTGTTAGACATACATTTTTAGACTTGTGTGGTATCTTTTAGCTTGATTGACATATTCAGTTCATTTGGAGCTGTTAATACATACAAATATATATAATCCTGTCCTGTCATTTATCTTTCTCTTCATTAAATACAGTAAAAATGGGCATATTTCAGACATAGTTTTTAGTTGTGATTAATTAATTTTAAAACTGTGATTAATCTTATTAAATGTTTTAATCATTTGACAGCCCTAATATTTATTATTATTTAACACCTATTGTAACACATTATCATTGCTAAATGGTACATGTTAAATACAGGAAGTGCACGAACAAATGTATTAGCAATAGATGTGGAACGGAAAGGGGGTAAGATTAAATGAGCTTTGCTACTTCCTACTCCTTTTTGGACATGTGGAAGTGTGAATTGTGACATGTGATGTGTTACAATTTAACCTGTATGCATGTTCAAAATAAAAATTCAACCATTGCCAGTCCCATTACTTTACAGTCCCACTATTACTTGTCCACCTTTTCCAGAACATCCAGGGTAAATTCTGCACCCTGACAACTGATGTGGCCTCCTACCTTGGGGAAGGCCTCAGGGGCATCGGCTCAAAGTTCCTCAGGTCCTCACAGATGCTCACCACGTGCTCAGACTGCCCTACCATCTACATTGATGCAGACACTGTGAGTTCTGTTTACTTATGAGTGACACTGGTACCCGGCAAGTCCATGCGGACATCTGACGCCACCTGTCCTCGTTTTAGATCATGTCTTACGGCCTCCTGGAGAAGATGAAGTTTAGTGCACTGGAGCTGCAAGAATATCTGGACACCTACAACACCCGAGAGGAGGCGGCTGTCACGGTAACGCAAACACAGAGACGAACATTCATGCTAAAGTTTTGCATTCTAACACTGATAAATATGAATGCCAGTTTTTTAGATCAAAAGAAAACATGGTGAGTAGAACAGCAATGATGTCATGGTGTCATCAGAAGTACATAGCAGATACAGTGGAACCTGTTAAGTCCACACCCCTCAAACTGACTGGCTTACTGATGTCAACATAACCGAAGTTGAAAGCGAAACGAACCATAGCTGGCACATTTACTTGTGACTTTGTCCAGAGACAGAAAGAGAATGAGTGATAATAAAGTATTTTTTAACCTATGGTAGTTTGTTGACTTGTAGAATTTAGGTTAATACTGTCATGCTTTTATTTTGAAGCTTACTTCTACACAGTCACATTTTATTGCTGTGTAATTTGACAGTCATGTTGCCATTTTTTTGTAGCAACGACCCTACTGGCTCTCATAAGCAGTCAACTTTGACTTAAGCGGGCACTTTTTAGCAATAAGAAGAGCACGGTGGACAGAGACTTGAGGACATAAGCAAGATCAGCTTAAGCGAGTTGCACTGGACTAAGCATCTAATCAAATGGTTCTACAGTCACCCCTATGCTGCTCTCAGCCACTTGGGGGCATGTTTGTTCGGTATCTGAGGATTGCTATGATATGCTCTGATAATTCAGTGTTGTTTCTTGTCATTTACGTTCAGTGGCTGCGGAACTGTAAGGACACATTTCCCAGGTGCCCCGGCGACAGCGTGGTCACCTGCCAGCCAGGAGACTCAGAGGAGAAGGTAGGCTTCATGGACACATGCACTTCCTGTTCCTGTTTCCTGTAGCAGCTCCTGTGTGGTTTGCAGTCTTTGCTTGTTTGAATGACTTTAAGAGCTCATGTCGGGTCTTGAAACCAAGTTGGACTAATTTGATGCTAGCTTGACTTTTGAGGCGTTGCCGTCTGCTTTGCGCATGTGTTTGACTGACGCTGTTCTCTTCCTCTCACCTCGCTCTGGCGCCCTAACACGCTCTCTCGCTGTCTAGCAAATGGAGTCTCTTGCAGTAAGTTCTCCTCCAAGTTCTCTGGTGGTCAAATATAGTGCTTAATTGTGCATGCAACCGTGATGTCGCTTTTTGAGGTTGTGTTCAATGTCCCATTATGTCACCATGGGCGTGGCTCCTGACTGACCCTCTTTCTCACTGTGTGGCAGCAACTGGAGCTCTGTCAGAGGCTCTACAAGCTACACTTCCAGCTGCTCCTCCTCTTCCAGTCCTACTGCTCGCTCATTGGCCAGGTTCACGCCATCAGCTCTGTACCAGAGGTCAGCCTCGTCATGTGACATTCATCAGCGTGTCAGTAGGAAAAGTTGACATGTATGTATTGCATTGCATGCGTCTTAGCTACTCAACATGTCTCGGGAGCTGACCGAGTTGAGGAGCAGCCTGCAGGCAGCAGAGGCGGCAGTGGCCAGCGACCTGGAACACAAACACCTGGCCCACACTCATGCCCACGCCGCCCAGCTCGCTGCCATGGTCGTTCCCAGCTTCCCGTCCTCAGAAGCGGCGGTGAAGGCCGTACTGGAGTGCCTCAGGAACCACGAGTTCACCAAAGCTGTCCGCTACATTCAAGAGTGCAGGTAAGCAACCAGGATGTTCTTAGTTTCAATGAATATTTGAAGAACGCAGGTTCTAAATTGTCTTTTGTGTCTCTTTCAGGCAGCGGTGGCCCCACGGCGTGTTTGGCGGTGGCTCTGAGAATGAAGTACAGACGCTGCTCAACGTCTACTTCCGCCACCAAACGCTAGGCCAGACTGGCACCATTGCTCTGGTGGGGTCCCGCCAGGACCTCAGTCTGATATGCTCCAAGCTGCTGGAGCTCAATGGGGAGATCCGCGACATGATCCGCCGCGCTCAGGGCTACCGTGTCGTCACCACCTACCTCCCCGACTCCAGCGCCTCCGGGACGAGCCTCTGACAACAGCACCTCAGGAGCCCTCCGACCTCCCCGCCATTGCTGACTCCACCCCTGCCTCTGGAGACAGGTCGCTCCAAGGAGGCTTCTCACACTTGGCTGTGACCTCCTCCATCTTGTCTCCTGCCCTGCCTTATTCCCGCCTCCTGCCGAATCCTTTTCTAAACCTTCCTCTTCCTTCATTATCTTTTGCGTCTGATTTCCTCGCCCCGGCTGAGCTGTTCTCATCATCAAGGTGCCATTTTGATGCCATCACCATGCATCATCCCTGCAGAGGACGTTTACCACGCAGCTCGCCATTGACGCGTTCACACGGTGACAAAAGTGACGCGCTGCCAACTGTAGCGTCAGAACCAAATCTGCTCACTTTCTCCCAAAGTCCGCCCTCTACCCATCAGGGCTCACACCTCCCATACGCCCCCCACTCACCCCCGCACCACGGTGGCGTCATCACCCATGGCCCCGCCCCATCCTCACGCCTTCCGCCCCCGCCCCCTCCCTATCCCACCGGCTCAAGAGACGGCTCAACGTGGGGCTGCTGCTGCTCCCTAAGGGGTGCCACCACACCCCTGTCTCGCTACCTGGGCAAGGTGGGGCACGCCGCACTCCCACTCCTGACAGCAGGGGGGCTCCTGAATGCTGAACCCTCGGACGTCCAGACCTGAGAAGATTTGAAATCAACTACTGCTGATCCGATTGCACTAATGGACCTAAAAGAGAAAATGTTACTTTACTGTGAGAGACAAATGCTGGATTTAACTTATTACGTCTGCCATGACAGGACGTCCTTTGTGCAATGTGTGACTCACCGGAACGCTCGACCTGACTGAAAGACAAAAAGCGAGCACACGAGTTGTCTTTGTGTTGCCAGAGATCATGGGTAGTCGCTAGAACTCTCTCGTCTCTCTTGTAGCACCTTCCAGTGTCCCCACACTGTCACGCCACCTGCTGCCGCTAGCGCGGCACGTTTGTCTGTTTGTTGACACACAACCACTGTAGCAAATTGTGTGTATGTGAAGGGAAATGCTGACATTCAGCACTCAAAAAAACAAAAACTACTGATCGCCTCCCACCCTCACCTTTATCACGACAGTCATGTGACCTGCATGCATCCTCAGTGTCCTGTAGGGAGTGTTGCAAATATTTATTATGAAATCGTTTTATCTGAAAGATATTGTTTGGATGATGTGCTGAAGTAGCTTCAAGCTCATGCGGGTATGTTTTGTTTCTGTTTTGTGTGTGGGAAGAATGTGTGTGTGTGTGTGTGTGTGTGTGTGTGTGTGTGTGTGTGTGTGTGTGTGTGCATGCCAAACAAGAAATTGCACATTTTTAAAAAAGCTTTTTAGATGAAAAGTTTCCACCTTGTAAATACTTTTACAGCCTTTGTGACATTGTTTTGAGTTCTGTCCAAGTTGGTGTCAAAGTAAAACTTTAGTCCAAACTTTATTTCATGCTTCCTTTATGTCAACCTTAAATCAGGGGTGTCCAAAGCGAGGACCACATGGAGAAAAATTAAGGGATATGAGGGGCCACTTTGACACCTTTTGTATATTATAGATGCTACAAGCAATCCAATGTAGTAGAGATGCTCAATACAGGCTTGTTTGCCGATATCCGATATTGTCCAGCACTTCAATACCGGTATGGGCAGCAGCTCCTCCCTCAAACTAATATTGTGTAATGAACACTTGATGCTTCTTTTACTGTCATGCCAATGGATGCATTTCACAAACACTGTGTAAAATAAGACAAATACTGCAAAGCAAGTTATAGAAAAAGTGAGAAAACGCGTATGACTAGAGTAATTCTTAGTATTGAAGAAGCCTTGCTCCCCACTCGCATAGCCAGCGCTTTGTCATGTTCTGCGTGACAGGTTAGACTTGAGTTTTGGTTTTCCTTAGTTTTCACATTGCTTCCTGTTTTGTGCTCTTATTTTGGTTTTCTTTTCTGTTTGGCGTGATGTGCAGCTGCTTTGCAGTCGCTGGAAAGTGCGAGTTTCTCCAGCAGGTGATTTAATTGAGCTCCTGGAAAGAAAACCTGCAATGTCTCAGCCCTCCGTGGCATGAGTTTGACACCGCTGGGGTAGTGGTACTATTTTGGAGTAATCTGTTTACCTAAACTGCTCAAAAAAATAAAGGGAACACTAACATAACACATCCTAGATGTGAAATACTAATTACTTTGTTCTTCAGTTGAATGTGCTGACAAAATCACACAAAAATGTATATTTATTGGGGGTGTCTTGCGGTCCACCTGTTGTCTATTGCATTTGCACAGCAGCATGTGAAACTGTCAATCTGTGTTGCTTCATAAGTGGACAGATTGATTTCACAAAAGTGTGATTGACTTACATTGTGTTTGTGTTCCCTTTTATTTTTTTGTGCAGTGTATTTAAGTGGAGTCGCTTTACACGCAAAGCTTTAGTCACTGCAAATTTACAATCCAAAGGCCAAACAAATAATTTGACCACGGGCATACTAGGCTTGTTGCTCTGTGGAGCACATCACATCGCATTCCAATATCGGCAGAAAAACCTATACCAATAATCAAATCTCATGCTGTCGTCAGTCAGCCCTATAATGTAGGTCAACATATGCTAAGCGTAAACAACTGAACGTATTAGCTTTTTGTGTGACGGATTAGTGTAATATCAACTATATCGCAATAATTACATTTTATAATTTGGCCAATTAAAAAAAAACAAACAAGTTGGACAATGAAAACAGTCACCAAGCCACACTTTGGACACCTCTGCTTTGAACCAAGAATGTTCCATACATGCAGTGGCCACAAAAAAAAAAAAATTATGAAGTCACTAGCCTTTTGGCTTCATGAAAACCAGGTTATTATACAGTAACATCACATTCAGCTCTTGTATTGTTATACCCAATGAAGTGGCAAGTGAGTGTAGTGTGAAGCAGATATGCTTTGTTGGTATAAAGGTGACTGATGTCATGTGACACTGTCCACACTGAATATCTTCCATGTCCACATTTGAGATGCAGTTATGTTTATTTCACAAACTTTATTTCCTACAAAAAGTTTTCTATTTAAGCACCAGGACTGATGCAGGAAGAATCTCTGGCACATGGATGGTGGCCGTCATCCAGCCCTTTAAGCACATTCAGACGATGTACTTGAAGCTGTAGGTGACATCGCAGGAGAGCTTCATGCCTCTGCAGCGGCAGCACAGGTCCTGGCGGTGAGGCCTCCGCATGTTGATGTGCCTCTGCTTCTTCTCACAGGTGCAGCACGTCTGAGAGCAGCCCTGAAGAGGAGGAAGAGGAGAGCTTCACAGCAGGAAGTAGCCACCACCACCTTGCATGCTGTCGTCCATCTACAGAGCAGTCACCTTGCAGATGATGGACTCCACTCTGTAGGGGTTGAAGCCCACCTGACACTTCCGGCAGAGCTGCTTGTAGTACACCTGCAGACGTGCACGGGACTTAAGCGCCCACGTGGAAGGTACTTCAAAATGGAAGCCGCGTTACCTTATTGGTTCCTGAGATGCACCAAACATAAGCACTCTCCCACCGGATGTTACACTTCTTGCAGTGGAAGAAGCCATACCTCTGCTCCAGGAACTACATAGATTTAGGAATATTGATCAGTTCATTCACCACAAAGTCACCTACCTACAGTCTAAAATACAAACTCTTGTTTTTGCTCCCATTTTTCATGAGCTGAACTCAAAGATGTAAAAAAAAAAAAAACTAAAAATGGCTAACCTCTGTCAAATGCTGTTCACAAATCTAAATCTGTTAGGGACCGTCCATAATGCATAATCCATCCACCTCACAGGTGAGGCATACAAAGATGCTGATTACGCAGGTGTGCCTAAGGCTGGCCACAATAAAAGGCCACTCCAAAAATGTGCTTCCAGTCAGTCCTTATCTCGTGTCAGTATCACCATTTTCTTCAATGACCTTATACAGCGGAACCTGTTAGTGTACACAGCGTTAGCATGTTTTTCAGTTTACGTAAAATAAATTGACAAAATTGCCTTGTTTGCGTATAGTGTCCTGTTCGCGTACAATATGACTTGTGTCTTACACTGCAGGAGTCCAACTGTGTTTTTCTTTTTTAATCACAAAGTATACTTGTTAGCATCCATAGCTTGCTAACAAAATGGCAACCAGAAGTCAGCTATGTCACTTATGGTTTTGCATGCATGAAACTCTGAATGCATACTGTATAATTGACAAACGAAAGGGATAAATGAAGATTCAAGGTTACATTGTCAGTTGTTTTTTTTTTTAAATCCAATAGTGTGTCTCACCTTTATCAAAATGCTTTCAACTTTCTTTTGGCTCCATTTTGGGTTATTCAGGTGAGAAAATTGAATTCCAAGAAATAACTCATGGCAAAACAGGAAGGTGGTGGTGAAGAGGAAGGCCACATCGTGTCTGTGGGAAGAATCACCTCAATGAAGGTAAACGTAACCTTAACTTCCATTCATCATTTATATACACATTTGGAATTGTTTTCTGTGTGTAAAACTAAAAATGTGTTCTATTAAGATTTTTGGCTTTCTGTAACAGATTAAATTGGATTTACATTATTTCTTGTGGGAAAAAATGATTCGGTTAGCATCCGTCGGACCTTAATGACGATAACCAAGGTTCCACTGTACAGATTCAGAGCATCCCGGCCTTTTGTGGCCAACCTAAGGCACACCTGTGTAATAATCATGCCGTCTAATCAACATGTATGAATGCTCACTAACAAATTGACAGATTTGTAAACAATATTTGAGAGAGATAGGCCTTTGGTACATAAAGTTGTACATCTTTGAGTTCAGCTAAACAAACAAAAAACAAAAAAAAGGCAGCATGCCCCCAGGCCACACTTTTTGACACCCCCGTTTGAAGTACTTTAATCCGAACCTGAAAGTTGGGGCCCCTGTAGGGTTCATGGACAGCAGCATTGTCCTCTTCAGTGTCCTGACACCCATCATCCTCCTCCTCCTCCACCTCCACCTCCACCTCCTCTCCCGCCTCCTCTTCCGCCTCCTGGTGTTTCTGCTCCCCCTCATCTCTGTGCTTGGCAGGGAACCTGTGCTCGAACACCGGGGAGTAGATGGACACAGGCCTGGTGAAGCGAAGGTTGCTCACCTGTGCTGGTGGTGTGCATGGCGCCTTCCCCTCCTCCCAGAGTACTTCTGGGTACTTGGCCAGCCCTGCCTGATCGCGCTCCCCTGGACAGCAGAGCAGCGTCTTGGGGCCCAGCGAGCACTGCACAGTTTTGTCCACCTTGGCGTTGACCTGCACACCGCACTCCCTGGTGTTGGTCCTCCTGCCAGGAGGGGCTGGCGAGGGGATGGTGACCTGTGCCAGGAGGGCTTTGCACAGCTCTAGGTAGTTGAGGCTGTGCGGGGTCACAAAGCGGGCCTCTCCCTTGGCCCAAACACCTCTCTGGCCCGGCGGTGGAGGAGGGGTGCACACCAGGTTGCTGCACACATTGTAGGGCGGGAAGGTGGACAGGAAGCCCTCCATCCTGGAGCCATGAAACCTGAGCCACTTGTTCCCTGTTTGGTTTATAGCTCACCTGATTGGACAGGATGAGGTTCTTGCAGTGTTGCACCTCTAATTACCTGATTGGTAACAGGAGCGTCCTTTATACGCTTTACCACACGACCTATAGATAGACGTTCTCAGGCATATTTTACACAAAAAAAATTAAAATAGTTTACAATAAAAAGTGGTCTTGAATATTTACAAAAAATTTCTGTAAGGTTAACTGAGTATTTTTTTTTCTGTGCATAATTGTCCTAATGGCTTGTATTTCGTTAATTTATTGCCTTTTTTACGACAAAATTATATTTTACTATAGTATCTCATCCCCGAGAGCCAATCATATTTAAATTATTATTCATATTATGTATGTTAGATGTCTTGTGTTATTGTCTGCAGTGCAGAGGGTACCAGCTTTATAAGCCTGTGTTGGAGCGCCCCCTACAGGGCGTGTTTGCCAGCGACGTAGACAAAGAAAGCAGATGACATCAGCCCTCATTTTCAGGATGCGAATAGAATATTTATGTCGTACAGACCTATGCAAGTATATTACACTGAATATAACTATCATCATTCTGTTTTCATAACATGTCCCATTGCATACAAACCAAAGCTCATTCAAAACACGTCCGTCGTTGCGTTCATGGATTATCGGAAAATGCAAGATAACTAGAAAGGGTGCGCTCACAAACTCGGAAATCGTCACTTAAAGATAATCTATTTGGCATGAAAATATTTAGAACAAATGTACATATTACATCCGGCAAACGTAAATTATGTTACATACTTCTACATATTGGTATTTCTTTGTCCCAGACAAGATTACTATTTCACCAATTTAGATGATGCAAACCATTAAATGCATGTTTTATTTTATATTTCTTTATGTCATTTATGCTTCCAGCACGGCTTTTAAGATTAAAGTCGTGCATGATTGCCACACATTGGTTAGTATTATTGAAGAATGAACAGCATCATGCAAACAATTCCGTTTCCGCACAAACACAGCGTCTTTGAAGGTTCCACAATGTGCCGGCTACAAACATGCACTTCCTCTGAGCGCCTCCAGGAGGCTCTGTACTGCCGTCAACGTTCACGTATTGGCGCCATTTTGGAGGCAGGAGGGGACAAGCGCTGCGGAGGACACTGTTCATCACAATTCATCACAAACAGGTAAAGAAATGCACACATTAGCGAGTATATTTGAATTACGGTGCAGCAAAACATGCAGGCGCCGCGGCTAAGATGTATTTGTGAGCGGCGGCGAGAGGAGGATGGGGGTTATGCTCGTTAAGGAGCCAGCCTTCATGCGCTGCTTAAGGCGGTATGCAGCCCGCCTTGCTCGGCTGCCGTGTCCGAGCCTCTTCGCTGGCTGACCTGGTCCTTCCTTGGGACTATACGTTAACTCGTCACGTAGTAGCGGGCGACGCCACATTCTGTGTCCCCGGTAGCATGTGCACACTGTGCCTCCGGGTGTTTAAATGGCCGCTGTGGGTACTATTTAGGGCAATGTAACGGTCATCCAGCGGGGTGTTTTGTTCCTCGCCGTCCGCCCTGTCATCACTCGGCTAGCAGCATTAGCTCCGCGGCAGCCCCGAGCTGCACTTAGCCGCCTAGCCGCTGGCTAGCTAGCTACTACTGCTCTCCGGATTAGCTACCGTCAAGATTAACCATCTTCTCTGCTACTGCACCATTGCAACGAGCAGCATACCAAACACGTGATTTATAACGCGTTTTAATAATAAATTAATCATGTTCGCTCATTTTTCGAGGGAAAGCGTTCAAACTTAATGGCGGCTGTTTTGAAGCTACAAACGATCCGCTTTTCACTGTGATGATTATGAGCTACTTAAATAAGCATGTCGCGGTGTTATTCGTGCTAGAGTCACATTTAGTTGTTCATTCACTTAACAAGGGCGTATGAATGTCTTGTGCACATGTGACCAACCGTACGTCCATAATGTAAACATCTGTAGTAAAAATGAATGGATGAGCAACTACAGTGGAACCCGAAAAATCAAAATCAAAATATGCACAAATGGAGGAAAACCATGTCAACAAACGTCTTGATTATCAGCCATTTTCCTTATGTCTCGGGACAAAGTTAATGTGCAAGCTATGGCTTGTTTCGGTTATGTCAACGACCGCCTATGTCAACTTCAAGTCTGAGGAGTGTGGAGTCTTTGGAAGCATCTTATTAAGTGTCAAATGCAGTGGTGTCCAAACTACATCCCGCAGGCAAAATGATGCCCGCCATCCATTTTTAACTGGCCCACATTGTCTAAAAATATAATATGGCTATGGCCCGCACATACTATGCAGTACATAACTGTTTTGTATTTCTTAGTTTAAACACTAGGTGGAGTTACTGTTTTGAACAAGGCACAGTCTCCACAAGGAAAGCAATCACAGAATAAACTTGTTCAGCAAGCGAGACTATACTGGATATGCTTCCTTGAGGCTGAGTGCGTGGATGATGTTACTCCCCTTCCACCAGGCTATGGCTCAAGCTGTGGGAAGGTGTGCTGAGTCCGGATGCAGGCTGGTAGGTACAGCGACCCCTGAGCAGAGGGGCCTGTCATGGTGCTAATTAGCCAAGCTAATGCTTTGCACAATATGTTCACTCTGCAGGTCAAGTCTGATTTACTTTTTTTTTCTTCAAATGTGACCTATATCTTATTTTTCATGTCAGTGTGAACAGTATAATTCAGACTTTGACAAACACGACCCATGCTACTGCGGCCTGAATGCTTAGGGCGCATATAACCAACCTACAGTATATGTCTTGGAAAGGCGTGTTTTGATGAGACTTGGGCAAAGGTACTCACTGTCATCTGAAAATTATTTTTTAAAACTGTCGCGGCCCGCGTCAGTGTCCCAGGGCTCCTGGTTCTGGCATTCGCCCACGTGCTCCTCGGAGCAGATGTCGCAGCAAGTTCCCAATGAACTGCCAAAGCCAAAAGTCTTGCCCTCTTCCTCCATAATCTCCCTTTGAAAATAATTTGGTTAATCAAATGTTGACTCTGGTTGAACAAAAACCTTGAAATTGTCACAAATGCTGCAAGGAGAGCACAAATCAAGGAATATTTACTTCCGTAAACACACGGCAACGCATGAGAGTTTGTGTTTTGTGCACATGTGCATTGCTTCTCTACCCTGCTGGAGATGTTGCTGTAGTAGTACTGTAGTAGTTGTAGTAATAACCACACTGGCAGTGCACAACACTGCCAAGTTGCATGCTTTTATGAACAAAAGCAACACAAGTCCACTTTTTTATGTAAAATGCAAATCATTCAATAATTCGTATATTAATAAGCAGTTGGAGCGTGGATACTTAATAGTTAAAATTAATATACTAACAGTTTTTTGTAGTTGTTGTTTCTTCATTCTTTACTTAGACCGTAATGCGGCCCCCCCCCCCAAGATCGTACTTTGGACATTGGTGGCCTGCGGCTCGTTTTCTATTGGGCCGCAGCATGTAGTGGGGGGGTGGGGGGATATATATATAAAATGGGAAAAATAGAACTAATGGCATATGTGAAGAGAAAAGGCGTGGATGTTAACACTATTAACAATTAATAACACAGCTTTGTCTGTAGTACTGTACCTTTTTACAAAATAAAACAAAAATATATACAAATATCAAAGTGGCCCTTGCATCCTTTTGACTTTTTTGTATTCAGCCCTCGGTGGAAAAAATGTGGACATCCCTGGTCTAGTGACAGCTGTCTTGTAGCTGTCAACTTGACATGAGTAGGTGATGAATGGCTGTCAATACTGCACTTGAAATGTGGTGGTGGCTTAATTATTAAATAAGTAACAGTACTCAAGCCTTTTTTACGCTGTCATGTCTTTTTAGTGCACACATCACAAGCAGCTGCTGCTCCTCTCTTAATTTCTCTCTCCTCAAAAGCCAACCATGGTCTGTGTCAAGGTTCTATTGGGGTTCAGAGAACGGAGACTCCTCGTAATTCTGCTCGTTAAAGCTGAGATATTTCCCCAGAGTGTTCGCACATAATTGCCCAAAATGTCATGCTAATATGAAGAGTGAAGACTGCGAGGTAACGACGCACTCATTCGTGAAACTTCTCACTAGCATTTGTGACTGTATCCGTTGGTGCTGCGCTATTCTGCAAAAAACTTGAGTCACGAGCATAAGTTGGATATCGAATCATATTTGTATATAAACGCAACTCTGAACCTCTGAAGTTACTTCGTGTCCCCCACACATCTGTCCGCCTGCCACTAAAGTCCGCTAAGGAACACATTTACTGTGACACATACCCACGAGCACGAGTTTTATTTCCATCTTAAATGATCTCTTTACTCTTATTATCTCTACTATATTGGATAAAACAAGTGTAAAGCAATTTAAAGCCGGCATTACTACACTGATGAGACAATAGCCACCGCAGGAAGTACGTTGTCCAGAAAAAAGGAACTGCTAATGTGCGAGTCTTATATTATTTATGTCTAATATGTCTTATTTTCTTTGATTATATCCACTATATTGCGTAATACTAGGGGTGCAACGATACACAAAAATCACGGTTCAGTTCGATACGTTTGTTACAGTTACGATATTTTTTTTTATACAAAAAATAAATTACCTTGCCTTTTTTAATTTGAATTTTATTGAAATTGCCAACATTTTTCTCATTTTTCAACATTTTCAGCATGGTATGAATGTGGGAGGCGGACAGTGCAACCTAAGCCAGAGTAGTCGATCGCAGATATACTGAGCTTTCAGCACAGAGCGGTATCAGAAGTTGATAAAATAAATATAAAACTGCGTATTGTTGGATACAGGCGTGACTGTTCGGTACGCATGTGTATTGAACGGTTCGATACAGATACACGTATTGTTACACCCCTACGTAATACAAGTGTAAAGGTGATTATAAGGGTGTTATGTCAAATCTAGAGCGCTCTAATGTTAAAAAACATATTTAGAAGATCGGAAACAAGTTTCCTATGCCATAACTACAAAGATTTTCTGTTTATTAATATTTAATTCTACTTCACTCATCACGGTCTGGTCTGGAACCAATTAACTGCGATAAACGAGGGACGACTATTTGTCTTTTGCACAAACCGAGATTATTTGTGAAATGCATCACACAATCGTACTAAAAGAAGCATCATGTTTTCATGGCCTGTATCCGTATCGGTACTGAATTGCTGGACAGTGTCGGATATCGGTCAGAAAGCCAATCAAGCATCTCTAATTAGCATTATTATTATTAAGACTCCCTTTTCTGCTTTAAAGAAACTCCTAATGGTCTTTCTGGCCTTCTTCATGGGAGGTCCCAGAAGGACAGTAGACCGGGGGACCTTCTTAATAGAAAGAAAATAATTAAGTAAAAAATAATGGCACGCTTTCTCACTCTATAATACAGACAAGTCAAAAGAAAAGTAGGTTCATGAATGCAGGCCAGGGGTAGTTCACTTTGCTAGCCTGGCTGGCGAGGCTCGCTGGAGGACGGCGAGAGCAAGTAGGAAGTTTTGGCTGTCATCTTGACGTGAGTCCTTGAGTAAAATGGCAGTAATTGTATGCAGAGCTGCAGCTGTCAATGTTTTAGTAATCGAGTATTCTACTGAATTTTTTTTCGATTAATCGAGTAATCGTAACAAACATTTTTGCTTGGTTAAAGTGCAATTATAAATACACAAAGTATTTCCACTAAATAGTGAACGACCAATTTGTTTACTTTAGATAATCAACCATTTTATTTCTGAAATTCACATTGTGTAGGGGTGTAGCGGTACGCCAAAATGTCATTTTGGTTTGGTTTACTTTCTTAAAGTGCTTGTTTCGGTTAATTTTCGGTACAGAAAAGGAAGAAAAAATGACTTAAAATGCTGTATTTAAAAAAAAAAATGCAAAAATAACTTTTTTTTTAAAAATAAATAAAAGCGACCCATTTGGGTGATATTTCAAATAAACTAACAATATTTAATCTTTTTTTTTTAAAATACAACAATAATGAAAAAATACAATTAAAAACTGTTGTATTTAAACAATTGTTCATGCACTGTGGTGAAATGTAATGGACAGGCAGTTAAATAGCCCTCTGTTACGCATGTGTTAGCTTTTTCACAAAGTGCTGGTGTAACTTTCTGGCTAAAGTGAGGACAAGATGGTATTCCATAGCAAGGTTCAAGAACTTTAATCATATACAGTCATGGAAAAAATGATTAGACTACCCTTGTTTCTTCCGTTTATTGATCCATTTTAATGCCTGGTACAACTAACGGTACAAATATAATGATGAGTATCATAAAGAGTTTCATTTAAGAGCTGAAACCTAGAAACTTCCATGGCTTTCTTGATAATAACCAAAATCGTTGAAATTCTAACATTAATAGCTACAGCATTGTACTGCCAAAAATGTAACTGTAATGAGCTATTTTTGTTGTCATTATTATATTTGTCCAAACAAAGGTACCTTTAGTTGTATCAGGCATTAAAATGAACAAGAAACTGAAGAAACAAGGGTGGTCTAATCATTTTTTCCATGACTGTAATTAAAGCCAGCGCTCTTAACAACTGAATATGGACGTAATCTCGTGGCTATAAAAACTCCAATAGCATCTGTTACTGCTTTGGCCCGGTCAGTGTTGCTTGCTAGAGGTTGCGTATATGCTGAAGATGAAATAAGCCCTGTATGAAGTCACGTTACCATTGTAATAAACTGACACAAATTTAACAGTAGTCATAATTAAGCGAAAGCTGGCCCACCCCACGGCTAACGTTATGTTAGTAAGGTACATTAACCTTAATCTCACTAATTGCGCTACCTTGATTTTACCTCGGATCTTCCGCTCCAACGGATACACGTCACGGCGTTCAACTTGCTGTTTAGCCACATTTTCTGTCTTTTTTACATTTTTTTTCATTCTCGTTTGTTGCCTTGTCGCATTCTCTCGCCTCTTCAATCTTCCCGCACCATCCGCTTCCTTCTTTGTCCTCTGCGTGCGTGACGTAAGCGCGTCGGTGATGTAAGCAATTCCTTGAGGCAGAAGAACATCCTCGATTATTTTTTTCAATCAAGGTACTAGAATTATTTGAGGAATTGTTGCACCCCAAATTGTTTGATTTAGCTTGTTAACTGAACTATTCAGAAAATGTGAAAACTTTTTTCTTTGATTGTTTTGTGTAGCACCCATGTCCATTTGTTTTTTGTAACATCCATGTGATGTGTTAGTGTGTGTCACTTTTCAGTTTGGCCTTTGAATATAGTGCATAAAGTGGTTTTATTTTAGTCAGACTGCAAGCCTCCTGACCGTGGAGTTTTATGTGCACCAGTGTAAAAGCAGTATAAATGCAAGAGGCCATAAATGCGACAAAGTGTCTTGGCAGAGAGAGAGAGTGGCCATCTATCTAGACCAGGGGTGTCAAACTCGTGCCATGGAGGGCCGAGACGCTGCAGGTTTTCTTACCAGCTAGTTACTAAAGCAGGTGATTTTAATGATCAGCACCTTCAATTTGAGGGAAGGAGCTCATCAATTAAATCACCTGCTGGAGAAACTGGTTGGAGATAAAACCTGCAGTGTCTTGGCCCTCGGTGGCACGAGTTTGACACCCCTGATCTAGACTATCGTGGTTGGCGATACGATTCATGGATGGTGTTGGTTCATTTACAACGATACAATCCGAAACGATTCAGTAACTTTTTAGCCAAAAATTCAACCAGTCTGTGAAATAAATACTTGGATACTGGACAGTGCAGGTGAAGTTTCCTAGATTCTCGTTTTTTGTAAGGGAATCAGGTATAAATTAATTACGCATATAAACAAACAACAATTAAAGGCAAATGCATTCACATTTGATTAGAATAAAGTGCAACCAATACTTCAGGTTTAAATTAACAATGAATGAATTAAATCAAGTTTTTGATTATTTCTGATAAAACAGTATTTGAACTTTAATTTGATATCTCATTGACTTCTCTATCCCAAGTATTAAAGAAGTTGGAGCAAATTTCATACCCTGAAATAGTCCCTTTGGTTCCCATTGCTTTAACATTGAGTCAAGGCAAAAGCTGTGATCGTCCCATGGACGAAGTGCAACCGTACTACAAAATATATAATAACTTAGGCTTTGACATATTTTTCAGAGTCAGAGTAGCCATTTACATTTTTTTTTATAATCAAGAAGTCCAGGGAAGAAAATGAAAGTGTCATTTCATGTAGGCCTCACTATGCACGCCACACAAGAAATTGCATGTACACAGTAATTCCGGGGCAAAATTAACATACTGTATTTCCCACCATTAGATTTTAATGTTTTTTTTAACAGATTTTATCTGCAGATGGATATTAAAGTGAAGTTATATCCTACATACTTTTTATCTTGTCGTGAAGCTCCGATCCAAGCGTTTGAACACTATATAAAGTATACAAGTATAAATCCAGCATAAAGCGTGGTGGTGACATCACAGGCGGACTGCATCGAGTGTAGCGCCCGAGGTGTAAGGCATCTATAAAGTCACTCTTTACAGGACAAAACTTGTAGCTCTTTGGTGAGGACGTGTCTGCTCTGTTTATTCAACTGCACATGTGCCAACCAGACTGTAACGCTTGGTAACCACAAAAGTCACCTTTTACATGACGTCATCTGTGCGCCTCACTCTAAGCATGAGTAATCAACTTATGCCAAATCAAACTGTTACACGAGTAATGTTTAACGTCTTTATTAAAAGTGCTATAAACAAAACCTACACATGTCCATATAAAGCCTGCCATGCTTAAATCCAATGTTATTTCCTAGTATTGATTCAATCGATTGATTAACTTTTAAACAATGTTAGATCGATATTGTCTCTTCCGGAATGGAAACTTGCTGAACACAAATCGATGCATCGATGTAGTGAATGAATCGTTACACCCCTAGATATTAGGCACTTTGGCTTTCACGTAGTTAAAGGTAAAAATGAGCTGCACAAGAGCATGGAATATGCAAGCTTTGCCATACAAGCTTAAAATATTTTGGAAACACGACAAATATCAGAAACCACATAGCACGTTTCCACCCGATGCAAGAGAAAAGACAGCCAGCTTTTCCACCCAACTCGGAAAAGGCGAAGCGAATCACAAAGTCAATCGCAACTTTTATTGCAAAGGATTTGTGGCCGTATTCGGTTCAGAAGCAGGGCTTTCGTGCTTTGTTGTGCACTTTGCAACCAACGTTCCATCGCAACTTTATTTCACAGGCACTGCAGGGTTTTTTTGGTAATGCATAATATACTGACGTCTGCAAGCATTATTCTTGTATGAGAGCCTCTGGTACAGAAATCTATATTTTGTATGAAAGCTGTTTTTGACTGCGCTATACAGCAAATATATTATTTTGTCAGAGATTCTAAGCTCAGGATTTTTGTTTGTATTCAGAAGTCTATTATTTATTTGTGAATAATGGCAGATTTTGTTGATGTTGGTTACTCAGAATATGCTGACGTATGTTAATTTTATACATGCTGCAACTGGTGCACTTTACTTTTCCTGCTGGTTCTTTCCAATGGGAAATATGTTGGTAGATGTAACCTTTATTTTGGTATGCGACAAGACTTTTGCCCAAGCACAATCTGACCTTTCTGTCCTAATTAAATGATAAAATTCAATGAATGCTACAAGGCTTTATTTTGCTGTAATAAGCATAATCTAGAGGCATTTGCCTTTTCATATAAGCAATTTCTGAATCCAAATGAGCATCTTAAAATGAACTTATTTATTGCTCCTATAGCAAGACCTTTGTCAGGCACTGTATATACCTTTTATTTATACTGTATGTTAGGTTAGGTTGTAAACTTTGAATCAAAGGAATAGCATCAAAATACTAATCAGTCTAAACGCTATTCAGTGCTTAGTATATATCAGTATTTGCTTGTAGTCATATCTCAGAATCAACAGTAGTTGTTACCTACCAGTCTCTCTGGTCCTGTTACAATCATTTGAGTAGTGTCTTTTGTTGTCTACTAAATGTACGCTCTGCACAACCACCTAGCTTATATGATGCATGTCACATAGGCATCAAACAAGCCATTATGGCATCATCATCATCATCATCATCATATTCCTGTCAGATTTGAAAGATGTATATTTTTAGCATCTTATGGTCATAAGAATTCTCCTAATCTTTAATACTCGTACAGTCATATGGTGTTTTATATATCAAATAAGACACATTTGACCAAACAGTGTCACTCTGCACTTTCAACACGTCACACACACGTTGGTGTGACAGTTTGTCACCATCCATGTTTGATTTCAACTTTCTACATTCAACTTTGTGTTGTTGTTCGTGTGCACACTGAGAAGGGGTGCTAAGCTACCCCTGACATCTGATGGTGCACACAGCACACAAACTGTGTGCCACGTTGCCTCATGTTTGTGTTTGTGTGCGCACTGACAGCTAAGTTAAGTGCAGAAATATCCAAACAAACCATCTGAGTGAAAGAAAACAGCGCTTCTGCAAAGATGTTTTCATTGAAGCGCCCTTAAGTCTTTGTTTTGTGATGACTTTTGCAATGAGCCCAAACAAGTGAATGACTTAAATTGCACAACATGCACTCAACAACAATATAAACGCAACACTTTTGTTTTTGCTCCCATTTTTTTTTAGATGAACTCAAAGATCTAAAACTTTTTCCACATACACAACATCACCATTTCTCTCAAATATTGTTCACAAATCTTTTTAAATCTGTGATAGTGAGCGCTTCTCCTTTGCTGAGATAATCCATCCCACCTCACAGGTGTGCCATATCAAGATGCTGATTAGACACCATGATTAGTGCACCGGTTTGCCTTAGACTGCCCACAATAAAAGGCCACTCTAAAATGTGCAGTTTTGTCACACAGCACAATGCCACAGATGTCGCAAGATT